>NC_053023.1:589232721-589532721 GCF_003073215.2 Triticum urartu | reverse complement strand
ATATGTGGGTGGACCGGTGCTTGGGTGCTGTCCTTACTTGTACAAGCATCCCACTTATGATTAACCTCTATTGCAAGCATCCGCAACTACAACAAAAGTATTAAGGTAAACCTAACCATAGCATGAAACATATGGATCCAAATCAGCCCCTTACGGAGCAACGCATAAACTAGGGTTTAAGCTTCTGTCACTCTAGCAACCCATAATCTACTTATTACTTCCCAATGCCTTCCTATAGGCCCAAATAATGGTGAAGTGTCATTTTGTTGACGTTCACATAACACCACTAGAGGAGAGACAACATACATCTCATCAAAATATCGAACGAATACCAAATTCACATGACTACTAATAGCAAGAGTTCTCCCATGTCCTCAGGAACAAACGTAACTACTCACAAAGCATATTCATGTTCATAATCAGAGGAGTATTAATATGCATATAGGATCTGAACATATGATCTTCCACCAAATAAACCAACTAGCATCAACTACAAGGAGTAATCAACACTACTAGCAACCTACATGTACCAATCCCAGACTTAGAGACAAGAATTGGATACAAGAGATGAACTAGGGTTTGAAAGGATATGGTGTTGGTGAAGATGTTGATGGAGATTGACCCCCTCCTGATGAGAGGATCGTTGGTGATGACGATGGTGATGATTTACCCCTCCTGGAGGGAAGTTTCCCCGGCAGAACAGCTCCGCCAGAGCCCTAGATTGGTTCCGCCAAGGTTCCGCCTCATGGCGGCGGAGTCTTGTCCCGAAAGCTTGCTTATGATTTTTTCCTCAATGAAAGACTCCATATAGCAGAAGATGGGCATCGGAGGGCCACCAGGGGGCCCACGAGGCAGGGGGCGCGCCCCCACCCTCGTGGCCAGGGTGTGGCCCTCCTCTGGAACTTCTTGCACTCAGTATTTTTTATATATTCTGAAAATGACTTCCATGAAGTTTTAGGACTTTTGGAGCTGTGCGGAATAGGTCTCTAATATTTGCTCCTTTTCCTGCCCAGAATCCCAGCTGCTGGCATTCTCCCTCTTTATGTAAACCTTGTAAAATAAGAGAGAATAGGCCTAATTATTGTGACATAATATGTAATAACAGCCCATAATGCAATAAATATCGATATAAAAGCATGATGCAAAATGGACATATCAAGGATCAACTCCTAGCTCGGCAGAATACTCCGGGACACAAAAAGCGGTGTGCAAATTCCTCGAGACTCAGGTTGGGTGCGGCCGATCAACCTGAGGATCATAATCTCCTCGTAAGCATTGCACTTTAAATTTTCTGCATTGGATTGTCAATGTAGTAGCCCCCGAGACACTGGTCGGGTGGCAACACCAGATCAGGGGATTGATACGCCCCTTTTAATATTAGTGAATGATAAGCCCGAAGCCCAGTATCCCCCGAGCCTTAATGTGGGCACGGGTGGCCGAATTAAGGATCGATATTCAGAGTAAAACCACAAATTATGTGTAATGATTCTATGTATCCAAGTACTTTACATCATTAATGCTCAGATCCGCATTGTACAAAACTTTGTCGACCGACCATCGGCAGCCGGTGAGTGTTTGTCCTACTTTATAAAGCCGTTATAAGGGCAAAGATTTATGGAAAACAAGGCAATCCGGCCATACGGTTTTATAAAAAAAGGTACGCAGAGAGATACGCTATATTACTTAATGTAAGAAACATCTTCCAAGGAAAATACTCCTGGTATCGGTTCCTTTCTTTGGGTCGTCATGCATATCATGATCATGAAACCTCACCTTCAATCAATGTGGGAGGAAAATATTGAGGATTTAGTTCGGGAAAGTTCCCGAACTCTGTGGTATTAATGAACCAAAAAATTTATTTTCGTCGTTGCCGACCAATGTGATCCTTTAAGATCTCTAGCTTTCAGCTTCACCCAGTCTGAGGTACTAACTCGGATGACCCGGTAGTAACAATCACAGAGGTGCTCCCTTTACCGCCTAGCCGAACAATCGGGAACGTAGCGGTAAGCACAGGAGCCAGGCAACCCAGCTTGGCAAAAATATTAAGTCAAATTTATGCATATTTATGGCTTTATAACGATGATTACGGAAGGCAGCCCTTGTATATTAAATACAAATGACGATGATATGTTTATTTTGACTCCATTGGGACCGTTTATCAGTTGAAAGTGGCCCATCGTTCGCTTCTACCCCTTTGTAGATACTACAAGGGGTGTCTCCGTAAAAACAAGACAACCCTTAGCCGACGTCTCGGTGCCCGAAGGCAGTTGTGTTAGCGGAAATGAGGCAATCAGATATGCGGGCTTTATAACTTTCACTTAGTCATAGGAGCTTTAAACTGGGGAAGCTAGCTACGAGCCTTTGGTTAGTGTTTGGCAACATCCGAGGTCAAACTGTAAACACTTCGGCCAATGTTATGAACGGCCCGTCAATTAACATAGTCATCGGATCGCTGACCAGTTTACGCTTATTGTGACAGTCAGTTTTCAGCTTTCTCCACTGAGGTGCTTAACCATGCGAGCTGGAAGCACAATTGCAGTGGTTCTCCCTTTGCACACCTAGCCGAACAAAGCGGAACGTAGGGGGCAAGCACAGGAGCCGGGAAACCCAACTATTTGACCGAAGACACAATTTGAAACCGATGCATATATAGCAATATCCGAGAATGTGTTTGCCGAATCTCTAAAGGTGTCCCGCATTGCACTGCGAGACTTATGCTGAAAACACACAAATAATTTAAAAGTGCCATAAGCTTGGAAAACCAAAAAACGTCAGTAAAAACTTGACATCTGAACAAGATCAAGTGTTTGGAGCTAATCCGAAAATTGGGGGAAAAATTGTGCTTCTGTCATGCTTTAACATGACACACCCGATATCAAGACTTCACACGGGTCAGCCTACGGCTTCAAGCTCATTATCCCAAAGGCGGAGTACTTCTCCGAGGTCACTTTAGCAAATTAAACTCGAGCGGCTTTTAGAGAGAAGATAGGCTACCCGGCTATTGACCATACACTCGAGTCGAAAAAGGAGCGGTAGAAAAGGCTTTGCAACGACCAATAAGAAAGCACATTTACTATAAAACAACTCATATAAATTTTAAGAGCCCCCAAGTGAATTGGGTAAAAGAATTTTATGTATAATGATTGTATGTATCGAAGTACTTATATCATATCTGTGTTCACCCGAACTTTAAACGCGTCTTAACCGACCGTCGGCTTCTCCCTCTTCGGCCAAAGGCCGAAAAGTGTTATGTACTCCACCTATCGATAATATCGACGATGTTTCCGATAACCAGGCAATCAGGCCATAAGGCTGTAATAGACAAAGCACGCTCAGGGAACTTATGATATATTACTGATGAAGTGTAAGAAGCATCTTCGAAGAAAATAGTACCCCCATTGATACCTTTCTTCGGTTGCTCATTGTTACTATGAGACTTGTGCAATAGATTTTTTGTACTCATGAGTTCCGTTGTGTGCCGACCATGATTGAAAACAACAAGAGCGCTAGCTTTCAGCTTCACCTAGTCTGAGGTACTAACTTGGATGACCCGGTAGTAACAATCACAGAGGTGCTCCCTTTACCCCTAGCCGAACAATCGGGAACATGGGGGTAAGCACAGGAGCCAGGCAACCCGGCTTGTGAAACACTTAAACATGGTGCATATTGTGGCGTAATACAGGAACAAGGAACGAAGCCATACAAGTATAATCATATGCAAGAGGAAAGGCTTCATAAAGGAAGCCCCTAAATAAAGGGGGTATTTGAATTTGTGTGTCACAAAAAGGTTTGACAAGGAATTTTGTCACAAACAAGTTCTTGCCAAAAAAGTATAATGCTTGGTCGAACCGAACAAAATTTAAAACTGAAAGGTGTTTGAGTATGAAAGCGACTTAGCTGGTTAATGTGCTCGATGTTGATGACGCAGGCCAAGAATGTGGCAGGACGAGATCCCAGCCCCCAAGCCGGTCTCGAGATGTCCGAGTAAAGAGCTCGGCTTGATGAAGTGGTGACGCAGCATAGTCGATGGGCGAGGTGAAAACCCCAGTCTGACCGATGCGACGGAGCAGGCCGGCAGTGTGACGCCGAAGCCCCCAGCGTGTGTTAATGAAGTGATGATGAAGCCCCCGGTCCAGCAGAGGTGATGCGGTAGGTCAGCAAGGTGACGACAGAACCCCCACATCAGCACATTGGTGTGCCAAGGTAATAGCGCTGCCCGGCCGAAATCATTTACCTGTGCACAAAAAATAGTGCAATCCAGAGATAATAATAATGATGATAATAATAAAAAATCTTTGCATAATTAATACTTTAAGCAAAGTGGATAATAAAAGAAATATGGCCCGTGTGCCGAACACTCGATGAGGTAGAGCTCTCTCAGTGATGCCGAAGTCCCCGAGGCAACCGAACATGTCTGTATGGCGACTCGACCAACAAGGTGATCACGCGAGCCGATTTATGCCGATTGGGACAATGACGTCGGCTTGCCAAAGTGACTGCGTGATGCAGTCGAAGTCGATCACCTACACACAAAAAATAGTGCGGTCCAAAACGAATAATATAAATATATATATAATCCTTGCATAGTTGCTTTTCACAAAAATAATTTATTCAAAGATATGTGGCCTGGCGCCAAAGTCAATGTCGATGCAGGGCGTCAGCATGGTGCGATAAAGGCGTGGCAAAGCTGCATTCACAGGTCGGTCCGAGCTCCGAATGCGGCGTTCGCCGAACTATGTACGGAAACTAATCGAACCACCACGCGACCGTCATTAATGCGGCCACCATTTGATAGACCTGTGTACAAATGATGGAACAAACCAGAGTAATAAATAATTGGAAAAGATAAAACCAAACAAACAAAAAATGCTAGGATTAATAGCACCTGGTTTATTTGTTGTAGCAGTCTGAAGAAAGGTTACTCCCAAAATTGGGACTCGATCCACACACCCATTGCCTGATGGGTGATGAAGCGACGACATGGCGATGCTGGCAAAGATTGTCTCGCCAAGGCAAAGCCCCTGGTCCAGCTAACATAACGAAGCTGGTCGGCTGGTGAAGCCGAAGTCTCCGGAGTAGGTTGACGAAGAAATAGCGGAGCCCTCGGTCCAGCCGAGGTGTCGAAGTAGGTCTGCGTGATGGACATCGGCTTGAAGAAGCAACAGTGTGGCCATGTCGATGTAGGTCGTAGCTTGTGACATGGTCAATGCCGACTTGATGAAGTGACCGTGTGGCGATGCCGGTGTGCCCGCTCCATGTAGTCCGTGGGGCGGCGATGTTGGTGATGATTTATCCTTCGCGATGCCGAACTCTTGTTCGGCTCGCAGAGATGATGATCTGAAGAAGTTGAGCACAGCTCAACAAAGCGACGAGGTGTCTACGCATGTCGGCAGCTGTAGAGCAACGTTGTCGGGCTGGTTTGACACCGGCGCGATGATGAAGATCATATTGGAAAAGACTTTAAATTTAGCAAGATGTGTTTGGGAACAAAACACAATACCCCATACAAAACTTTCTTCAAAAAGGATGTCCGAAATCCCGTTCATAAAAAGGATGAACTCGGGTCGGATTCGTTGTCGCGCAAAAAACAAATCTGAAAAGTGATGCACTAATCGGAAGGTTTCCGGAGTTTGGACGGTCGGATCGAGCTGAAATTTTGAGGGGTGGTAGATATGGGAATTCCACAGCAGATGAATGGTTGGATCTTCCAAAGAACCTCCGAGATGGGCTCTGGTGATCACGCCCTAAACTCGTCCAGATTCCCGTCCAGATTTGACAGGGCTCCGGTATATCGTAGATTGCCAGAGATTCCTCGATCGGAACTCGACAAAATTTTCCAAGGTTGTTGTAGACTCAATTCCGTGCAATTCCGCCAAAGCAATCGTTAAAACAACACTCGAGGATGCGGTGGCGGCGGATACAAGTTCGCTGTCCAGAAAAATAGCACGGTCGCCCGAGGGCAATGTTGACGTTGAGCCCTCGAGCTCCATGGATGATTCCTCCATGATCTTGATGAGATCGGAGTTGATGTTGATGAAGGCCATCATCCGAACATGCGATTGGAGGTAGGGCGCTGTCCTCGGTCAAGCTGAGATGACCAGTCAAGTCGGGGACGAAGATGCCGACGTCGCAGTTGATCTGCAGTCGAGCCATTGATCCTTTGCCGATCACATAGCGGAACTCTCAATGAAAGCATCAATGTCGGTGTCAAAACTGGCGGATCTCTGGTAGGGGTTCTGAACTGTGCGTCTAAGGTTGATGTTAACATGATACGAGGGACACGATGTTTTCCCAGGTTCGGGCCCTCTCTATGGAGGTAATACCCTACGTCCTGCTTGATTGATATTGATAATATGAGTATTACAAGAGTTGATCTACCATGAGACCGTAATGGCTAAACCCTAGAGGTCTAGCCTGGCTATGATTGTCATAATGATCTAGCATATATCTATCAACTAGCCTGGCCTTGGCTTATATAATGCACCAGAGGCCTAGGATAGCAAGAGTCTGATACGTCTCCGTCGTATCTATAATTTTTAATTGTTCCATGCCAATATTATACAACTTTCATATACTTTTGGCAACTTTTTATTCTATTTTTGGGATTAACATATTGATCCAGTGTCCAGTGCCAGTTCATGTTTGTTGCATGTTTTTTGTTTCACAGAATATTCATATCAAACGGAGTCCAAACGGGATAAAAACGGACAAAGATTAGTTTTGGAATATATGTGAAATATGGGAAGAAAATCAATGCGAGACGGTGCCCGAGGGAGCCACAAGGCAGGGAGCGCGCCCCTGACCCTCATGGGGCCCTTCTTTCGCCGCAAGAAAGCTAATATCCGGATACAGATCGTGTTAAAATTTCAGCCGAATCGGTGTTATGGATCTCCGGGAATATAAGAAACGGTGAAAGGGCAGAATCTGAGAAGGCAGAAATAGAGAGAGACAGAGAGACAGATCCAATCTCGGAGGGGCTCTCGCCCCTCACATGCCATGGAAGCCAAGGACCGGAGGTGAATCCCTTCTCCCATCTAGGGAGAAGGTCAAGGAAGAAGAAGAAGGGTCCCCCTCTCCCCTTTTCTTCCGGTGGCGCCGGAACGCTGCCGTGGCCACCATCATCATCACCGCGATCTTCACCAACACCTCCGCCATCTTCACCAACATCGCCATCACCTTCCCCCCTTTATCTACGGTGGTCCACTCTCCCGCAACCCGTTATACCCTCTACTTGAACATGGTGCTTTATGCTTCATATTATTATCTAATGATGTGTTGCCATCCTATGATGTCTAAGTAGATTTTCGCTGTCCTATCGGTGGTTGATGAATTGCTATGATTGATTTAATTTGCTTATGGTTATGTTGCTGACCTTTGGTGCCCATCATATGAGCGCGCGCGTGGATCACACCATAGGGTTAGTTGTATGTTGATAGGACTATGTATTGGAGAGCAAGAGTGGCAGAAGCTTCAACCTAGCATAGAAATTGATGCATACGGGATTGAAGGGGGACCAATATATCTTAATGCTATGGTTGGGTTTTACCTTAATGAACGTTAGTAGTTGCGGATGCTTGCTAATAGTTCCAATCATAAGTGCATAGAATTGCAAGTTAGGGATGACATGCTAGGAGTGGCCTCTCCCACATAAAACTTGCTATTGTTGGGGAACATAGTAATTTCAAAAAATGTCCTACGCACACGCAAGATCATGGTGATGCATAGCAACGAGAGGGGAGAGTGTTGTCCACGTACCCTCATAGAACGAAACGGAAGCGTTAGCACAACGCGGTTGATGTAGTCGTACGTCTTCACGGTCCGACCGATCAAGTACCGAACGTACGACACCTCCGAGTTCAGCACACATTCAGCCCGATGACGTCCCTCGAACTCTGATCTAGCCGAGTGTTGAGGGAGAGTTTCGTCAGCACGACGGCGTGGTGACGATGATGATGTTCTACCAACGCAGGGCTTCGCCTAAGCACCGCTACAGTATTATATATCGAGGTGGACTATGGTAAAGGGGGGCACCGCACACGGCTAAAAGATCAAACGATCAATTGTTGTGTCTCTAGGGTGCCCCCCTACCCCCGTATATAAATGAGCAAGGGAGGAGGTGCGGCCGTCCAGGAGGGGCGCGCTAGGAGGAGTCCTACTCCCACTGGGAGTAGGACTCCCTCCCTTTTCCTTGTTGGATTAGGAGTGGAGGGGGAAAGAGGAGGGAGAGAGGAAGGAAAGGGGGGGGGCGCTGCCCCCCTCTCCTTGTCCTATTCAGACTAGGGGGAGGGGCGCGCGGCCCTGCCCTGGCCGCCTCTCCTCTTCTCCACAAAGGCCCACTATGGCCCATTAAGCCCCCGGGGGTGGGTTCCGGTAACCCCTCGGTACTCCGGTAAAATCCCGATTTCACCTGGAACACTTCCGATATCCAAATGTAGGCTTCCAATATATCAATCTTCATGTCTCGACCATTTCGAGACTCCTCATCATGTCCGTGACCACATCCGGGACTCCGAACAAGCTTCGGTACATCAAAAATCATAAACTCATAATATAACTGATATGTCCATTTTCCACCATGCTTTTATATCGATATTTATTGCATTATGGACTGTTATTTCACTTTATGTCACAATACTTATGGCTATTCTCTCTTATTTTACAAGGTTTACATAAGGAGGGAGAATGCCGGCAGCTGGAATTATGGGTTGGAAAAGGAGCAAATATTAGAGACCTATTCTGCGCAACTCCAAAAGTCCTGAAACTCCACGAAACATCTTAAAATAAATAAAGAAAAATCCTCGCCAAAGATGAAGGCCAGGGGACCCACACCCTGCTCATGAGGGTGGGGGCGCGCCCCCTACCTCGTGGGCCCCCTGGTGGCTCTCCGACGTCCATCTTCTCCTATATGAAGTCTTTCGATGAGAAAAAAATTAGAAGGAACTTTTTGGGACGAGACTTCGCCACCACGAGGCAGAACCAATCTAGAGCTCCGGCAGAGCTGTTCTGCCGGGGATACTTCCCTCCGGGATGGGGAAATCATCACCATCGTCATCACCAACGCTCCTCTCATCGGGAGAGGGCAATCTCCATCAACATCTTCACCAGCACCATCTCATCTCCAAACCCTAGTTCATCTCTTGTATCCAATTCTTGTCTCAAAGTCCGGGATTGGTGCTAGTAGGTTGCTAGTAGTGTTGATTACTCCTTGTAGTTGATGCTAGTTGGTTTATTTGGTGGAAGATCATATGTTCAGATCCTATATGCATATTATTACCCCTCTAATTATGAACATGAATATGCTTTGTGAGTAATTACGTTTGTTCATGAGGACAAGGGAGAAGTCTTGCTATTAGTAGTCATGTGAATTTGGTATTCGTTTGATATTTTGATAAGATGTATGTTGTCTAGCCTCTAGTGGTGTTATGTGAACATCGACTGTCGGTGGTTCTAAGTCTGACAGTAGTGTAGGGGGGTAAGTATGGAGAGGCAAGATCTTAGCTATGGAGAAGTTGTAAGCACGCAAGGTTTACGAGTTCAGGCCCTTCTCGGAGGAAGTAATAGCCCTACGTCTCGGAGCCCGGAGGCGGTCGACTGAATTATGTGAGTATGAATTACAGAGGTGCGAACCCTTGTCTCGGAGGAGGGGGTGGCTTATATAGAGTGCGCCAGGACCCCGGCCAGCCCACGTTACAAAGGGTTCAATGTATATTAAGGCAGGGCGTTACTGGTAACGCTAGTAATAAAGTGCTATGATGACCATAAAAGCTACTTAATGACCAACCGTTAGCGTGCGGAGTGACTTTAGGTCTCCTGGCCGTCGAGTGGTTGGATCTTGGTCGAGTGATTGCTTCTTGGTCGAGTGTCTTCGAGTCTGTCGAGTGGAACACCTCCAAGTCAATTGAAAGGTGATTTCTTCTAGAGATGTCCTTGGGTAGGGCAGTTAGGACAGGTCCATGACCCTACCCTAGGTACATAGCTTCATCATTAGCCCCCGAATGGGTCGAGGTTTGAGTGAGGAAGGAGTTGAGAACTTCTCCAACTCGTTTTTCATGCCGTGAGCATATCTTGTTTCGGATCAACGGACCTGAGTGATGACAGCAACTTCCTTTTCAGTCGCCTTGATCCATTCTTAATTCTTCGTCGAGTTTCTTTACTTGTAAGGCTCTGAGTGACAGTGCGGAGGAGATCTTTCGTCTGACAAGTTGTTTGCTGCCCGCAGAGTTTACGGGATCCAAATTTTGGGAAGCGCGCGGGACGGTGGAGGCCGCAGTAATCGGATGGGATAGCGCGGAGCCGCCTCGATCCCCGCGCCACCTTTTTCGCCATGTATCGCGCGCGCGATCGCCACGGGATTTGGCAGGGCCGTCCGGGCCTACCAGTCAGCCACTCGGAAGCAGCCTCATATAAGGTGTTGGGCCGGGGCTCTGTTCCGCACGCCACCATTCTCTCTCTGTTTTCTCCCGATTTCTCCGCCACCCTTGCTCCCGTCTCGTCGCCGGATCTCCGCTCGAGCTCGAACTGCCACCATGGGGAAGGACAAGACGGCGGCGCTGGAATGCGCGAAGAAGGCAACCGCGAAGGCGAAGGGCAAGCGGACCAACCGGGGCGGATCCTCGTCGAGGTCCGGCCTGCCGGCGGGCTGGATCCAGGGCGACTGGATCCGCTCAGCCATCACGCAGGACGACCTCGACGACCTGGTGGAAGAAGGATTTATCCCCCACAAGTCGGCTCGGCTCCCGGGAGACGAAACTGAGCCGCAGCCCAGAGAGGGTGAGTGCGTCCTCTTAGCAACTCACATAGATCGTGGGTTCTCGCTGCCTCCCCACCCTTTCTTCCGGGGTTTTTTGAACTTCTTTGGGGCTCAGCTCCACCATTTTACTCTGAATACCATAGTCTATCTGGCCGCTTTCGTGTCTATGTGCGAAAACTTCTTGGGCTGTCGACCGCACTGGGGGCTCTTCAAACATATCTTCACTTGCCGTTCCCAGTCGGTCAAAAAGACCAAGTCGAGTGACGAGAGGACTCGGGTGATCCAGATGTGCGGTGGTCTGGGGATCCAGATGAGGAGCAAAAGTACTTTCCCAGCGATGATCCTTCCTGACTCGGTCCAGGGCTGGCAGTCGACTTGGTTTTACTGCAAGGATCAGCCGACCGCTGGCCAGTCGACTGGGCTTCCTCCTTTCTCCTTGGCTCGAGTGGAGAAGCCTGCTCCCCTGAAGATAGTTCCAGAAGAGAAGGCGCAGGTCAAGGAGCTGGTCGAACGGGTCGTCCAGCTCGTCCGCGACGGAGTGACTGGGATGGATCTGCTGGAGGTCTTTCTCGGTCGACGCATCCAACCTCTTCAGGCACGCGACCATCCGATGTGGATGTATTCTGGGCTCGAAGATACCACTCGGATCCACTCGGAGGAGGTCAGTGAGGATACCTTGGAGAGTTGGTTAAGAGGAATCACTGGCAACAAAGACAACCCTCGGGGATCCAGGAGGGTGATTCCGTTCGACAACTCGCGTCAGCCGGAGTAGGTATGCTTCTATAAGTAACTTTCCGACTCTCCATGTGATGTCCCGTTTGCGGTCGACTGAATGTCTTTTGATTGTTATTTTTTCAGGCCCTCATTGAAATGTACTCGATGCCCAGTGGAGAGCAAGGACAAGACTTGGAAGGCAAGGCGAGCGGCGACGACAGTGGCGAGTGGACTTCTGATGGTGAAGAGGATGGAGAAAGCGAAGACTCAAGCGACGAAGAAGAAGTTGAGTCGCCCCCTCACAGGGAGAGGCGATCCAAACTTGCCCAAGAACGACCGAGCGTCCGTGAAAAGGCGACTGCTCAAGCTGGTCAATCTTCGAAGCGTCCTCAGATCTCTTCACCAACCCCAACTGAGAAAGCGCCCAAGCACCCCAAAGTTGCGGAGCCGAAAATCCGGAAGGCGTTGCCGAAGATTAAGATTGACATCCCCGTCGCTTCTGCGTAAGTGTCTTCCTCTGTATTCACTCGACGCTCAGCGCCGTTTGTTTTTCTTGTTTTAACCGGACGAACTTTGGAACTGCCAGCGCTGCCACTTCTAGGACCTCAGCTTACAGGGATGATGATGAGGTGATGGAGGATGCAGTCACGTCAAAACTGGGTATGACTCCTGCCATACTGTCTTTATTTTGGTCGATTCAACTGCAACGTGTACCATTGGGTGATGTGATTTTGACGATTGAACTTTGCATAGCTCCCAACGTTATTGACCTCCCTGATGATGATGAAGAGCCCGAGAGGCTTTTGACAAGGAAAAATAGGCAGGCTCCTACAAGCGAGGCACCACAGTCGACGCCAAGGACGGAACCAGTCGTTCAGGACACTGGCGACGCCAATCGGGGTTCTGTTACCTTTGTTGTGCCACTGTTGAGTGCCTTGCCCTCTTCGTCGACTGCTCAGGCTCCCGTCGACCCACCTTTAGTTTTTGCGACCCATCATGTCCCGGAGGACGAAGCGAATGCTGCCAAGGAAGCCATACGTCAGGCGGGCATCATGATGGAGAAGATGAAGACGGTGCGGGACGCCAGCCAAGCCGCCTATGATGCCAGCTCGGCTCTCCAGAGCAACGTTCAGGTTAGTTGGTCGCCGCTTGTTCTGTTAGGATATGCTATCTGAAGACTCTTTCCGAAAATGTTTTCATCTGTACACCCACTGGGTGTGTCGATTGAATTTTTTGGACTAGTGGGGGCACGCTGAGTGCACCCATTGGGTGTAGTCCCCGAGACTACGGTGGACTACTGGCAGTCGACTGTAGTATTTGTATTTTGTTGAATGTATAAATAGTTTGTCTCTTCCACTCGACTTCGGTGGGCTGGTCGAGTGGGATCAGAACCAGTGGGGGCACGCAAAGTGCACCCACTAGGTGTAGTCCCCGAGACTACGGTGGACTGCTGGCACTCTACTGTAGTCTGAGTTCTACTTTCTCTCTTTCTGCCTTTTTTTTACTTCCTGGACTCGACTTCGGTGGGCCGGTCGAGTGGGATCAGAACCGGTGGGGGCACGCAAAGTGCACCCACTGGGTGTAGTCCCCGAGACTATGGTGGACTGCGGGCAGTCGACCGTAGTCTTAGTATTTATTGTCTTTGTTGTTTTTCGCTGTAAAATAACTTCTCCTCTTTGATTGCAGAAATCTTGTGATCTGGGAGCTCGCTTTGCTGATTTGGAGAAACAGCAGATCCAACTGAACCTTGACTTGGAGCTAGCCAAGACAGAGCTGCAAAAGGCTAAGGATGGTGCCAATGGTAAAACGAGTTTGTCGACTGGTTTGCCTTGGGCTTGAGTACCCTTCTGCTCTTTCTGATTCAAGCACCATTTCTTTGCAGAAAAGCTGAGGGAAGCTCTGGCAAAGAAGGACCGGGATCTGGCTGCTGCCCGAAAGGAAGCTGACGACAGAGTCGCTCTGGCCGAACAGAAGCTGGCTTCGGTCGGCCAGTTGGAAGAAGAGAATACCAGGCTGAAGTCTGCTCTGAATGACTCCAACAAGGAGTGCTCGCGCTGGAAGAAGTCGAATCTCGTCCAGGGCGAGAAAATGGAAAGCATTGCTCGCAGGAGGGATGATCTGGAGAGCTATCTGAGAAGTCTTGCCAAGAAGTTGTTCATCAAGCTTGAAGGTGCACATTCTGTTCCGACTGATTTTTTTTGTGTCGACTCAGTGTACGAAAATTGACTTATCCTTGGATCGTGAATGCAGAGTTTTGCCAGAACTTTGAAGAGGAGACTGGGCAGATCGAACCAGGTTTGGATCCAATCAACTCTCCCGTGAAAGATGAAACTGCCATGAATCTGCTGCATCTGGAATCTCGCATCGACAGTGCCGTGGACTACTTGGCTCGACTGAAGGTCGCCATGTCACGGATCGACCTGGCACTTTGGCCAGAGGCCACACTCCAAAACGATCTTGAGTCTCTGATGACTCGACTTAACGGAATCCCTGACCGAGTGCTGGAGTGGAAGAAGTCTTCTGCTCGGTGTGGCGCTGATGTGGCTCTGTCTTTGGTTCGTGTCCACTGCAAGGAGGTGCGACAAGATAAGCTGGCCGCAATCAAGGTCGCCAACACCCAGAAGCACGACTTCTGAACTTTTATGGAGACTTTCATTGCTGCCGCCACTCGGATTGCCGATGGCGTCGACCTGGACGAGTTCGTCGAGCCTGCCAGCCCTCCTCCCGCGGAGTGAACAAACTCTTATGTCCCACCTTAAATTTGCCTCGGAATGCCGAGTGTTTTTTGTAACCGTTAAACTTTTTCAGGCTGCATGCCCGAGTACTTCGATCTGTGATCCAGAACCTTTAGAATTTATCTGAACTTGGTTTACCATTGAATATCTTTATGAATCTCCTGCCGAGTGAACCCGTTCTTCATTCGAGACAACTTTTGTATTCGCAGCGCAGCTCCGAAGGAGAGGGAAGCAGTCGACCCATGTCTTGTCGCCCTTGCAGGTCGGAGACGGAGAGCGCATCGCATTTGTGGCGCAACTCTCCAGGGGAAGGCAACGGTCGACCCACACCTTGTTACTGTATTGCGGGACGGAGCGCACATTGTATTTGTGGCGAAGCTCTCCAGGAGAAGGTGGCAGTCGACCCGCACTTCGTTACTGTAGAGCGGGATGAATCGCGCATTGTATTTGTGGCGAAGCTCCCCAGGAGATGGCGGCAGTCGACCTGCCCCTCGTCGTCCTTGAGGATTGAGATGTGTTTCGTGCTTAGGCGAGTTCTGGACTGCAGCTAAGCCCCCGAGTGGGAGGATTGCTCTCCACTCGGTAGGATTTTTTCAAACTTAGGCGAGTGCCGGACTGCAGCTAAGTCTCTAGGTGAGAGAACTTAGGCGAGTACTGGACTGCAGCTAAGCCCCCGAGTGGGAGGATTGCTCTCCACTCGGTAGGATTTTTTCAAACTTAGGCGAGTGCCGGACTGCAGCTAAGTCTCCAGTGAGAGAACTTAGGCGAGTACTGGACTGCAGCTAAGCCCCCGAGTGGGAGGATTGCTCTCCACTCAGTAGGATTTTTTCAAACTTAGGCGAGTGCCGGACTGCAGCTAAGTCTCCAGTGAGAGAACTTAGGCAAGTACTGGACTGCAGCTAAGCCCCCGAGTGGGAGGATTGCTCTCCACTCGGTAGGATTTTTTCAAACTTAGGCGAGTGCCGGACTGCAGCTAAGTCTCCAGTGAGAGAACTTAGGCAAGTACTGGACTGCAGCTAAGCCCCCGAGTGGGAGGATTGCTCTCCACTCGGTAGGATTTTTTCAAACTTAGGCGAGTGCCGGACTACAGCTAAGTCTCTAGTGAGAGAACTAAGGCGAGTACTGGACTGCAGCTAAGCCCCCGAGTGGGAGGATTGCTCTCCACTCGGTACGATTTTTTCAAACTTAGGCGAGTGCCGGACTGCAGCTAAGTCTCCAAGTGAGAGAACTTAGGCGAGTACTGGACTGCAGCTAAGCCCCCGAGTGGAAGGATTGCTCTCCACTCGGTAGGATTTTTCTCAAACTTAGGCGAGTGCCGGACTGCAGCTAAGTCTCCAAGTGAGAGAACTTAGGAGAGTACTGGACTGCAGCTAAGCCCCCGAGTGGGAGGATTGCTCTCCACTCGGTAGGATTTTTTAAATACTTAGGCGAAACGGATTCGCAGCTAAGCCCACGAGTGGGAGGCTGGATCGCCACTTGGTAGGAAACTGTTTTTACAAACTTAGGTGAAGCGGATCCGCAGCTAAGCCACCCACTGGGGGATTTCTTACGCAAACAAAAACAATAATAATCACTGGGAAAATTATAACGCTCTTGTCTTTGATAAATAAACTACATGAGTTTTTCTTATTACATCACATCCGAGTGAGGATTCAAGTATAAAAGGGGCGGAGTAGCTCCGCATTCCAGGATCGTGGCTCATCAATCTGGCGATCGACATTGTAGAGGTGGTATGCTCCATTGTGGAGGACTCCGGTGACTATGAAGGGGCCTTCCCAAGTAGGAGCGAGCTTGTGTGGTTTCTGCTGATCCACTCGGAGGAATAAGTCTCCTTCTTGGAAGGCTCGGCTCTTCACGTTTCTGGCATGGAATTGACGCAAGTCTTGCTGATAGATGGTCGATCGAATCAAGGCCATTTATCTTTCTTCTTCTAGGAGGTCGACTGCGTCCTGCCGGGCTTGTTCTGCTTCATCTTCATAGTAGAGCTCGACTCGGGGAGCGTTGTGAAGCAGGTCACTCGGTAAGACTGCCTCGGCTCCGTAGACCAGGAAGAATGGGGTTCTTCCGGTCGATCGATTCGGGGTTGCCCTCAATCCCCAAAGGACTGATGGAAGCTCGTCGACCCATGCACCTGCTGCATGCTTGAGATCGCGCATCAATCGAGGTTTCAGTCCTTTGAGAATTAGGCCGTTTGCCCTTTCTGCTTGCCCATTCGACTGGGGGTGAGCGACCGAAGCATAGTCGACCCGAGTGCCCTGAGAGGCGCAAAAGGCCCTGAATTTGTCAGAATCGAAGTTTGACCCATTGTCCGTGATGATGTTGTGCGGAACTCCATATCTGAATATCAACTCTCTGATGAAACTGATAGCGGTGCAAGCATCGAGATTCTTGATAGGATTGGCTTCAATCCATTTGGTGAACTTGTCGACTGCTACCAGCACATGAGTGAAACCGCTCCTGCCTGTTCTCAGTGGTCCAACCATGTCCAGCCCCCAAACAGCGAAGGGCCAGACGAGTGGAATGGTTTTCAGGGCTGACGCGGGCTTGTGCGGCATATTGGAGTAATACTGACATCCTTCACATTTGTCGACTATCTCTTTTGCCATCTCATTGGCTCTTGGCCAGTAGAACCTTGCTCGGTATGCTTTAGCCACAATGGTCCGAGAGGACGCATGATGACCACGGGTCCCCGAGTGGATATCGTTAAGGATCATATGTCCTTCTTCTGGTGTATTACACTTCTGGCCAACCCCACTCGCGCTTTCTCTATATAACTGTCCCTTTATGACTGTAAAGGCCTTGGATCAACGGACGATCTGTCGAGCCTCTTCTTCGTCTTCTGGGAGTTCTTTCCTTAGGATGTACGCGATGTACGGTTCTGTCCAGACGGGAGTGATAACCAAGACTTCCATGATCAGGTCGACCACAGCTGGAACTTCAACTTCAGTCGGATCTGTGGTGCTTTTTGGCTGCGGGGCCTCTTCGGTGAAGGGATCCTCCTAGACTGATGGTGTGTGGATGTGTTCCAAAAACACATTGCTGGGAATGGCTTCTCTTTTGGAACCTCTTTTTGCCAGATCATCAGCTGCTTGATTTTTCAGTTGGGGTATGTGATGAAGCTCTAACCCCTCGAATTTCTTCTCCAGCTTTCTCACTGCATTGCAATAACCAGTCACGGCTGGACTTCTAACATCCCATTCCTTCATCACTTGATTAACCACCAAATCTGAGTCGGCATAGACCATGAGGTGACGGACGCCGAGTGAAATGGCCATGCGCAACCCATATAAAAGTGCTTCGTATTCTGCCTCGTTGTTAGAGGAATCAAAGTGGATTTGAAGAACATATCTGAGTTTATCTCCTCTGGGGGAGACCAACACTACTCCGGCGCCGGAACCATTTAGCATCTTGGAACCGTCGAAGAACATGGTCCAATGCTCCGAGTGAACCTGAGTCGGCAATTGTTGTTCAATCCACTCGGCGATGAAATCCGCGATTGCCTGGGACTTGATAGCTTTCTTTGCCTCAAACTTGATATCTAGAGGAAGGAGTTCAATCGCCCATTTTGCCACTCGACCAGTTGCGTCCCTGTTATGCAAGATCTCTAACAACGGAGCGTCGCTGACGACTGTAATGGAATGATCAGAGAAGTAGTGGGCAACTTTCTTTGTGGTCATATAAATCCCATATACGAGCTTCTGATAATGAGGATATCTTTGCTTCGATGGGGTCAAGACTTCAGAAATATAATACACTGGGCGCTGAACTTTGAAGGTTTTCCCTTCTTCTTCCTGCTCGACCGTAAGTACCGTACTGATGACTTGTCCTGTGGCTGCAATGTAAAGCAGCAAAGGCTCCTTGCTGATTGGGGCAGCAAGCACCGGCTGGGTGGAGAGCAGAGCTTTGAGCTCTGCGAACGCTGCGTTAGCTTTAGGAGTCCACTCGAACTTGTCAGACTTCTTCATCAATCGGTAAAGAGGCAATGCCTTTTCACCGAGACGAGATATGAATCGACTTAGGGCGGCCAAGCAACCAGTAAGCTTCTAAACATCGTGCACTCGCACAGGACTTTTCATTCGGAGTATAGTACCGACTTTTTCTGGATTGGCGTCGATTCCCCGTTCGGAAACGAGAAAACCGAGTAACTTTCCGCCAGGAACCCCGAATGTGCATTTTGATGGATTAAGCTTGATATCAAACCTTCTGAGGTTGGCAAAGGTTTCAGCAAGGTCAGTCAGCAGGTTGGAACCCTTCCGTGACTTGACCACAATATCATCCATGTACGCCTCCACATTCCGACTGATTGGGGTGAGCAAACACTTCTGAATCATCCTCATGAATGTGGCTCCGGCATTCTTGAGGCCGAATGGCATGGTAACATAACAGAAGCACCCAAATGGAGTGATGAAAGCTGTTTTGATCTCGTCAGGCCCATACAGACGGATCTGATGGTACCCGGAATAGGCGTCTAAAAAAGACAGCCGCTCACATCCCGCAGTCGACTCGACTATCTGGTCGATGCGGGGGAGAGGAAAATGATCTTTCGGGCAGGCCCGATTGATATGTTTAAAGTCAATGTACATGCGAAGTGACTTGTCCTTCTTGGGGACCATGACAACATTGGCGAGCCACTCGGAATGGTAGATTTCTCGGATGAACTCCGCCGCTAAGAGCCGAGCTACCTCTTCGCCAATGGCCTTTCTCTTCTGGATGGCGGACCGTCGGAGATGTTCCTTGACAGGTTTTACTTTTGAGTCGACTCTTAGGCGGTGCTCAGCCAGCTCCCTAGGAACACCCGGCATGTCAGAGGGCTTCCATGCGAAAATGTCCCAGTTCTCGCAGAGGAACTGGATGAGCGCTTCTTCCTATTTGGAGTCGAGTGTTGTCGAGATATGAGTTGGAGCAGCGCTAGGGTCGGTCGGGTGGATGTGAGCTGTCTTCGTATCGCCAGTCGACTGAAAAGCTGACTCTGTAGCGGGCTTCTTGGCTCGCAACAAATCACTCGGGTCTGCAGTCTTCTGGTATTCCTACAACTCCACCACTGCCATCTGAGCATCGGCGATCTTCGAACCTTTCTGAAAACATTCTTCCGCTTTCTTCCGATTGCCCGTAATAGTGATCACACCTTTGGGGCCAGGCATCTTCAATTTGAGATACACATAACACGGTCGGGCCATGAAGCGTGCATAAGCCGGCCTGCCCAAAATAGCATGGTAGGCACTCTGGAAGTCTACAACTTCAAATGTCAACTTCTCTTTGCGGTAATTCTTGGAATCACCGAAAACCACATCAAGAGCAATCTGGCCGAGTGATTTGGCCTTCTTCCCAGGAATGACTCCATGGAAACTCATGTTGCTGGCACTGAGTCTGGACATCGGAATGCCCATCCCTTTCAATGTCTCAGCATACAATATGTTCAAACCACTGCCGCCATCCATCAAGATTTTGGTCAGTCGAGTTCCTTCAACAACTGGGTCGACCACCAAAGCTTGCCTCCCAGGGGTGGCGATGTGTGTTGGGTGGTCAGACTGGTCGAATGTTATGGCAGTCTGAGACCATTTCAGGTAACTAGGTGTCACCAGAGCGACCATATTCACCTCTCGGTTAATAACTTTCAGTCGACTTTTGCTTTCAACATCGGCAAAAATCATCAGAGTGGAATTGACCTGAGGGTATCCGTCGTCACTGTCTTCTTTGTCCTCGACCTTGTCCGACTCCTTTTCCTTACCTATGGGCTGCTTGCCCTGGAACTGCTGGATCAAGAGTCGACACTGTCGAGTGGTATGTTTCGGGTAAATGAAATTACCCTCTTCATCTTTCTTTGTGTGGACGAGGCATGGTAAGTCCAACACATCATTTCCGTCCTGGTCTTTAACCTTTTTGGGGTTCCAAGGTCCTTTAGGTTTCCCTTTAAACTTTCCTTGGGTTAAAGCCAAGGCTTCCCCGGGAGCCGCTGGCTCGGCTTTTCGCTTCTGTTTCCGATTGGAATTTCCTCCGGTTTCTTGGGCGACTGACTTGAGCTTGCCACTCCTGAGTCGATCCTCATCTTCACCATTAGCGTACTTGGTGGCAATCTCCATCATCCGATTCAGGGACATATCTCCGGTTCGACCGAATTTCAAATTCAGTTCTCTGTACTTGATGCCTTCCTTGAAGGCACAAACTGCTTGGTGGTCAGGCACATTCTCCACCGAGTGATGTAATGTGATCCACCTCTGGATGTAATCCCTCAAAGTTTCATTCGGCTTCTGCACGCAAGACCGCAGTTCCGTCAGCCCTGCCGGTCGCTTGCATGTGCCTTCAAATGTGGTGACGAACACTCAGGAGAGATCTTCCCAAGTGTAAATGCTGCTAGGTGCTAACTAGTTCAGCCACGCTCTGGCCGAGCCTTCCAACATGAGAGGCAGGTGCTTCATGGCCACTTCATCATTGCCGCCGCCAATCTAGACGGCCACTCGGTATTCCTCAAGCCAAGTATCGGGCTTGGACTCACCAGTGAACTTACTGACTCCAGTCGCCAACCTGAAGTTGGGAGGAATCACAGCGGCCCTGATGGCTCTACTAAAGCACTCTGGCCCCAAAACATGTACTCTGCTACTGGTAGGCGCATCTCTGTCGTGACCTTCTCGGTGAGCCCTATTCCTATCGACCAAACCTTGGACGAGAATGGATCTCGTGTGAAAGCCTGGCCCTCTGGGGTCGACTGGAATCCTTCGCCCACCACTATGAGGGCGCCTGTCATCCTGCTGGCGAGCCACATACGACCTACTCCTCGGGGGAGGCGTGGGCACCCGACGTTGACCGTCACGATCGACTCGGTGATCATACTGCTCATGGTTCCCATACTGGTCACGCCGGTCTCCATGTCCCTCATGCCTCGAGGGCGATCTCGGGCTGTGAGCCGACTGGACTGTGTCCGCGGCAACGGATCTGCTGTGAATCCTGTTCCACGACTGAGAAACAACGGAATTCTGATCTCCTGCTGCCCGGAGTAACGCTGTGATCTGCAGCAAGCCTCTGCCAGCCTCTGACTGGGAAGGCTGAATCGACTCCGCTATACGGGCCACAGCTGCTAAATTCTGAATCGGAGTTCGATATACCTGCGGGGGCGGGAAGAGCTGACGTCGACTGGATTCGAGAACCCGTTGTCGCGCACGCTCGAGTGCTCGCTGGAGGTTCTCCAGTCGAGTGCGCTCGGCCAAGTTTGCCAGGCGCGCGTCCTCCAAGGCGCGAGCCTCGGGGGTTTCTCCAACGATAGGAGTGTGCAGTGCATCCATGTTCCGGCGGTGAAGTTCTTCTCTCTGCAATGACGTGAGAGGCTCGGGAAGGTACTCCTCATGGAGACGCGATGGGTCGCCTCCACCCACGCCTCCGTCGGTGCGGGGAAAACCGGGAGGACTGGGCGGTCCATCGACCATCAGAACCTCCGCCGCCGGATCGCTGCTGTCGCACTCGGATGCGGTCTCTGTGGAGCCAGTCGAACAGGCCGTAGAGGGATTCGTCGGGCTCGATCGCCGCGACTTGAGGGGTGGCCGACTGACGTGCCACCGCGTGTCTCACCCACCGCTGAAGTCTCGACCGAGCGGAGCGCTTGCGCCGGCGGGAAACGGGGAGGGAGGACAACACAGGAGCCGACCGGTAGTGGGTCGACGGTTGCCGCAGGAGAACGCCGCGGACGCACGCGCTAAAGTGCATTGCCCCGCGAGCAGGGAGTGCATCCACGTCGAGCGGAGCCTCCTGGAGCCAAGCAGAGTCGTCGACGATGAACGTGAGTGTGCCGAGACGGATCTCGTGGCCCTCCACCGAAACTCCGCCGAAAACCATGATGATTCGGGTCGGAAAAGGTCGCAACTCCTCCAACAAACGCTAATACACCTGCCCCACGGTGGGCACCAACTGTCGTTGGTTCTAAGTCTGACAGTAGTGTAGGGGGGTAAGTATGGAGAGGCAAGATCTTAGCTATGGAGAAGTTGTAAGCACGCAAGGTTTACGAGTTCAGGCCCTTCTCAGAGGAAGTAATAGCCCTACGTCTCGGAGCCGGGAGGCGGTCGACTAGATTATGTGAGTATGAATTACAGAGGTGCGAACCCTTGTCACGGAGGAGGGGGTGGCTTATATAGAGTGCGCCAGGACCCCGGCCAGCCCACGTTACAAAGGGTTCAATGTATATTAAGGCAGGGCGTTACTGGTAACGCTAGTAATAAAGTGCTATGATGACCATAAAAGCTACTTAATGACCGACCATTAGCGTGCGGAGTGACTTTAGGTCTCCTGGCCGTCGAGTGGTTGGATCTTGGTCGAGTGATTGCTTCTTGGTCGAGTGTCTTCGAGTCTGTCGAGTGGAACACCTCCAAGTCGATTGAAAGGTGATTTCTTCTAGAGATGTCCTTGGGTAGGGCAGTTAGGACAGGTCCATGACCCTACCCTAGGTACATAGCTTCATCATAGACTACATAACACTTCACCATTATTTGGGCCTAGAGGAAGGCATTGGGAAGTAATAAGTAGATGATGGGTTGCTAGAGTGACAGAAGCTCAAACCCTAGTTTATGCGTTGCTTCGTAAGGGGCTGATTGGGATCCACATGTTTCATGCTATGGTTAGGTTTACCTTAATACTTTTGTTGTAGTTGCGGATGCTTGCAATAGAGGTTAATCATAAGTGGGATGCTTGTTCAAGTAGGAACAGCACCCAAGCACCGGTCCACCCGCATATCAAATTATCAAAGTATCAAACGCGAATCATATGAACGTGATGAAAACTAGCCTGACGATATTCCCATGTGTCCTTGGGAGCGCTTTTCCTATTATAAGAGTTTGTTCCGGCTTGTCCTTTGCTACAAAAAGGATTGGGCCACCTTTCTGCACTTTATTTACTTTTGTTACTTGTTGCTCGTTACAATTTATATATCACAAAACTATCTGTTACCACTTATTTCAGTACTTGCAGAGAATACCTTGCTGAAAACCACTTATCATTTCCTTCTGCTCCTCGTTGGGTTCGACACTCTTACTTATCAAAAGGACTACGATAGATCCCCTATACTTGTAGGTCATCAAGACTCTTTTCTGGCGCCATTGCCGAGGAGTGTAGCGCCTTTGGTAGGTGGAATTTGGTAAGGAAAAATTTATATAGTGTGCTGAAATTTACTGTCACTTGCTACTATGGAAAGTAATTCTCTAAGGGGCTTGTTCGGGGTATCTTCACCCCGCCCAGTAGAGCAAAGAGTTGCTCCTCAACCTACTGAACCTATTGAAAATGAAACTCCTTTTGAATTTCCTTTGGCTATGATGGAAAAACTGCTAGCTAACCCTTTTACAGGAGATGGAACAAAGCATCCTGATGAGCACTTAATATATGTGGATGAACTTTGTGAATTATTTAAGCTTGCAGGTATACCCGATGATGTTGCTAAGAAGAAGGTCTTCCCTTTATCTTTGAAGGGAGACGCATTGATATGGTATAGGCTATGTGATGATATGAAATCATGGAACTATAAAAGATTGAAATTGGAATTTCATCAAAAGTATTACCCTATGCATCTTGTTCATCGTGATTGCAATTATATATATAATTTCTGGCCTCACGAAGGAGAAAGCATCGCTCAAGCTTGGGGGAGGCTTAAATCAATGTTATATTCATGCCCCAATCATGAGCTCTCGAGAGAAATAATTATGCAAAGTTTTTATGCTCGACTTTTTGAAAACAATCGCACCATGCTCGATACTTCTTGTGCTGGCTCTTTTATGATGAAGACTATTGAATTCAGATGGAATTTATTGGATAGAATTAAACGCAACTCTAAAGATTGGGACCTCGACGAAGGTAAGGAGTCAGGTATGACACCTAAGTTTGATTGTGTTAAATCTTTTATGGACACCGATATTTTCCGTAAGTTTAGCACTAAATATGGACTTGACTCTGAGATAGTAGCTTCTTTCCGTGAATCTTTTGCTACTTATGTTGATCTCCCTAAGGAGAAGTGGTTTAAATATCATCCTCCCATAGAAGTAAAAGTAGTTGCACCTATTAAAGTTGAAGAAAAGATTGTCACTTATAATGATCCTATTGTTCCTACTTCTTATGGTTGGAAACCACCTTTCCCTGTTAGAATAAAGGATCATGCTAAAGCTTCAACTGTTGTTCATAAAAGCAATATTAGAACTTATACACCTCCCGAGCAAGTTAAAGTAGAACCTAATATTGCTATTGTTAAAGATCTCTTGTCTGATAATATTGATGGGCATGTTATTCAGTTCGAAGGTGAAACTGCTAGAATTGCTAAGCCTTGTGATAAAGATAAACATAGACCTGTGGTAGGCGTGCCTGTTATTTCTGTTAAAATAGGAGATCATTGTTATCATGGCTTATGTGATATGGGTGCTAGTGCTAGTGTTATACCTTATGACTTGTATAAAGAAATCAAGCATGAAATTGCACCTGCTGAGTTAGAAGATATTGATGTCACAATTAAACTTGCCAATAGAGATACTATTTCAGCGATGGGAATTGTTAGAGATGTTGAAGTCTTGTGTGGGAAAACTAAATATCCTGCTGATTTTCTTGTTCTTACTTCTCCGCAAGATAGCTTTTGTCCCATTATATTTGGTAGACCCTTCTTGAACATTGTTAATGCTAGGATAGATTGCAAAAATAATGTTGTTACTATTGGCTTGGATGATATGGTTCATGAGTTTAATTTCTCTAAATTTAGTAAACAACATCGTGAGGAAGAATTACCTAGTAAGGATGAAATTATTGGTCTTGCTTCTATTGCCGTACCTCCTAGTGATCCTTTAGAACACTATTTGCTAGACCATGAAAATGATATGTTCATGAATGAAAGAAGGGAAATAGATGAAGTATTCTTTAAACAGGAACCTATTCTGCAACATAATCTGCCTGTTGAAATTATAGGGGATCTCCACCCAAGGGTGATCCCGTGTTTGAGCTTAAACTGTTGCCTGATAATCTTAAATATGCTTATCTTGATGAAAAGAAGATATATCCTGTTATTATTAGTGCTAAACTTTCAGAGCATGAAGAAGAAAGATTATTGAAAACTCTGAAGAAGCATCATGCTGCTATTGGATATACTTTTGATGATCTTAAGGGCATTAGTCCCACTCTATGTCAACATAAAATAAATTTGGAAGCAGATGCCAAACCAGTTCGTGATCCTCAACGACGTCTGAATCCTAAAATGAATGAAGTGGTAAGAAAGCAAATACTAAAGCTTCTGGAGGCAGGTATAATCTATCCCGTTGCTGATAGTGAGTGGGTAAGTCCTGTCCATTGTGTCCCTAAGAAGGGAGGTATTACTATTGTTCCTAATGATAAAGATGAATTGATTCCACAAAGAATTATCACAGGTTATAGGATGGTAATTGATTTCCGCAAATTAAATAAAGCTACTAAGAAAGATCATTACCCCTTACCTTTTATTGATCAAATGCTAGAAAGATTATGCAAACATACACACTATTGCTTCCTAGATGGTTATTCTGGTTTCTCTCAAATACCTGTGTCGGCTAGAGATCAATCAAAGACTACTTTTACGTGCCCTTTTGGTACTTTTGCTTATAGATGTATGCCTTTTGGTTTATGTAATGCACCTGCTACCTTTCAAAGATGCATGATGGCTATATTCTCTGACTTTTGAGAAAAGATTTGCGAGGTTTTCATGGACGATTTTTCCTTCCATGGTTCCTCTTTTGATGATTGCTTGAGCAATCTTGATCGAGTTTTGCAGAGATGTGAAGAAACTAATCTTGTCTTGAATTGGGAGAAGTGCCACTTTATGGTTAATGAAGGTATTGTCTTGGGGCATAAAGTTTCTGAAAGAGGTATTGAAGTTGATAAAGCCAAGGTCGATGCTATTGAAAAGATGCCATGTCCCAAGGACATCAAAGGTATAAGAAGTTTCCTTGGTCACGCCGGATTTTACAGGAGGTTCATTAAGGACTTCTCAAAAATTTCTCGGCCTCTAACTAATTTATTGCAAAAAGATATACCATTTGTCTTTGATGATGATTGTGTAGAAGCATTTGAAATACTTAAGAAAGCATTAGTCTCTGCACCTATTGTTCAGCCACCTGATTGGAATTTACCCTTTGAAATTATGTGTGATGCTAGTGATTATGCTGTAGGTGCTATTCTAGGTCAAAGAGTTGATAAGAAATTAAATGTTATTCATTATGCTAGTAAGACTCTAGACAATGCTCAAAGAAATTATGCTACTACTGAAAAAGATCTTTTAGCAGTTGTATTTGCTTGTGATAAGTTCAGATCTTATATTGTTGATTCTAAAGTAACTATTCACACTGATCATGCTGCTATTAAATGTCTTATGGAAAAGAAAGATGCTAAACCTAGACTTATTAGATGGGTTCTCTTGCTATAAGAATTTGATTTGCATATTGTTGATAGAAAGGGAGCTGAGAACCCCGTTGTAGACAACTTGTCTAGGTTAGAGAATGTTCTTGATGACCCACTACCTATTAATGATAGCTTTCCTGATGAACAATTAAATGTTATAAGTACTTCTCGTAGTACTCCATTGTATGCTGATTATGCTAATTATATTGTTGCTAAGTTTATACCACCTAGCTTCACATACCAGCAAAAGAAAAAGGTTTTCTATGATTTAAGACATTACTTTTGGGATGACCCACATCTTTATAAAGGAGTAGATGGTGTTATTAGACGTTGTGTACCTGAGCATGAACAGGAACAGATCCTACGCAAGTGTCATTCCGAGGCTTATGGAGGACACCACGCTGGAGATAGAACTGCACATAAGGTATTGCAATCTGGTTTTTATTGGCCTACTCTCTTCAAGGATGCCCGTCAGTTTATCTTGTCTTGTGATGAATGTCAAAGAATTGGTAATATTAGTAGACGTCAAG
Source organism: Triticum urartu (assembly GCF_003073215.2). Lineage (NCBI taxonomy): Eukaryota > Viridiplantae > Streptophyta > Magnoliopsida > Poales > Poaceae > Triticum > Triticum urartu. Next base: position 589,505,614 of record NC_053023.1, on the reverse strand, counting down.
AAATGCCTATGAAATATTCTCTTGTTATTGAACCATTTGATGTTTGGGGCTTTGATTATATGGGACCTTTTCCTGCCTCTAATGGATACACACATATTCTAGTTGCTGTTGATTACGTTACTAAGTGGGTAGAAGCTATTCCAACTAGTAGTGCTGATCACAACACTTCTATTAAAATGCTTAAAGAAGTTATTTTTCCGAGGTTTGGAGTCCCTAGATATTTAATGACTGATGGTCGTTCACACGTTATTCATGGTGCTTTCCGTAAAATGCTTGCTAAATATGATGTTAATCATAGAATTGCATCTCCTTATCACCCTCAGTCTAGTGGTCAAGTAGAGTTGAGCAATAGGGATCTCAAATTAATTTTGCAAAAGACTGTTAATAGGTCTAGAAAGAATTGGTCCAAGAAACTTGATGATGCATTATGGGCTTATAGAACCGCATACAAAAATCCTATGGGTATGTCTCCGTATAAAAGGGTTTATGGAAGATCATGTCACTTACCTCTCGAACTAGAACATAAGGCGTATTGGGCTATTAAAGAGCTCAACTATGATTTTAAACTTGCCGGTGAGAAGAGGTTATTTGATATTAACTCACTTGATGAATGGATAACCCAAGCTTATGAAAATGCCAAGTTGTTTAAAGAAAAAGTTAAAAGATGGCATGACAAAAGGATACAAAATCATGAGTTTAATGTAGGTGATTATGTATTGCTATACAACTCTCGTTTAAGATTTTTTGCAGGAAAACTTCTCTCTAAATGGGAAGGCCCCTACGTTATCGAGGAGGTCTATCGTTCTGGAGCCATAAAAAATCAACAACTTCGAAGGCACAAATCCGAAGGTGTTCAACGGTCAAAGAATCAAACATTATATCTCAGGTAATCCCATAAATGTTGAAACCAATATTATTGAAACCGTAACCCCGGAGGAATACATAAGGGACACTTTCCAGAATGTTTCAGACTCGGAAAAGGAATAGGTATGTGGTACGGTAAGTAAACCGACTCCAAAACAATTTTTAAGGCAATCTTTCTCTGTTTTGGAATATTTAGAAAAATAGAAAAATAAGTAGCAGTCCGGGAAGGACACAAGGGCCCCACGAGGGTGGTGGGCGCGCCCTACCCCTCTGGGCGCGCCCCCCTACCTCGTGAGCACCTCGTGTGCCTTCCGGACTCCGTTTTCTTGCAGGATACGTATTTTGGTCGGTAAAAATTCATTATATAACCTCCCAAAGGTTTTGACTCCTGTATCACACAAACCTCCTCTGTTCTTGTTTCGAGCTGTTTTCTGTCAGGGTTTTCCAGGCTAGGCATCATGTTGTCTCCCTCCTCCAACAATGGTGACAACGATGCTTGGCTAATGAAGATAGATCTGAAGAGGGAAGAACCCACGAGGGTCAACAAGGATGAAAGGATCAGGAAGGCCACGAAGGATCAAGGTCCGGCAACAAAAGACATCCTTCAACCTGATCATAACCTTCTTACCCCAACTGAGATCGAAGCTTTCAAGATGATTGAGTTAGCTCGTATACAAAACAAGTATCTCACACAAGAAAATATTTTGTTGAAGGAGCATATTGTCGCACTCAAGGGCATTATTCACAAGCTGGAGGACCTCTTACGCTCGATGTGCGATTATCCGTCACCTCCACCTTCTTCACCAACAAAGAAGGAGATATAATCACATGGGTATGGGCACTCCCCTTGGCAACTGCCAAGCTTGGGGGAGGTGCCCCGGTATCGTATCACAATCACAACTCCTATCTTTACCGTTTTTCTTAGTTCGATCCTATTAGTAGTATCTTGATCTAGTAGAATAAAGTTTATGGCATGATCCAGTTTTGAGTTTGCTTTATGATCTCTCTTTGTAATCGAGTCTGTGAGCTATATATAATAAAGATTAGTGTTGATTCAAGGGCTTGATTATTTTGCCATGATCTTGGGTGAATAAAAGAAAAGAGAAAAAGAATAAAAAGAAACAAAGAGTTCATATTGATCTTATTGAGAGTAATGACTTCACATAGAAAGAGTATGATGATTAAAAGTTGTTGGGAGTTAGCAGACATAGCTTTAGTCATTGTTGCAATTAATAGGAAGTAATAAGGAAAGAGAGGTTTTCACATATAGATATATTATCATTGACATCTTTTATGATTGGGAGCACTCATTAAAATATGACATGCTAAAGAGTTGATGTTGGACAAGGAAGACAACGTAATGAGTTATGTCTTTCTTATATCTGAGATAAAGTATGTTGTCATGGATCCTCTAACTTGTTGAGCTTGCCTTTCCCCCTCATGCTAGCCAAATTCTCAGCACCAAGTAGAAATACTACTTGTGCTTCCAAATACCCTTAAACCAGTTTTGCCATGAGAGTCCACCATATCTACCTATGGATTGAGTAAGATCCTTCAAGTAAGTTGTCATCGGTGCAAAGCAATAAAAATTGCTCTAAATATGTATGATTGATTGGTGTGGGAGAAATAAGCTTTATACGATCTTGTGATGTGGAAGTAATAAAAGCGACGGACTGCATAATAAAGGTTCATATCACAAGGGGCAATATAAAGTGGTGTTCTTTCGCATTGAGATTTTATCATCCAACCATAAAAGCGCATGGCAACCTCTGCTTCCCTCTGCGAAGGGCCTATCCTTTATTATTATCTTCTACCTTATGCAAGAGTCATGGTGATCTTCACCTTTTCTTTTTCATTTTATCCTTTGGCAAGCTCAGCATGTTGGAAAGAACATGATATATATATATATATATATCTAATTGGATGTAGGGGAGCATGAACCATTATTGTTGACATTACCCTTGAGGTAAAAGGTTGTGGGGCAAAACTATAAGCCCCTATCTTTCTCTGTGTCCGATTAAAACTCCGTTACCACAAGTATTGCGTGAGTGTTAGCAATTATGGAGGACTAAATAATAGTTGAGTATGTGGACTTGCTTTTTAGCTCTGACATAGACTCTTTCCGATGTTACGATAAATTGCAATTGCTTCAATGACTGAGATTATAGTTTGTCGGAGCCCAATAAGGTTTATGATTTATACTTTTGCATTGTGAATAGATCATCACTTGAACATAAGTAATCATATGACAAAAGCTATATATGTTGCTGTTATGAGAATAATCATGATGCCTTCATATCCATATTTTATTTTTTATCGACGCCTCTACCTCTAAACATGAGGACATATTTATTGTTATCAGCTTTTCGCTTGAGGACAAGCGAGGTCTAAGCTTGGGGGAGTTGATACGTCCATTTTGCATCATGCTCTTATATCGATATTTATTGCATTATGGACTGTTATTTCACTTTATGTCACAATACTTATGGCTATTCTCTCTTCTTTTACAAGGTTTACATAAGGAGGGAGAATGCCGGCAGCTGGAATTCTGGGCTAGAAAAGGAGCAAATATTAGAGACCTATTCTGTGCAACTCCAAAAGTCCTGAAACTCCACGGAACATCTTAAAATAAATAAAGAAAAATCCTCGCCAAAGATGAAGGCCAGGGGGCCCACACCCTGCTCACGAGGGTGGGGGGCATGCCCCCCTACCTCGTGGGCCCCCTGGTGGCTCTCCGACGTCCATCTTCTCCTATATGAAGTCTTTCGATGAGAAAAAAATCAGAAGGAACTTTTCGGGACAAGACTCCGCCGCCACGAGGCAGAACCTTGGCGGAACCAATCTAGAGCTCCGGTAGAGCTGTTCTGCCAGGGATACTTCCCTCCAGGAGGGGGAAATCATCACCATTGTCATCACCAACGCTCCTCTCATCCGGAGAGGGCAATCTCCATCAACATCTTCACCAGCAACATCTCATCTCCAAACCCTAGTTCATCTCTTGTATCCAATTCTTGTCTCAAAGTCCGGGATTGGTGCTAGTAGGTTGCTAGTAGTGTTGATTACTCCTTGTAGTTGATGCTAGTTGGTTTATTTGGTGGAAGATCATATGTTCAGATCCTATATCCATATTATTACCCCTCTGATTATGAACATGAATATGCTTTGTGAGTAATTACGTTTGTTCCTGAGGACAAGGGAGAAGTCTTGCTATTAGTAGTCATGTGAATTTGGTATTCGTTTGATATTTTGATAAGATGTATGTTGTCTAGCCTCTAGTGGTGTTATGTGAACATCGACTACATAACACTTCACCATTATTTGGGCCTAGAGGAAGGCATTGGGAAGTAATAAGTAGAGTGACAGAAGCTTAAACCCTAGTTTATGCGTTGCTTCGTAAGGGGCTGATTTGGATCCACATGTTTCATGCTATGGTTAGGTTTACCTTAATACTTTTGTTGTAGTTGCGGATGCTTGCAATAGAGGTTAATCATAAGTGGGATGCTTGTTCAAGTAAGAACAACACCCAAGCACCGGTCCACCCACATATCAAATTATCAAAGTATCGAACGCGAATCATATGAACGTGATGAAAACTAACTTGACGATATTCCCATGTGTCCTCGGGAGCGCTTTTCCTATTATAAGAGTTTGTTCCGGCTTGTCCTTAGCTACAAAAAGGATTGGGACACCTTGCTGCACTTTATTTACTTTTGTTACTTGTTGCTCGTTACAATTTATCTTATCACAAAACTATCTGTTACCACTTATTTCAATACTTGCAGAGAATACCTTGCTGAAAACCGCTTATCATTTCCTTCTGCTCCGCGTTGGGTTGGACACTCTTACTTATCGAAAGGACTAGATAGATCCCCTATACTTGTGGGTCATCAATAACCATCATCGAAACTTTAAGCGTGCGGACCCCTACGGGTTCGAGAACTATGTAGACATGACCGAGACACGTCTCCGGTCAATAACCAATAGCGGAACCTGGATGCTCATATTGGCTCCCACATATTCTACGAAGATCTTTATCGGTCAGACCGCATAACAACATACGTTGTTCCCTTTGTCATCGGTATGTTACTTGCCCGAGATTCGATCATCGGTATCCCAATACCTAGTTCAATCTCGTTATCGGCAAGTCTCTTTACTCGTTCTGTAATACATCATCCCGCAACTAACTCATTAGTTGCAATGCTTGCAAGGCTTAAGTGATGTGCATTACCGAGAGGGCCCAGAGATACCTCTCCGATAATCGGAGTGACAAATCCTAATCTCGAATACGCCGACCCAACAAGTACCTTCGGAGACACCTGTAGAGCACCTTTATAATCACCCAGTTACGTTGTGACATTTGGTAGCACACAAAGCGTTCCTCCGGTAAACGGGAGTTGCATAATCTCATAGTCATAGGAACATGTATAAGTCATGAAGAAAGCAATAGCAACATACTAAACGGTCGAGTGCTAAGCTAACGGAATGGGTCAAGTCAATCACATCATTGTCCTAATGATGTGATCCCGTTAATCAAATGACAACTCATGTCAATGGCTAGGAAACATAACCATCTTTGATCAACGAGCTAGTCAAGTAGAGGCATACTAGTGACATCTGTTTGTCTATGTATTCACACAAGTATTATGTTTCCGGTTAATACAATTCTAGCATGAATAATAAACATTTATCATGATATAAGGAAATAAATAATAACTTTATTATTGCCTCTAGGGCATATTTCCTTCAGTCTCCCACTTGCACTAGAGTCAACAATCTAGTTCACATCGCCATGTGATTTAACACCAATAGTTCACATCACCATGTGATTAACACCCATAGTTCACATCGTCATGTGACCAACACCCAAAGGGTTTACTAGAGTCAACAATCTAGTTCACATCACTATGTGATTAACACCCAAAGAGTACTAATGTGTGATCATGTTTTGCTTGTGAGAGAATTTTAGTCTACGGGTCTGCCACATTCAGATCCGTATGTATTTTGCAAATTTCTATGTCAACAATGCTCTGCAAGGAGCTACTCTAGCTAATTGCTCCCACTTTCAAAATATATCCAGATTGAGACTTAGAGTCATCTGGATCAGTGTCAAAATTTGCATCGACGTAACCCTTTATGACGAACCTTTTGTCACCTCCATAATCGAGAAACATATCCTTATTCCACTAAGGATAATTTTGACCGATGTCCAGTGATCTACTCCTAGATCACTATTGTACTCCCTTGCCAAAAAATAGTGTAGGGTATACAATAGATCTGGTACACAGCATGGCATACTTTATAGAACCGATGGCTGAGGCATAGGGAATGACTTTCATTTTCTTTTTATATTCTGTCGTGGTCGGGCTTTGAGTCTTACTCAATTTCACACTTTGTAACATAGGCAAGAACTCTTTATTTGACTGTTACATTTTGAACTACTTCAAAATCTTGTCAAGGTATGTACTCATTGAAAAAACTTATCAAGCGTCTTGATCCATCTCATAGATCTTGATGCTCAATATGTAAGCAGCTTCACCAAGATCTTTCTTTGAGAAACTCCTTTCAAACACTACTTTATGCTTTGTAGAATAATTCTACATTATTTCTGATCAATAATATGTCATTTACATATACTTATCAGAAATGCTGTAGTGCTCCCACTCACTTCCTTGTAAATACAGACTTCACCGCAAGTCTGTATAAAACTATATGCTTTGATCAACTTATCAAAGCGTATATTCCAACTCCGAGATGCTTGCACCAGTTCATAGATGGATCGTTGGAGCTTGCATATTTTGTTAGCACCTTTAGGATTGAAAAAACCTTCTGGTTGCATCATATACAATTCTTTCTTTAATAAATCCTTTAAGGAATGCAGTTTTGTTTATCCATTTGCCAGATTTCATAAAATGCGGCAATTTGCTAACATGATTCGGATAGACTTAAGCATCACTACAAGTGAGAAAATCTCATCATAGTCAACACCTTGAACTTTGTCAAAAACCTTTTTCGACAAGTCTAGCTTTTTAGATAGTAACACTACTATCAGCGTCCGTCTTACTCTTGAAGATCCATTTATTTTCTATGGCTTGCCAATCATCGGGCAAGTCAACCAAAGTCCACGCTTTGTTCTCATACATGGATCCCATCTCAGATTTCATGGCCTCAAGCCATTTCGCGGAATCTGGGCTCATCATCGCTTCCTCATAGTTCGTAGGTTCGTCATGGTCAATTAACATGACCTCCAGAACAGGATTACCATACCACTCTGGTGAGGATCTCATTCTGGTTGACCTACGAGGTTCGGTAGTAACTTGATCTAAAGTTACATGATCATCATCATTAGCTTCCTCACTAATTGGTGTAGGAGTCACAGAAACAGATTTCTGTGATGAACTACTTTCCAATAAGGGAGCAGGTACAGTTACCTCATCAAGTTCTACTTTCCTCCCACTCACTTCTTTCGAGAGAAACTCCTTCTCTAGAAAGGATCCATTCTTAGCAACAAATATCTTGCCTTCGGATCTGTGATAGAAGGTGTAACAGTTACTTTTGGGTATCCTATGAAGATGCACTTCTCCGACTTGGGTTTGAGCTTATCAAGATGAAACTTTTTCACATAAGCATTGCAACCCCAAAATTTAAGAAATGACAGCTTAGGTTTCTTGCTAAACCACAGTTCGTACGGTGTCGTCTCAACGGATTTAGATGGTGCCCTTTTTTAATGTGAATGCAGCTGTCTCTAATGCATAACCCCAAAACGATAGTGGTAAATTAGTAAGAGACATCATAGATCGTACCATATCTAGTAAAGTACGCTTACAACGTTCGGACACACCATTACGCTGTGGTGTTCTAGGTGGCATGAGTTTGTGAAACTATTCCACATTGTTTTAATTGAAGACCAAACTCGTAGCTCAAATATTCGCCTCTGCGATCAGATCATAGAAACTTTATTTTCTTGTTACGATGATTTTCCACTTCACTCTGAAATTCTTTGAACTTTTCAAATGTTTCAGACTTATGTTTCATCAAGTAGATATACCCATATCTGCTCAAATCATCTATGAAGGTCAGAAAATAACGATACCCGCCGCGAGCCTCAACACTCATTGGACTGCATACATCAGTATGGGCCAGTTCTTTTCGGCAATTCTCCCAGAATCACCCCCCTCCCCAGCTTCTCCCAGAATCGCCACTCCATATTTTTTTACAATCCTATCTAGTTAAGGTCTAATTAGCTAGGATTGTAAAAAACATATGGAGTGGTGATTCTGGGAGAAGCTGGGGAGGGGGGCGATTCTGGTAGAATCGCCCAAAAGAACTGGCCCTATGTATTATTTCCAATAAGTTTGTTGCTTGCTCCATTGTTCCGGAGAACGGAGTCTTAGTCATCTTGCCCATGAGGCATGGTTCGCAAGCATCAACTGATTCATAATCAAGTGATTCCAAAAGCCCATCAGCATGGAGTTTTTTCATGCACTTTATACCAATATGACCCAAACGACAGTGCCACAAATAAGTTGCACTATCATTATTAACTTTGCATCTTTTGGCTTCAATATTATGAATATGTGTATCACTACGATCGAGATCCAACAAACCAATTTCATTGGGTGTATAACCATAGAAGGTTTTATTCATGTAAACAGAACAACAATTATTCTCTGGTTTTAAATGAATAACCGTATTGCAATAAACAAGATCAAATCATATTCATGCTCAACGCAAACGCAAACGCCAAATAACATTTATTTAGGTTTAACACTAATCCTGAAAGTATAGGGAGTGTACGATGATGATCATATCAATCTTGGAACCACTTCCAACACACATCGTTACTTCACCCTTAACTAGTCTCTATTTATTCTGTAACTCCTGTTTCGAGTTACTAATTTTTAGCAACCGAACAAGTATCAAATACCCAGGGGCTACTATAAATACTAGTAAGGTACACATCAATAACATGTATATCAAATATACCCTTCTTCACTTTGCCATCCTTCTTATCCACTAAATATTCAGGGCATTTCGGCTTCCAATGACCAGTCCCTTTGTAGTAGAAGCACTTAGTCTTAGGCTTAGATCCAGACTTGGGCTTCTTCACTTGAGCAGCAACTTGCTTGCCGTTCTTATTGAAGTTCCCTTTCTTTCCCTTTGCCCTTCTCTTGAAACTAGTGGTCTTGTTAATCATCAACAGTTGATGCTCTTTCTTGATTTCTACCTTCATCGATTTCATCATCATGAAAAGCTCAGGAATCATTTACGTCATCCCTTGCATACTATAGTTCATCACGAAGTTCTACTAACTTGGTGATGGTGACTAGAGAATTCTGTCAATCACTATTTTATCTGGAAGATTAACTCCCACTTGATTCAAGCGATTGTAGTACCCAGACAATCTGAGCACATGCTCACTACTTGAGCTATTCTCCTCCATCTTTTAGCTATAGAACTTGTTGGAGACTTCATATCTCTCAACTCGGGTATTTGCTTGAAATATTAATTTCAACTCCTGGAACATCTCATATGGTCCATGACATTCAAAACATCTTTGAAATCCCGATTCTAAGTTGTTAAGCATGGTGCACTAAACTATCAAGTAGTCATCATATTGAGCTAGCCAAACGTTCATAATGTCTGCAACTGCTCCTGCGATAGGTCAGTCACCTAGGGTGCATCAAGGACATAATTCTTCTGTGCAGCAATGAGGATAAACCTCAGATCACGGACCCAGTCCGCATCATTGCCACTATCATCTTTCAACTTAGTTTTTCTCTAGGAACACATATAAAACATAGGGAAGCAATAACGCGAGCTATTGATCTACGACATAGATATGAAAATACTATCAGGACTAAGTTCATGATAAATTAAAGTTCAATTAATCATATTACTTAATAACTCCCACTTAGATATACATCCCTCTAATCATCTAAGTGATCACGTGATCCATATCAACTAAACCATAACCGATCATCACGTGAAATGGAGTAGTTTTCAATGGTGAACATCATTATGTTGATCATATCTACTATATGATTCATGCTCGACCTTTCAGTCTCCAGTGTTCCGAGGCCATATCTGCATATGCTAGGTTCGTCAAGTTTAACCCGAGTATTTCTGCGTGTGCAAAACTGGCTTGCACCCGTTGTAGATGGACGTAGAGCTTATCACACCCGATCATCACGTGGTGTCTGGGCACGACGAACTTTGGCAACGGTGCATACTCAGGGAGAACACTTTTATCTTGAAATTTAGTGAGAGATCATCTTATAATGCTACCATCATAACTAAGCAAAGTAAGATGTATAAAAGATAAACATCACATGCAATCAAAATATGTGACATGATATGGCCATCATCATCTTGTGCCTTTGATCTCTATCTCCAAAGCATTGTCATGATCTCCAACGTCACCAGCATGACACCATGATCTCCATCATCTTGATCTATATCAATGTGTCGTCACATGGTCGTCTTGCCAACTATTGCTCTTGCAACTATTGCTATTGCATAGCGATAAAGTAAAGCAATTATTTGGCACTTGCATCTTATGCAATAAAGAGACAACCATAAGGCTTCTGCCAATTGCCGATAACTTCAACAAAACATGATCATCTCATACAACGACTTATATCTCATCACATCTTGACCATATCACATCACAACATGCCCTGCAAAAACAAGTTAGACGTCCTCTACTTTGTTGTTGCAAGTTTTACGTGGCTGCTACGGGCTGAGCAAGAACCGTTCTTACCTACGCATCAAAACCATAACGATAGTTCATCAAGTTAGTGTTGTTTTAACCTTCTCAAGGACCGGGCATAGCCATACTCGGTTCAACTAAAGTTGGAGAAATTGACACCCGCCAGCCACCTGTGTGCAAAGCATGTCGGTAGAACCAGTCTCGCGTAAGCGTACGCGTAATGTCGGTCCGGGCCGCTTCATCCAACAATACCGCCGAACCAAAGTATGACATGCTGGTAAGCAGTATGACTTATATCGCCCACAACTCACTTGTGTTCTACTCGTGCATATGACATCTACGCATAAAACCTGGCTCGGATGCCACTGTTGGGGAACGTAGTAATTTCAAAAAAAATTCCTACGCACACGCAAGATCATGGTGATGCATAGCAACGAGAGGGGAGAGTGTTGTCCACGTACCCTCATAGACCGAAAGCCGAAGCATTAGCACAACGCGGTTGATGTAGTCGTATGTCTTCACGATCCGACCAACCAAGTACCGAACGTATGACACCTCCGAGTTCAGCACACGTTCAGCCCGATGACGTCCCTCGAACTCCGATTCAGCCGAGTGTAGAGGGAGAGTTTCGTCAGCACGACAGCGTGGTGACGATGATGGTGATGTTCTACCGACGCAAGGCTTCGCCAAAGCACCGCTACAGTATTATCGAGGTGGACTATGGTAGAGGGGGGCACCGCACACGGCTAAAAGATCAAACGATCAATTGTTGTGTCTCTGGGATGCCCCCTGCCGCTGTATATAAAGGAGCAAGGGGGGAGGTGCGGCCGGCCAGGAGGGGCGCGCCAGGAGGAGTCCTACTCCCACCGGGAGTAGGACTCCCTCCCTTTTCCTTGTTGGATTAGGAATGGAGGGGGAAAGAGGAGGGAGAGAGGAAGGAAAGGGGGGGTGCCGCCCCCCTCTCCTTGTCCTATTCAGACTAGGGGGGAGAGGTGCACGGCCCTGCCCTGGCCGCGTCTCCTCTTCTCCACAAAGGCCCACTATGGCCCATTAAGCCCCCGAGGGGGTTCCGGTAACCCCTCGGTACTCCGGTAAAATCCCGATTTCACCCGGAACACTTCCAATATCCAAATATAGGCTTCCAATATATCAATCTTCATGTCTCGATCATTTCGAGACTCCTCGTCATGTCCGTGATCACATCAGGGACTCCGAACAACCTTCGGTACATCAAAAACCATAAACTCATAATATAACCGTCATCGAAACTTTAAGCGTGCGGACCCTTCAGGTTCGAGAACTATGTAGACATGACCGAGACACGTCTCCGGTCAATAACCAATAGCGGAACCTAGATGCTCATATTGGCTCCCACATATTCTACGAAGATCTTTATCGGTCAGACCACTTCACAACATATGTTGTTCCCTTTGTCATCGGTATGTTACTTGCCCGAGATTCGATCATTGGTATCTCAATACCTAGTTCAATCTCGTTATCAGCAACTCTCTTTACTCGTTCTGTAATACATCATCCTGCAACTAACTCATTAGTTGCAATGCTTGCAAGGCTTAAGTGATGTGCATTACCGAGAGGGCCCAGAGATACCTCTCCGACAATCGGAGTGACAAATCCTAATCTCGAAATACGCCAACCCAACAAGTACCTTCGGAGACACCTGTAGAGCACCTTTATAATCACCCAGTTACATTGTGACATTTGGTAGCACACAAAGCGTTCCTCCGGTAAACGGGAGTTGCATAATCTCATAGTCATAGGAACATGTATAAGTCATGAAGAAAGCAATAGCAACATACTAAACGATCGAGTGCTAAGCTAACAGAATGGGTCAAGTCAATCACATCATTCTCCTAATGATGTGATCCCGTTAATCAAATGACAACTCATGTCAATGGCTAGGAAACATAACCATCTTTGATCAACGAGCTAGTCAAGTAGAGGCATACTAGTGATACTCTGTTTGTCTATGTATTCACACAAGTATTATGTTTCCGGTTAATACAATTCTAGCATGAATAATAAACATTTATCATGATATAAGGAAATAAATAATAACTTTATTATTGCCTCTAGGGCATATTTCCTTCAGCTATCGGTCTAGTAAAGTAGTCAATTGCTTAGGGACAATTTCACAACTCCTATCACCACTTCTCCACACTCGCTATATTTACTTTATTGTTTCTTTATCTAAACAGCCCCTACTTTTTATTTACGCACTCTTTATTATCTTGCAAACCTATCCGAAAACACCTACAAAGTACTCCCAGTTTCATACTTGTTCTAGGTAAAGCGAACGTTAAGCGTGCGTAGAGTTGTATCGGTGGTTGATCGACCTTGAGGGAATATTTGTTCTACCTTTAGCTCCTCATTGGGTTCGACACTCTTACTTATCGAAAGAGGCTACAATTTATCCCCTATACTTGTGGGTTATCAAGACCTTTTTCTGGCGCTGTTGCCGGGGAGTCGTAGCGTGGGGTGAATATTCTTGTGTGTGCTTGTTTGCTTTATCACTAAGTAATTTTTATTTGTTGTTCTTAGTTGTTTTCTATCTTTAATTATGGGTAGGAAACGCAAAATACCAAAAAAAATTAGTTGTACCTACTGAACCAATGGTTGAAGAACCACTCAAAATCTATCACACTCCTGAAGCTTATTACTTGGATCATCTTCGATCCCTATGTGCTCGTGCTGAAACCCCAACTAGCTTAGTTGAGGGCAAATTTTTAGATGAGCATGCTTGTTATGTGCGACACCGCATATCTTAAAAAGGGAAACATTTACTGGATCAAATTCATCGTTTGCAATGCTATGCTTGGAATTTATGTGAAATATATGATATTACTTGTTGTTTGGAAGACCCTAAGAAACACCTTCCCTACCAATGTTTGTTTAGTGATAATGGAATCGTATCTTCTTATGCTAAGGGTGTTTATAATTACTATGATGTTCAACAAATCGAAGAATTTGTTGCTTTTAAGCGTGCTTATGAAATTGCTTCTTTGATTGAAAAGTATGATGCTACTCTTTACAAATCTGAAAATTTTGCCATACTTGAAATCTGAAAATTTTGCCATACTTGAATATTGTTATGAGAATTATGCTTCTAATGCCTATGTTAAACCATATATCGAGGTCTCCTCCTCTATCCAAGAAGACACTAATATTTGGTAGGAGTCTATGGAAAAAGAAATTGATGAAACTGTGAGCTCATTGGATGAAAAAGATGATGATGAGAGCGAAGAACAAAAGGAGGAAGAGCGGATTAGCTACCCGTGCCCACCTTCTAATGCGAGTAACTCCTCAACTCATACATTGTTTAATTTCCCTTCATGCTTACCGAAGGATGATTGCTATGATGATTGTTATGATCCCGTTGATTCTCTTGAAATATCCCTTTTTGATGATGCTTGCTATGCTTGTGGCCAAGATGCCAATATAAATTATGCTCATGGAGATGAACTTGCTATAGTTCCTTATGTTAAACATGAAATTGTTGCTATTGCACCCATGCATGATAGTCCTATTATCTTTTTGAATTCTCCCGACTACACTATATCGGAGAAGTTTGCACTTATTAAGGATTATATTGATGGGTTGCGTTTTACTATTACACATGATGATTTTGATGAATATAATATGCATGTGCTTGCTGCTCCTACTTGCAATTATTATGAGAGAGGAACTATATCTCTATCTCTCTATATTTCCAATACGATAAAATTGCAAGAAACTGTTTATACTATGCATTGGCCTTTACTATGTGTGCATGAATTGTTCTTTTATGACATGCTGATGCATAGGAAGAGAGTTAGACTTCATTGTTGCATGATATATGTTACTTTGTGCTCACTACTAAATGCCAAATCATTGTTAATTAAAATTGGCTTTGATATACCTTGGGATCCAGGTGGATCCATTACTTGAGCACTATATGCCTAGCTTAATGGCTTTAAAGAAAGCGCTGCCAGGGAGACAACCCGGAAGTTTTAGAGAGTCATTTATTTCTATTGTGTGCTTTTATAAAGTTTAAAAATAAAAATAATGTGCCAAGGTTTGCCTTTAGGATGTTTTAGATTACTTGTTGGTTTGTGTAGTGCGGGACAGAAACATTGTCTGTAGTGCGCGATTTTATATTTTTTATTGGAACGTCAAATGGTTCTGATTCTTTTTGCAATGTCTTTCTATACAAAGTTTTTATTTTTCCTAATTTTTGCAGAATTTTTAAAGTATCAGAAGAATGGTGAATCTTCATATTATTAGAGACTGTTTTGTTTTAGATAGATTCTGTTCTTGATGCATAGTTTTCTTGTTTTGATGAAACTATCAAACTATATCCGTGGATTAAGCCATGGAAAAGTTATACTACAATAGATATAATGCAAAAACAAAATATGAATTGGTTTGCAACATTACTTAGAGTATTGATTTGCTTTATTATACTAATGGATCTTACCGAGTTTTCTGTTGAAGTTCTGTGTGGATGAAGTGTTCGATGATCGAGAAGGTCTCGATGTGAGAAGAAGGAAGAGAGGCAAGAGCTCAAGCTTGGGGATGCCCTAGGCACCCCAAGTAAATATTCAAGGAGACTCAAGCGTCTAAGCTTGGGGATGCCCCGGAAGGCATCCCCTCTTTCTTCAACAAGAATCGGTATGTTTTCGAATTCGTTTCATTCATGTGATATGTGCAGATCTTGGAGCATCTTTTGCATTTAGTTTTCATTTTTATTTTATGTACTATGCTGGTATGAGATAGTCCTTGGTTGATTTATAGAATTCTCTATGCACTTCACTTATATCTTTTGAGTATGACTTTATAGAATGCTTCATGTGCTTCACTTATATCATTTGAAGTTTGGATTGCCTGTTTCTCTTTACATAGAGAACCGCCATTTGTAGAATGCTCTTTTGCTTCACTTATCCTATATACCTAAGAGATTCATCCCCACTACTTTGATTTATCTTAACATGCAGCCCCTCCACATCACCAATCCAGCCAAATCAGCAACTCTCCGCATGCATGCTGCCACGTCATGCTGCATTTAGTTTCCAGCCATGAACATTGATCAACCCCTCTCGAACATGCAGCATTCCACGTTAGCAAATTAATATGTTCAATTTTTCAGGCGTTATCTCTCTTCTGTCGTTTCCTCTTCTCGCCTCAACGTACGATGGTTCACTTCATCTTCCATCAATAAATCTTCACTGCAGCGTTCCTGATTCTTCTACTGCCCTATTTATCTGTATAGAGAGGAAGGAGAGACCTGCAAGCTAAAGCTGGCTGGAGCCACATGATGGCTGCTAGATGCCTAGCAGGGGCTTTGCCGGCCGAAGCCCACACGCCTTGGCATCGACCCGAACTTTTGACGAACGATGCATGCCACCGTCGACGTCTTCCATCAACAACACACGCACCAAAGGTGGGGCTCTCCTTCCTCTCTAGCTGACTTAGATCTGAATGGTTTTGTAGTTAGCTTGGTTGGAAGCTCAGGTTCCAAGTCAGAGATAGGCCCCAAGGTGTAGTTTGGCAGCGCCCACCATGCCGATGCCAAGTATGTAAGTGTGCCACGTCCCAATTAAAGTTGCGTCTTTGTCGCCGAGGTAGGAGCAGAAAGATGAGGACATGAGGTCACTCCTATCGTTTATTTGCCAGATTTTCATGTCAGCGTTGTTACCCCTGAAGGCATGGGCAAAGCTTTATGTGACGGAGAACTAGATGCATCTGTGCTTTTTCTATGGAAGATATGCTTATGTACTACTGTCCGTGCTTGATGTGTTTTTTTTCCTGTGATGTGGCTGGTGGCCATGTACAAATTATAAGATTTATGGATGCATCGCTACTAGATTTGTGCTTTCGCTTTTGAAGGTCTTCGTGTCATCTCAAAAAAAATGAAACAAATATTCACATTAGTTCTTTATACATGGCCCTGAGTTAGACTTCAGGGCATCCGGGCCTTATGTGTTGGACCGAGCTTAATCTTTATTTTCCGTGAAATATCAGTTTCGGGCCAGTTTCTCAAAAAAAAGGAGTTTCGGGCCATGCTTAAAAACAATGAATTGGAGATCAAGATTGGACATGTTTTCAGTGCTTCTTTTTCCATGCTAGCAATTTCCCTAAAAAAGGGCCCCGCTCTAACTGCACAAATACCGAGATACTCCAGAAGATATTACTTTTTTGACTTCTCATATCATACACCGATGGTTCAAATAAATATGATTTTATCGTTTAGTAATTTTTTTACTTGATAACCTTCCTGCTATATATGGCTACAAATTCCCGCAGCAACGCGCGGGGTATCATCTAGTATTTGTTAGAGCATGGGCATATATTTTGTAGAAAGAATTAAACTCTCTTGCTTCACTTATATCTATTTAGAGAGATGACAGGAACTGGTCATTCACATGGTTAGTCATAAAATCCTACATAAAACTTGTAGATCACTGAATATGATATGTTTGATTCCTTGCAATAGTTTTGCGATATAAAGATGGTGATATTAGAGTCATGCTAGTGGGTAGTTGTGGATTAGTAGAAATACTTGTGTTGAGGATTGTGATTCCCGTAGCATGCACGTATGGTGAACCGTTATGTAATGAAGTCGGAGCATGAGGTATTTATTGATTGTATTCCTTATGAGTGGCGGTCGGGGACGAGCGATGGTCTTTTCCTACCAATATACCCCCCTAGGGGCATGCATAGTAGTACTTTGCTTCGAGGGCTAATAAACTTTTGCAATAAGTATATGAGTTCTTTATGACTAATGTGAGTCCATGGATTATACGCACTCTCACCCTTCCATCATTGCTAGCCTCTTCGGTACCGTGCATTGCCCTTTCTCACCTCGAGAGTTGGTGCAAACTTTGCCGGTGCATCCAAACCCCGTGATATGATATGCTCTGTCACACATAAACCTCCTTATATCTTCCTCAAAACAGCCACCATACCTACCTACCATGGCATTTCCATAGCCATTCCGAGATATATTGCCATGCAACTTCCATCATCATCATATACATGACTTGAGCATTTATTATCATATTGCTTTGCATGATCGTAAGATAGCTAGCATGATATTTTCATAGCTTGTCCATTTTTTGATGCCATTGCTACGCTAGATCATTGCACATCCCGGTACACCACCGGAGGCATTTCATATAGAGTCATACCTTTGTTCTAGCATCGAGTTGTAATATTGAGTTGTAAGTAAATAAAAGTGTGATGATCATCATTATTAGAGCATTATCCCAGTGAGGAAAGGATGATGGAGACTATGATTCCCCCACAAGTCGGGATGATACTCCGGATGAAAAAAAGGAAAAAAAGAGAAGGCCCAAAAAAATGAGAGAAAAAGAGAGAAGGGACAATGTTACTATCCTTTTACCACACTTGTGCTTCAGAGTAGCACCATGTTCTTCATATAGAGAGTCTCTTGAGTTATCACTTTCATATACGAGTGGGAATTTTCATTATAGAACTTGGCTTGTATATTCCGATGATGGGCTTCCTCAAATTCCCGAGGTCTTCATGAGCAAGCAAGTTGGATGCACACCCACTTAGTTTCAGTTTGAGCTTTCATACACTTATAGCCCTAGTGCATCCGTTGCATGGCAATCCCTACTCCTCGCATTGACATCAATTGATAGGCATCTCCATAGCCCATTGATTAGCCGCATCGATGTGAGACTTTCTCCCTTTTGCCTTCTCCACATAACCCCCATCATCATATTATATTCCACCTATAGTGCTATATTCATGGCTTGCGCTCATGTATTGTGTGAGGGTTGAAAAAGCTGAAGCGCATTAAAAAGTATGAACCAATTGCTCGGCTTGTCATCAGGGTTGTGCATGATGTGAATATTTTGTGTGGTGAAGATGGAGCATAGCCAGACTATATGATTTTGTAGGGATAACTTTCTTTGGCCATGTTATTTTGAAAAGACATGATTGCTTTATTAGTAGGCTTGAAGTATTATTGTTTTTATGTCATATGATAGACTATTGCTTTGAATCACTCATATCTTAATATTCATGCCATGACTAGATTATGTGATCAAGATTATGCTAGGTAGCATTCCACATCAAAAATTATATTTTTTATCATTTACCTACTCGAGGACGAGCAAGAATTAAGCTTGGGGATGCTGATACGTCTCCATCGTATCTATAATTTTTTATTGTTCCATGCCAATATTATACAAGTTTCATATACTTTTGGCAACTTTTTATACTATTTTTGGGGACTAACATATTGATCCAGTGCCCAGTGCCAGTTCCTGTTTGTTGCATGTTTTTTGTTTCACAGAATATCCATATCGAACGGAGTCCAAACGGGATAAAAACGGACTGAGATTATTTTTGGAATATATGTGAAATATGGGAAGAAAATCAACGCGAGACGATGCCCGAGGGAGCCTCGAGGCAGGGGGCGTGCCCCTGACCCTCGTGGGCCCCCCGTAAGGCAGTTGATGCCCTTCTTTCGCCGCAAGAAAGCTAATATCCGGATAGAGATCATGTTAAAATTTCAGCCCAATCGGAGTTACGGATCTCCGGGAATATAAGAAACGGTGAAAGGGCAGAATCTGAGAAGGCATAAACAGAGAGAAACAGGGAGACAGATCCAATCTCGGAGGGGCTCTCGCCCCTCCCATGCCATGGAGGCCAAGGACCAGAGGGTAAACCCTTCTCCCATCTAGGGAGGAGGTCAAGGAAGAAGAAGAAGGGGCCCCCTCTCCCCTTCTCTTCCGGTGGCGCCAGAACGCTGTCGTGGCCACCATCATCATCACCGCGATCTTCACCAACACCTTCGCCATCTTCACCAACATATCCACCACCTTCCCCCTCTATCTACAGCGGTCCACTCTCCCGCAACCCATTGTACCCTCTACTTGAACATGGTGCTTTATGCTTCACATTATTATCCAATGATGTGTTGCCATCCTATGATGTCTGAGTAGATTTTCGTTGTCCTATCGGTAGTTGATGAATTGATATGATTGATTTAATTTGCTTGTGGTTATGTTGCTGACCTTTGGTGCCCATCATATGAGCGCGTGCGTGGATCACACCATAGGGTTAGTTGTATGTTGATAGGACTATGTATTGGAGGGCAAGAGTGACAGAAGCTTCAACCTAGCATAGAAATTGATGCATACGGGATTGAAGGGGGACCAATATATCTTAATGTTATGGTTGGGTTTTACCTTAATGAACGTTAGTAGTTGCGGATGCTTGCTAATAGTTCCAATCACAAGTGCATAGAATTCCAAGTCAGGGATGACATGCTAGCAGTGGCCTCTCCCACATAAAACTTGCTATCGGTCTAGTAAAGTAGTAAATTGCTTAGGGACAATTTCACAACTCCTAGCACCACTTTTCCACACTCTCTATATTTACTTTATTGTTTCTTTACCTAAACAGCCCCTACTTTTTATTTACGCACTCTTTATTATCTTGCAAACCTATCCGAAAACACCTACAAAGTACTTCTAGTTTCATACTTGTTCTAGGTAAAGCGAATGTTAAGCGTGCGTAGAGTTGTATCAGTGGACGATAGAACTTGAGGGAATATTTCTACCTTTAGCTCCTCGTTGGGTTCGACACTCTTACTTATCGAAAGGGGCTACAATTGATCCCCTATACTTTTGGGTTATCAGAGTCCTAGCCGAATACGTTGGTGGCGAGGAGTCCTTGCCTTGATCACCAAGTCTTTTGGAATACTCCTTGTGTGCGGCATGGGCTGCCCGAAGTGGCCCATGAGTGAACGACCGTGGGGGTCCTCGGCCCGATCCAGCTGGTCGGGTGACGACGTGGTGAGTACCGCCTAGTCCATGACACCGTCAGCTGGTAGTAGACGATCAGGAGTGGGAAGGAGAGGCACTCCAAGTGGCCTTGGTGGGGAGGGTTCTGCACCGCAAGTTCATCCATGTCAATTCAATTGCAGATGCCCTCCGACCGGCCTGGGGAAACCCGAGGGGACTGAGTTTTAACCCGGTAGGGGAGAACACTTTTGTTGCAAATTTGGAGAATCAACGTGATCGTGATCGCATCTATGGAGGTGGGCCGTGGATGGTTGGAAAACATGCAGTGATCTTGGAGCTATTTGATTTTGGGGCCCGGCCATCCGACTGGAAGTTCGAGAAGTTGCAAATTTGGGCTAGGGTAATCAACCTGCCCTTCAATCTCCGATATCCGCCATGGCTTGAGCGCATCGTAGGTATGATGGGAGAGGTGATCAAGCTGGATGTAGACTCGAAGGGTTTTGCCTTTGGTGAGTCCCTTAGAGCACGAATATGGATTGGAGTGCAAGAACCCCTAATGAGGTGGGTGCAGTTAGAATCGGCGAGGACAAAGGAATCCATCTTGTATGATATTCAGTATGAAGGACTGCCGTATTTTTGTTTCTCGTGCGGCCGGCTTGGACATGCAGATGCTTTTTGCCCGGACCCAGGGGAACGGGACGACGATGGATGTTTGCCATATGGGGCGAAGCTTAGATGGGCTGGATCTCGCAAGAACTGGGCGAATGCACCCCCAGTGAGCGGTAGTGGGGGAAGGCAGGGCGCCAGGAGAGATGAGGGATGGTATGCTGAAGAAGAGGAAGTAGAGAAGGGTGAGGAGGTAACATCACCATTGAAAAACAATGGAGGCATGGTCAGGAACGCAGTGTATCAGTTTAATGCCCGGGGTGGAGCTGCTGGTCGTGCTGGCCCTGGAAGGGGCTACGACAAAGCCAGAGGCAGAGGCCGGGAAAGGGTGTACCGTCGAGTGGAGTTGGGGCATGAGAGCCACGCCAATAGGTCAAACCAGCTTATGATCTTGGATCAGGATACTTTGAATAAGAAAAGATCCATGGAGGGAGATGAACCGAGTACATCCAAGGAAGATAGTAGGGATTGAAAAAAGAAGAAACCTGTTGAAGGGGGAACCACTAGTGAACAGGCGGCGGCTGAGGTACAGCCCCGCCGGGAGAAATGAATTGTATAACGTGGAACTGTCGCGGGCTTGGGAACCCGGAGACAGTTCGTGAACTTCACCATTTGGTGAGGGTTGAAGCGCCCACCTTAGTCTTCTTATCGGAGACGAAGATTGAGGGAAACAAGGTAGCGGACATGCGAGCAAGACTTGGTTTCGAAGGATGTATTCCTGTCAGCAGTAACGGGCTGAGCGGAGGACTTGCCCTTTTCTAGTCTAGAGAGGTGGATGTTAAGCTCAACAATTTATCTAACCAGCATATTGATGTTATGGTAAGGAATGTGGGTAGCGACCAGAAAGAGTGGCGTTTTACAGGCTTTTATGCCAAAGCAAAAAGGCGTGAAAGGAGTGAGAGCTGGACACTTTTGAAGTGGTTACGGTGCCAAAGTGATGTCCCATGGTTGTGTGGTGGGGACTTCAATGAGATCATTGACAATATGGAATATTTCGGGGCTAATGAAAGGGCGGAATGGCAAATGCAAGGCTTCTGAGAGGCCATCGATGAATGCAATTTTCAGGACCTGGGTTTTACCGGGATCCTGTATACATGCGATAATCGTCAAGAAGGCGCCGCAAATGTAAAGGTGCGCTTGGACATATACTTAGCCGACCCGGCTTTCATCCAGGAGTATGGAGATACGGGGGTGAGGCACGTACCAACACCACAGTCGGATCACTGCATGCTAGTAATTAAGATTAAGAGACTGGTGGAGTGGGAGGACAGCGGGCCACGCCGTTTTATCTACGAGGAAGCATGGAGACGGGAAGACTCATATGAGCCCACGGTGGTGGATGCATGGGAGAAGAGGAAGGGAGCTTTTACACTAGAGGACCTCAACTCCTCGTTATATGACATGCATGGCCACCTAACCGATTGGAAACAAAAAAAGTTTGGGGATATAAAGCGTAAACTGAAGAAGGTGAGGAAGGAGTTTGAGAGAGAGAAGGCGAACTCTCTATACCGCGGCTCGTCCAGAAGGGAGAAGGAGCCGGCAAGGTAGCTAAATGATCTCTTGCTGAAAGAGGAAATCATGGCGAGAGCGAGGTCGAGGGCTGACTGGCTTAAGGTAGGCGACCGAAATACTGGGTTCTTCCATGCTCAAGCATCAAGGAGGAAGCATCAAAATAAAATTCTTGTGCTCGAGAAACTGGGTGGAACGGTCATTGATAGTAGGGATGAGGCGAGAGTTGAGGTACAAAATTTCTACACACAGCTATACACAGCTCAAGATGAAGTGGTGATGGATGAAGTGTTGCACCATGTACCAAGCATGGTGACTAACGAGATGAATGACCGGCTAAATATGCCCTTTTGTGCAGATGAGGTAGAGAAAGCACTGTTTGCCATGGCGCCGGCGAAGGCACCGGGTGCAGAGGGATTCCATGCGGGATTCTATCAGCACCACTGGTCACTAATCAAGGAGGGTGTTACCCGAGCAGTTCTAAACTTTTTAAATGGCGGGCACATGCCGGAAGTTATCAACAAAACTAAAATAGTGCTTATCCCAAAGGTTAAAAATATGAGGAATATTACACAGTATAGACCAATTTCCCTCTGTAATGTTATTTACAAAATCTGTTCCAAAGTGTTGGCTAACAGGTTGAGGAAGGTTCTAGATGATATCATCGTGGAGGAGCAAAGCGCCTTTGTCCCCGAGCGGTTGATTACAGACAACGCCATCACGGCTTATGAGTGTATCCATGCTAGGAAAAGGAAGAGAACTAAACAAGGGTGGTGTGCGGTCAAGTTGGATATGATGAAGGCGTATGATCGCGTGGAGTGGGCGTATCTCCAAGGAATCATGTTGCAGCTGGGATTCTCTAAGGGATGAGTATCTCTAGTTATGAGATGTGTCAACTCCGTTACTTTTCAGGTGAAAACGAATGGAGAACTGTTGCCATCTTTTCGCCCCTCCAAAGGCATACGGTAAGGTGATCCCGTCTCCCCGTACTTGTTTCTACTTTGCGGGGAAGGGCTCTCTTGTTTGTTGAAGAACTATGATGCTGGATGGGTCGACAGAGGTATACGGCCTGGGTTGAGAGCCCCTTGGATTTCGCATCTCTTGTTTGCGGATGATTGTCTAGTCTTCATGAAGGCTGACTCAAGGAGTGCACAAAGGTTGAATGAAATTCTTTAAGCATATCACCTGGGTTCGGGGCAGTGTGTCAACAAGGCCAAGAGCTCGGTTTTTTCAGCCCAAATACAAGGGCGTCGGCAAATGCAGGGATAAGAAGTAACTTGCAGATCCATAGAGAAACTCTTGCAGAGAAGTACCTGGGCTTGCCCATGGCGACAAGCCGGATCACAGAGGAAAGCTTTGTACATGTGAAAGAGCAAGCAAGGTCCAGGGTACAAGGATATTGTGAACGGCTAATGTCAATTGCGGTGAGGATGGTTCTGTTGGGGAACGTAGTAATTTCAAAAAATTTCCTACGCACACGCAAGATCATGTGATGCATAGCAACGAGAGGGGGAGTATGATCTACATACCTAGTAGATCGACAACGGAAGCGTTTGGTTGATGTAGTCGTACGTCTTCACGATCCGACCGATCAAGCACCGAAACTACGGCACCTCCGAGTTCTAGCACACGTTCAGCTCGATGACGATCCCAGGACTCCGATCCAGCAAAGTGTCGGGGAAGAGTTCCGTCAGCACGACGGCG
Source organism: Triticum urartu (assembly GCF_003073215.2). Taxonomy (NCBI): domain Eukaryota; kingdom Viridiplantae; phylum Streptophyta; class Magnoliopsida; order Poales; family Poaceae; genus Triticum; species Triticum urartu. The sequence goes on along the minus strand of NC_053023.1, from coordinate 589,481,386 downwards.
TGGTGACGATCTTGACGTACTACTGCTGCAGGGCTTCGCCTAAGCACCGCTACAATATTATCGAGGACTATGGTGGCCGGGGGCGCCGCACATGGCTAAGGAATAGATCACGTGGATCAACTTGTGTCTCTCTGGGGTGCCCCTGCCTCCGTATATAAAGGACCAAGAGGGGGAGGCCGGCCGGCCACATATGGCGCGCCAGGAGGAGTCCTACTCCCTCCGGGAGTAGGACTTCTCCCCCAATCCTAGTTGGAATAGGATTCATGAGGTGGAAAAAAGAGAGAGAGAAGGAGGAGGGCGCCGGCCCCCTCTCTCCTTGTCCTATTCGGACTAGGGGGAGGGGCGCGCGGCCCAAGCCCTGGCTGCCTCTCCTCTTCTTCCACTATGGCCCATTAAGGCCCATATAGCTCCCGGGGGATTCCGGTAACCTCCCGGTACTCCGGTAAAATCCCGATTTCACCCGGAACACTTCCGATATCCAAACATGGCTTCCAATATATCAATCTTTATGTCTCGACCATTTCGAGACTCCTCGTCATGTCCGTGATCACATCTGGGACTCCGAACAACCTTCGGTACATCAAAATGCATAAACTCATAATATAACTGTCAGCGTAACCTTAAGCGTGCGGACCCTACGGGTTCGAGAACAATGTAGACATGACCGAGACACGTCTCCGGTCAATAACCAATAGCGGGACCTGGATGCCCATATTGGCTCCTACATATTCTACGAAGATCTTTATCGGTCAGACCGCATAACAACATACGTTGTTCCCTTTGTCATCGGTATGTTACTTGCCCGAGATTCGATCGTCGGTATTCCAATACCTAGTTCAATCTCGTTACCGGCAAGTCTCTTTACTCGTTCTGTAATACATCATCCCGCAACTAACTCATTTAGTTGCAATGCTTGCAAGGCTTAAGTGATGTGCATTACCGAGAGGGCCCAGAGATACCTCTCCGATAATCGGAGTAACAAAACCTAATCTCGAAATACGCCAACCCAACATGTACCTTTGGAGACACCTGTAGTACTCCTTTATAATCACCCAATTACGTTGTGACGTTTGGTAGTACCCAAAGTGTTCCTCCGATAAACTGGAGTTGCATAATCCATAGTTATAGGAACATGTATAAGTCATGAAGAAAGCAATCGCAACATACTAAACGATCGGGTGCTAAGCTAATGGAATGGGTCATGTCAATCAGATCATTCTCTCAATGATGTGATCCCGTTAATCAAATAACAACTCATTGTTCATGGTTAGGAAACATAACCATCTTCGATTAACGAGCTAGTCAAGTAGAGGCATACTAGTGACACTTTGTTTGTCTATGTATTCACACATGTATTATGTTTCCGGTTAATACAATTCTAGCATGAATAATAAACATTTATCATGATTATAAGGAAATAAATAATAACTTTATTATTGCCTCTAGGGCATATTTCCTTCAGTCTCCCACTTGCCCTAGAGTCAATAATCTAGATTACACAGTAATGATTCTAACACCCATGGAGCCTTGGTGCTGATCATGTTTTGCTCGTGGAAGAGGCTTAGTCAATGGGTCTGCAACATTCAGATCCGTATGTATCTTGCAAATCTCTATGTCTCCCACTTGGACTAGATCCCGGATGGAATTGAAGCGTCTCTTGATGTGTTTGGTTCTCTTGTGAAATCTGGATTCCTTTGCCAAGGCAATTGCACCAGTATTGCCACAAAAGATTTTCATTGGACCCGATGCACTAGGTATGACACCTAGATCGGATATGAACTCCTTCATCCAGACTCCTTCATTTGCTGCTTCCAAAGCAGCTATGTACTCCGCTTCACATGTAGATCCCGCTACAACGCTTTGTTTAGAACTGCACCAACTGACAGCTCCACCGTTTAATGTAAACACGTATCCGGTTTGCGATTTAGAATCGTCCGGATCAGTGTCAAAGCTTGCATCAACGTAACCTTTTATGATGAGCTCTTTGTCACCTCCATATATGAGAAACATATCCTTAGTCCTTTTCAGGTATTTCAGGATGTTCTTGACCGCTGTCCAGTGATCCACTCCTGGATTACTTTGGTACCTCCCTGCTAGACTTATAGCAAGGCACACATCAGGTCTGGTACACAGCATTGCATACATGATAGATCCTATGGCTGATGCATAGGGAAAATCTTTCATATTCTCTCTATCTTCTGCAGTGGTCGGGCATTGAGTCTTACTCAACTTCACACCTTGTAACACAGGCAAGAACCCTTTCTTTGCTCGATCCATTTTGAACTTCTTCAAAATTTTGTCAAGGTATGTGGTTTGTGAAAGTCCAATTAAGCGTCTTGATCTATCTCTATAGATCTTAATGCCTAATATGTAAGCAGCTTCACCGAGGTCTTTCATAGAAAAACTTTTATTCAAGTATCCCTTTATGCTATCCAGAAATTCTATATCATTTCCAATTAGTAATATGTCATCCACATATAATATCAGAAATGCTACAGAGCTCCCACTCACTTTCTTGTAAATACAGGCTTCTCCAAAAGTCTGTATAAAACCAAATGCTTTGGTCACACTATCAAAACGTTTATTCCAACTCCGAGAGGCTTGCACCAGTCCATAAATGGATCGCTGGAGCTTGCACACTTTGTTAGCTCCCTTTGGATCGACAAAACCTTCTGGTTGCATCATATACAACTCTTCTTCCAGAAATCCATTCAGGAATGCAGTTTTGACATCCATCTGCCAAATTTCATAATCATAAAATGTGGCAATTGCTAACATGATTCGGACAGACTTAAGCATCACTACGGGTGAGAAGGTCTCATCGTAGTCAATCCCTTGAACTTGTCGAAAACCTTTTGCGACAAGTCGAGCTTTGTAGACAGTAATATTACCGTCAGCGTCAGTCTTCTTCTTGAAGATCCATTTATTCTCAATTGCTTGCCGATCATCGGGCAAGTCAACCAAAGTCCATACTTTGTTCTCATACATGGATCCCATCTCAGATTTCATGGCTTCAAGCCACTTTGCGGAATCTGGGCTCACCATCGCTTCTTCATAGTTCGTAGGTTCATCATGATCTAGTAGCATGACTTCCAGAACGGGATTACCGTACCACTCTGGTGTGGATCTTACTCTGGTTGATCTACGAGGTTCAGTAGTATCTTGTTCTGAAGTTTCATGATCATCATCATTAGCTTCCTCACTAACTGGTGTAGGTGTCATAGAAACAGTTTTCTGTGATGTACTACTTTCCAATAAGGGAGAAGGTACAGTTACCTCGTCAAGTTCTACTTTCCTCCCACTCACTTCTTTCGAGAGAAACTCCTTCTCCAGAAAGTTTCCGAATTTAGCAACAAAAGTCTTGCCTTCGGATCTATGATAGAAGGTGTATCCAATAGTTTCCTTTGGATATCCTATGAAGACACATTTCTCCGATTTGGGTTCGAGCTTATCAGGTTGAAGTTTTTTCACATAAGCATCGCAGCCCCAAACTTTCAGAAATGACAACTTTGGTTTCTTGCCAAACCACAGTTCATAAGGCGTCGTCTCAACGGATTTTGATGGTGCCCTATTTAACGTGAATGCGGCCGTCTCTAGAGCGTATCCCCAAAACGATAGCGGTAAATCAGTAAGAGACATCATAGATCGCACCATATCCAGTAAAGTACGATTACGACGTTCGGACACACCATTACGCTGAGGTGTTCCGGGTGGCGTGAGTTGCGAAACTATTCTACAATTTTTCAAATATACACCAAACTCGTAACTCAAATATTCTCCTCCACGATCAGATCGTAGAAAGTTTATTTTCTTGTTACGATGATTTTCAACTTCACTCTGAAATTCCTTGAACTTTTCAAATGTTTCAGACTTATGTTTCATTAAGTAGATATACCCATATCTGCTTAAATCATCTGTGAAGGTGAGAAAATAACGATATCCGCCACGAGCCTCAATATTCATCGGACCACATACATCTGTATGTATGATTTCCAACAAATCTGTTGCTCTCTCCATAGTACTGGAGAACGGCGTTTTAGTCATCTTGCCCATGAGGCACGGTTCGCAAGTACCAAGTGATTCATAATCAAGTGGTTCCAAAAGTCCATCAGTATGGAGTTTCTTCATGCGCTTTACACCGATATGACCTAAACGGCAATGCCACAAATAAGTTGCACTCTCATTATCAACTCTGCATCTTTTGGCTTCAACATTATGAATATGTGTGTTACTACTATCGAGATTCAACAAGAATAGACCACTCTTCAAGGGTGCATGACCATAAAAGATATTACTCATATAAATAGAACAACCATTATTCTCTGATTTAAATGAATAACCGTCTTGCATCAAACAAGATCCAGATATAATGTTCATGCTTAACGCTGGCACCAAATAACAATTATTTAGGTCTAATACTAATCCCGAAGGTAGATGTAGAGGTAGCGTGCCGACTGTGATCACATCGACTTTGGAACCATTTCCCACGCGCATCATCACCTCGTCCTTAACCAATCTTCGCTTGATCCATAGTCCCTGTTTCGAGTTGCAAATATTAGCAACAGAACCAGTATCAAATACCCAGGTGCTACTGCGAGCATTAGTAAGGTACATATCAATAACATGTATATCACATATACCTTTGTTCACCTTGCCATCCTTCTTATCCGCCAAATACTTGGGGCAGTTCTGCTTCCAGTTACCAGTCTGCTTGCAATAGAAGCACTCAGTTTCAGGCTTAGGTCTAGGTTTGGGTTTCTTCTCTTGAGTAGCAACTTGCTTGCCGTTCTTTTTGAAGTTCCCCTTCTTCTTCCCTTTGCCCTTTTTCTTGAAACTAGTGGTCTTGTTGACCATCAACACTTGATGCTCCTTCTTGATTTCTACCTCCGGAGCTTTCAGCATCGCAAAGAGCTCGGGAATAGTCTTATTCATCCCTTGCATATTATAGTTCATCACGAAGCTCTTGTAGCTTGGTGGCAGTGATTGGAGAATTCTGTCAATGACGCAATCATCTGGAAGATTAACTCCCAATTGAATCAAGTGATTATTATACCCAGACATTTTGAGTATATGCTCACTAACAGAACTGTTCTCTTCCATCTTGCAACTATAGAACTTATTGGAGACTTCATATCTCTCAATCCGGGCATTTGCTTGAAATATTAACTTCAACTCCTGGAACATCTCATATGCTCCATGACGTTCAAAACGTCGTTGAAGTCTCGATTCTAAGCCGTAAAGCATGGCACACTGAACTATCGAGTAGTCATCAGCTTTGCTCTGCCAGACGTTCATAACATCCGGCGTTGCTCCTGCAGCAGGCCTGGCACCCAGCGGTGCTTCCAGGACGTAATTCTTCTATGCAGCAATGAGGATAATCCTCAAGTTACGGACCCAGTCCGTGTAATTGCTACCATCATCTTTCAACTTTGCTTTCTCAAGGAACGCATTAAAATTCAACGGAACAACAGCACGAGCCATCTATCTACAATCAAACATAAACAAGCAAGATACTAATCAGGTACTAAGTTTCATGATAAATTTAAGTTCAGTTAATTTACTTAAAGAACTCCCACTTAGATAGACATCCCTCTAATCCTCTAAGTGATTTCGTGATCCAAATCAACTAAACCATGTCTGATCATCACGTGAGATGGAGTAGTTTCATTGGTGAACATCATTATGTTGATCATATCTACTATATGATTCACGCTCGACCTTTCGGTCTCTGTGTTCTGAGGCCATATCTGTATATGCTTGGCTCGTCAAGTATAACCTGAGTATTCCGCGTGTGCAATTGTTTTGCACCCGTTGTATTTGAACGTAGAACCTATCACACCCGATCATCACGTGGTGTCTCAGCACGAAGAACTTTCACAACGGTGCATACTCAGGGAGAACACTTCTTGATAATTTAGTGAGAGATCATCTTATAATGCTACCGTCAATCAAAGCAATATAAGATGCATAAAAGATAAACATCACATGCAATCAATATAAGTGATATGATATGGCCATCATCATCTTGTGCTTGTGATCTCCATCTCCGAAGCACCGTCGTGATCACCATCATCACCGATGTGACACCTTGATCTCCATCGTAGCATCGTTGTCGTCTCGCCAAGCTTGTGCTTCTACGACTATCGCTACCGTTTAGTGATAAAGTAAAGCATTACATCACGATTGCATTGCATACAATAAAGCGACAACCATATGGCTCCTGCCGGTTGCCGATAACTCGGTTACAAAACATGATCATCTCATACAATAAAATTCAGCATCATGTCTTGACCATATCACATCACAACATGCCCTGCAAAAATAAGTTAGACGTCCTCTACTTTGTTGTTGCAAGTTTTACATGGCTGCTACGGGCTTAAGTAAGAACCAATCTCACCTACGCATCAAAACCACAATGATAGTTTGTCAATTTGACTCCGTTTTAACCTTCGCAAGGACCGGGCGTAGCCACACTTGGTTCAACTAAAGTTGGAGAAACTGTCACCCACAAGCCACCTCTGTGCAAAGCACGTCGGGAGAACCGGTCTCGCATAAGCGTACGCGTAATGTTGGTCTGGGCCGCTTCATCCAACAATACCGCCGAACCAAAGTATGACATGCTGGTAGGCAGTATGACTTATATCGCCCACAACTCACTTGTGTTCTACTCGTGCATATATCATCAACATATAAAACCTAGGCTCGGATGCCACTGTTGGGGAACGTAGTAATTTCAAAAGAATTCCTACGCACACGCAAGATCATGTGATGCATAGCAACGAGAGGGGGAGTATGATCTACATACCTAGTAGATCGACAATGGAAGCGTTTGGTTGATGTAGTCGTATGTCTTCACGATCCAACCGATCAAGCACCGAAACTACGGCACCTCCGAGTTCTAGCACACGTTCAGCTCGATGACGATCCCCGGACTCTGATCCAGCAAAGTGTCGGGGAAGAGTTCCGTCAGCACGACGGCGTGGTGACGATCTTGACGTACTACTGCTGCAGGGCTTCGCCTAAGCACCGCTACAATATTATCGAGGACTATGGTGGCTGGGGGCGCCGCACACGGCTAAGGAATAGATCACGTGGATCAACTTGTGTCTCTCTGGGGTGCCCTTGCCTCCGTATATAAAGGACCAAGAGGGGGAGGCCGGCCGGCCACATATGGCGCGCCAGGAGGAGTCCTACTCCCTCCGGGAGTAGGACTTCTCCCCCAATCCTAGTTGGAATACGATTCATGAGGTGGAAAAGAGAGAGAGAGAAGGAGGAGGGCGTCGGCCCCCTCTCTCCTTGTCCTATTCGGACTAGGGGGGAGGGGCGCGCAGCCCAAGCCCTGGCTGCCTCTCCTCTTCTTCCACTATGGCCCATTAAGGCCCATATAGCTCCCGGGGGATTCCGGTAACCTCCCGGTACTCCGGTAAAATCCCGATTTCACCCGGAACACTTCCGATATCCAAACATAGGCTTCCAATATATCAATCTTTATGTCTCGACCATTTCAAGACTCCTCGTCATGTCCGTGATCACATCTGGGACTCCGAACAACCTTCGGTACATCAAAATGCATAAACTCATAATATAACTGTCAGCGTAACCTTAAGCGTGCGGACCCTACGGGTTCGAGAACAATGTAGACATGACCGAGACACGTCTCCGGTCAATAACCAATAGCGGGACCTGGATGCCCATATTGGCTCCTACATATTCTACGAAGATCTTTATCGGTCAGACCGCATAACAACATACGTTGTTCCCTTTGTCATCGGTATGTTACTTGCCCGAGATACGATCGTCGGTATTCCAATACCTAGTTCAATCTCGTTACCGGCAAGTCTCTTTACTCGTTCTGTAATACATCATCCCGCAACTAACTCATTTAGTTGCAATGCTTGCAAGGCTTAAGTGATGTGCATTACCGAGAGGGCCCAGAGATACCTCTCCGATAATCGGAGTAACAAAACCTAATCTCGAAATACGCCAACCCAACATGTACCTTTGGAGACACCTGTAGTACTCCTTTATAATCACCCAGTTACGTTGTGACGTTTGGTAGTACCCAAAGTGTTCCTCTGGTAAACGGGAGTTGCATAATCTCATAGTTATAGGAACATGTATAAGTCATGAAGAAAGCAATCGCAACATACTAAACGATTGGGTGCTAAGCTAATGGAATGAGTCATGTCAATCAGATCATTCTCTCAATGATGTGATTCCGTTAATCAAATAACAACTCATTGTTCATGGTTAGGAAACATAACCATCTTCGATTAATGAGCTAGTCAAGTAGAGGCATACTAGTGACACTTTGTTTGTCTATGTATTCACACATGTATTATGTTTCCGGTTAATACAATTCTAGCATGAATAATAAACATTTATCATGATTATAAGGAAATAAATAATAACTTTATTATTGCCTCTAGGGCATATTTCCTTCAGGTTCTTCTTAAAGCGGTGATTCAAGCCCTACCGGCCTATTCTACGAGCTGTTTTAAGCTCAATAAAGGCTTATGCCAGAAAGTCACGGCAGTGATGTCAAAGTTTTGGTGGGATGAATCTCTCGACAAGAGAAGAATGCACTGGCAATCGTGGGAGAAGATGGCTATCTCAAAATCCAAGGGAGGTTTGGGATTTCGGGACTTGGAGCTGTTCAATGATGCAATGCTCGCCAAACAGGTGTGGTGACTGTTGGATAGGCCAGACAGTCTATGTGCACGTGTTCTTAAGGGTCGATACTACCCAGATGGATATTTTTGAAGGCAGGGTGCCCTGCTAGCGCCTCCACTACATGGAAAGCCATAATCACCGACAGGGAGGTGCTTAAGAAGGGTTTAATTCGCAGAGTTGGTGATGGAATTACTACGGAGGTTTGGCATGATAACTGGATACAAGGGAGCAAAACTTTCAAACCAGTCTATAATATGGGAAGTGATCCCATACACCTTGTGTCTGAGTTGATGACGGATGATGGTGATTGGAATGAGGAAGTTATCGAGAGAAACTTCATTGCCCCGGATGTGCTGGATATCCTTAATATGCCAAGGCCGCGGGTTGCTATACCTGATTTTTGGGCATGGGGCCATGAGAGGTCCGGGATTTTCACGGTTCGATTAGCGTACATGATGCTTATGGAAGACCGTGAAAACAATTTTAACCAGGTTGGCAGTTCCACCCAAGGGGAGGAGGTGTGGAAATCACTATGGCGTTTGAAGGTACGGCCCAAGCTAAGAATTTTCTGGTGGCGGGTCCTTAAAGGATTCCTGCCGGCGAAGGAAGAATTGTGCCGAAGACATGTAGGGGATGATCTTACATGCCCAATGTGCGGCAATCAAGAGGAGTCGTTGTTCCATTCTCTGGTGACATGTGACCACGCGAAGCTATTTTGGAGAGAGGCAGAAACCTTCTTCAAGTTTAAGATGCCACGGCTACACCCATTAACGTGGGCAAGGGACTTGCTTGACCCCAGCTTCATTGGGAAAGACCAAGTGGCCATCATTATCTCAGTCATGTGGACAATCTTGTCAAGTAGGAACAAATACACTCATGAGGAGGTCAAATATCAGCCTGGGAGGTCGATGGTCCTAGTGAAGGAACTCATTCAATCGATGTACATTCCTTCCGAAGCTGACGATAGGAAGAGTCTCGCAAAGGAGAAATGGAAGCCACCGGAAGAAGGGTGGTGTAAGATCAACACGGACGCTGCTGTGGACATGAATGGGGGATCATAAGCGACCGGGTTGGTGGCTCGGGGCCATGGCGGACAGCTTATGCTAGCCAGGGGCCGCAAGCTGGCGGGGGTGACTGACCCGTACTGCGCTGAACTGCTAGGTGTCAGGGAAGCTGTGCGTCTGGCTATGGAGAAGGGCTGGGCGCGGGTGACCATCGAAACGGACTGCAAAACTATCATAGATGAGTACATGGCGACGTAGTGCAGGTCGACAGGAAGCCCGATCATCAGCGAAATCAAATCCTATCTCCATAACTTTCAAGGGTTACGACTCAACTATGTTAGAAGAGAGGCCAATGAGGCGGCTCACTGGTGCGCTAGAGAGAGTCTTGCGAGTGCTTCGACTGTAATTTTTTTTGATGTTGTCCCTGCTTCATTGATTGCCCTAGTGCAATCGGATGTAAACCGTCTAAGTAATGAATAAAGGCCTTTGAAGGCTGTTTTAAAAAAAAAAGTTACCTCCACTATGGCTAGCCTTTACATTACTTAGATCTTCACCCATTTCCACCTCTTTTTGCCTCGGTCCATCTACTCGTGCAAACCCAACTACGGAACTACCGCCTCCATGGACCACCGGCTTGTCGGCCACCGCCGGCGCGTGGGGCGCCCACGCAGGCCTCGGCGACGAAGTGGGCAGGCTGCGCTCCGTGCTGTCCCGCGTGCACGCGCTCGTCGAGCGAGCGGAGCAGTGGCGGTTCGCCAACCCCGGCGTTGCCGATCTCTTCGCACGGCTCAGGGACGCCGCCTGCGACGCCGAGGACCTCGCGGACGAGCTCGCCACGGACGAGAAGCAGGCGAGCCAGAGCCTCTTCCCATCCGTGCGCGGTTTCCTGCGCGGATTGGTCACCGGCGCGGCGGACAGAGCCAGAGGCGTCAGGTCTCGGCTCGAGTACGCGTGCACCGACCTGGAGCGGGCCCTCGCCGTGCTGGACGCGGCCGGCAAGGCGACGCCGCGGCGCGCGTTCCGGGAGACGAGCTCGTTCGCCAGGAGGCCCCTGGTTCTCGGCAGAGACCGGGAGCGCGAGGACGTGGTCCGTCTGCTTCTGAATCCAGTCCGTGCTCACGATTCCGGCGGCGGCGGGGGCGGCTGTAGCGCGAAGCGACGGAAGAGCCGTGACGGCGTGGCCGTGGTGGCGATCCTTGGCATGGGCGGCGTGGGGAAGACCACTCTGGCGCAGGTTGTGTACAACGACCAGATGGTGCAGGACCACTTCGACCTGCGGATGTGGGTTTGCCTGCCGGAATCGCCGGACGTGACGCTGGTGACCAAAGCGATCATAGAGTCGGCGACCAAAGGGGCGGCGGCGCAAACCGGCCTTGCCAATTTGGACTCACTTCAGGTGGTTCTCAGGGATTTGGCCAGTTCCAAGAGGTTCCTTCTTGTCCTTGACAATGCCTGGTGTGAGGACAGTGTGGAGTTTCAGACGCTCATCGCACCACTGAAGTTTGGGCATCCTGGAAGTGCCATCTTGGTGACCAGTCGCTCTTCCAAGGTTGCGGATGCGGCCGGAGCGGCGGAGCTGTTGTGTCTGAATGGGTTACCGGAGGAGGCTTACTGGGAGCTGTTCAAGCAGTATGCATTCGGCGATGAGGACCCTTCAGGCCATCCTGAATTGGTGGCCATTGGCAAGAAGATTGCCCACAGGCTCAAGGGCTCCCCTCTTGCTGCCAAGACTGTCGGCGTGGCACTGAGCTCTGACATGAGCACAAAGCATTGGAGCATAGTCATGGCAAGTGGACTATGGGAGCTTGAGCAAGGTGCCGGGGGGATTCTCCCGGCTCTTCGACTGAGTTACCAGTACCTCCCGGCACACCTCAAGCAATGCTTCGCATTCTGCGCGATATTTCCGAAAGGGCATATCTTCGGGAAGGACACTCTTATTGACATGTGGATTGCAGAAGGCTTCATCTCACCTCAAGGCGACTTTGGGAGCATATGCTTGAAAGAATTGCTCAGCAGGTCCTTCTTTCAGCAACACATGTTCAGTGACTCCTGTTATGTCATGCATGACCTGATGTCTGATCTTGCACAGTCGCTCTCTATAGATGAATGTTTTTGTCTGACTGATGAAAGATGCCTTCCGAAAATCCCTTCAACCATTCGCCATCTGTCAGTATGCACCAAACATCTTGAACTGAGCAAGTTTCTTGAACTGGGTAGATACACAAAGCTGCGGTCACTTTTGATTCTCGGTATGTCTGGGCAAGATTTGAGTTGCTCACTTGACATTTTGTTTGATAAACTGAGTAATATCCGCGTGCTGGTGCTACGGGGGTGTGCGGTCAAAGAGCTCCCTAGGAATATTGGCAATTTGAAACTTCTCCGGTATATCGATATCTCTTACACAAAGATCCAATGTTTGCCTGACTCCATTTGCCAACTAAGCAATTTGCAAATTCTGAATGTACTGAACGTCCCTCTGAAGAACCATCCCAAAGGTTTGACTAGATTAGTCAATCTGAGGAAATGTTACGTGAATGAACCGATTACTTCGGTGATGAGCAATATAAGCAATTTGACATCACTCGAGAACTCGTTGGTATTTGAAATTCCGAAAGGACAAGGGCACAGAATCGCCGAACTGAAGGACATGACACAGCTGACTGAAACTTTACATGTTACGAATCTTGAGAATATTGTGAAGGATGATGCTTTAAAAGCCAAGATGAGCACAAAGGCGCACCTACAACGGTTGATTCTGGAATGGTCTTCAAGCAAAACTGGTAATGCGGAAGTCAGCAATGCCAAGTATTCACAAGAAAGCATTATTGTTGAATCATTTGAGCCCCATCCCAACCTTGAGAGTTTGAAATTGAAGCACTACAGTGGCATCCAAACACCATCTTGGTTGCAGGCTGGAAAACTTTGCTGTTTGTGCGAGCTCAGTCTCTCCAACTGCCATTTCCTAACTGAAGTCACCAGCCTCCCTTCTTCCCTCAGGAGGTTGCACATCATACGGTGCAGAAACCTCAGGAGTCTCGATGAGTGTCTACAGGCACAGAGCTTGCAGGGAATCACCGAAATAACTGTTATGAACTGCTCAAAACTAGCATTGCTCCCTGTGGAAAGATTTCGGGGCTTTGCTTCTCTTCGCGTATTGGAAATTCAAAATTGTCCAGAGCTTCCACCCACAAGGAAACTGACCCTGCCGCCATCAATGGTGGAGTTGCTTATGAGATCATGCGGCCATGTCGATGCATCACTTCCATCCTGCTTGCACAACCTGCCTTCACTTGTAAGCTTGATTATATACAACTGTCCTAACTTACTATCCCTTCCGGCAGAAATAGTTTCGCAGCTGCGATCACTCCGAGGGATGTATGTCGATAACTGCAGCAGCCTGCGATCCTTGGGTGGACTGCACCACCTTTCGTCACTCATCAACCTGCATATTGTGAACTGCCCTAGGTTGACAGACCTTGATCCCTTGATGTTTCTCGACGTCGTCAAAGGCCAGGGGTTACAGAAGCTGGAGTGCCTGACCATCAGTAGCACCTCTCTGCTCAGCATGATGATGAGAAGCACATCACCTGCCCTTAAGACCGTTGTCCTCTACCAGTCCACCGATTCCGTGGTTGTTCATGGTCCTCACAACAAGAAGCTGTGTTGGTGCTTTCCGGCGGTGCAAGAGGTGTTGTTTCAGGACTGTGGGAATCTTGTTGCACTCCCCGAAGAGCTGTACACTTTGTCGACTCTCCAGTTCCTGCGGATATTCAACTGTCCGAAGATTCAGTCGTTGCCACATACGGGCTTGCCGGTCTCCCTGAGGACGTTGTCATTCGAGAAGTGTCACCCATTGCTGGAGGAGCAGTTGAAGAAGCTCAAGTTTTCTTACAATACGGTGTAGTCCCTGCGACTCCGAGATCAGAGTGAACATCAGTTTGTGTTGCCTGCAGCTTACTGAGTTAAGCTTGCACCTCTGAGACATTGTAACCATACTATTTCTATAGGAGTGTCCTTTTGAATTTCATCTGGACAATTTGGTCTGTCTCGGAACTCGAATAAAAATGCGTGCAATTTGTTCAGCTTGCACGCTACAAATCTGCATACAGATAACTGCATTGTCTTCCAAGTTCTGGCACAGCTTAACCATAATCTTTTGATGAAGCCTTGCTCTTGGCAGTTCCTCTGTGCTAGTAATCTGAATACAGATCAATGCTGCAGTTTTTTTCCTGAGCTTACGCCCAGTTTGCACAATGCATCAGCTTTACATTTGTTGACAGTGTAACCGTGCTGCAGTCTTGCCAATACCATCTGGATATTTGTTCTGCCTCAGGAGCTCAAATGGCAGTAAGCATATTTGGAATTTATCTGGACACTGGTACTGCCAAAATACACACCAACTTGTTCTTTCGAGAGAATATACACAGCAACTTGGCATTCAGAAAGCCAGGGAAACTCCAGCGAAGTGGCAGCAGCCTGCCTACAAGGCCAAGCGTGGGCCTCTCCTCTCCTTCCCTTGCCCGCCTTGCTGTTGCGATTGCCGCCACAAATCGAGTGGCGGTTAAAAAAGCAGAGGAGAAGAAAGGGAAATCCTACCCTCCGTCGCAGCCAGAGGCTCCGGTCTGCTGCACGCAGCGCCAGCGAGCGAACCTGCAGCTCCATGACGATGGCCGCGCGGCCGATCCCCTCCTCCCCCGCCACCGTCTCCCTGCCCGCCCCGCTCCTCTTTCTCCCGCCGATTTCTCGGAAGCCGTCGGCCTCCTTATCCTGCAGCAGCAGAGCACGCCGCGGCGCCCGGTGCTCCGCCGCGAACAAGCCCTCCTCACCCCGTTCCGCCGCTCCGGGCAACGAGGTAAGGTAGCCGCCCCGTCGTCTTTCTTCTTGTCTGTGCTTGGCTCGGCTCTGGGCCCGTCGTTCATGGCCTCGTCCGACTCTCGCAGCGGCGGCAGCAGCAGCTCCATGGCCAAGATAAGGAGCGAGGTGCTGTCCCCGTTCCGGTCGGTGCGCATGTTCTTCTACCTCGCCTTCATGGCCAGCGCGGGCCTGGGTAGCCTCATCGCGCTCACGCAGCTCCTCCCGGCGCTGGGGAACCCCGCGAGGGCGGCGGGCGTCCCGGAGACGCTCAAGGGCCTGGGCATCGACGTGGCGGCGGTGGCCGTCTTCGCGTTCCTCTACTCGCGCGACCGCAAGGCCAGCGACGCGCAGGTGGCCAGGCTGACGCGGGAGGAGAACCTGTCGAGGCTCAAGCTCCGCGTCGGCGACGGCGGCCGGGTGGTGCCGCTGAGCGAGCTGCGGGGCAGCGCGCGGCTCGTCATCGTCGCCGGCCCCGCCGAGTTCGTCGCCGAGTCGTTCCGCCGGAGCAGGCCGTTCCTCAGGGACCTCATGGAGAGGGGCGTGCTGGTGCTGCCCTTCCCCACGGACGGCAACGCGCCGGCGCTGGAGTTCGGCGAGGACGGCGACGGGGAGGCGGAGGCGGAGGACGGCGAGGTCGCCAGGAAGAGCAGGAGGCTCTGGCAGCTCACGCCGGTGTACACCTCCGAGTGGGCAAAGTACGAGGCCGCTCAGGCCCAGCTAGTTTACGCTCTTGCTCGCACACGGAGAACTGACAATGGCGAATTGCTTTGTGCTGATTGCTTCTGAAACTTGTTGCAGATGGTTGGCTGAGCAGAAGAAGATGGCGAATGTGACGCCTGATTCCCCCGTGTGAGTAGCACTGCAGATTCGTCTGAACATTTCAGCTGTTCGGGTTGTTGGATTGTTATGATGGAATTGCTTGTGCGCAGGTACCTGTCGCTGAGGATGGACGGGCGCGTCCGGGGCAGCGGCGTGGGCTACCCGCCATGGCAAGCGTTCGTGGCGCAGCTGCCGCAGGTCAAAGGGATGTGGTCGGGACTTTTTGATGGAATGGACGGGAGAGTGTAGGTTCTTTTCGGGCTTTTTTATCGTGCTCTGTCTTCTGAAATTCGTGTGGTTTTGCAAGCTTGCATGCTACACACATGTAAAGCAGGCAAGGGCATGTCTGAATTGATTAGTTCATGCGCAACTGTCACGATGACAAAAGATGTAAGGTTGACTCTTTTTAAAGATAAGCTTGACTGACTAGTTCTGAGCAAACATATTTTTTTCGAAACGGAGGCATGCCTCATCTGAGCAAACATCATAAACGAAAATGTGACCACCTAATGGACACCTTAAGGGCCTCTTTGATTCAAATAATTTCTCAAGGAAATTTGGAGGATTCTAAACCTTAGGATTTTCCGCTGCATAGGTTGTTTGATTCGTTGAATTACAATTCCATAGAAAACTTTCCTTAGGTTATAGAAAAACTTTCGTCCACTCCAACTTGATCCTAAGGGCATGTACAATGATGGCATATGGATACATATGCGTCATGACAAAAAGTAATTTGAGGCATCTACATTAATTTTTTCTATCCAATGCAAGCTATCATTAGTGGACCTCATTAAGAAATAGAAAATAAAGACTCTAGTACACATGCATCTCTACTTTTCATTCCAACCTTTTCAGCTTTTGTCATCGGACCACATTTTTTTCTTTTCAAACACCCGTCTCCTGGAGAGGATCCTGCTTCCCTATCCGAACCTACTTTACGTCATATCTGATCCTACATGGCATGCGAGGCATCACCTTGAGGCTATGCATTGTACATGCCCTAAGAGCATCTCCACCCAGTCCCCCCCCCTCACCCAAGGCCTTTTTCTAGCATCGCTAGTAAAAAATTACCCCAGTCACGCCCCTACCACCTTGTTTTGTGCCGGATTTGAGTAGAGTTACAGCCGGCGATCCCAACCCAAACCCAGGGAGTCGGGGGGTCTGACGGAAGCGTCGGCGCTATTATTTACATGCAACAGGCCCACCCACTCCCTCTCTCCTCTCTCTCTATCTCTCTTACATGCAACAGGCCCACCCACGTGCATGCCTTCAGCTCTCCCACTATTCATCTCTTTTTCCTCTCATCTCTATTGTTCTTTATTGTTGGGTAGGGGCACTGCTGGGAAACTCTCCCTCCCATGCCAAAATTTCTGCCAGCATGACCCCAACCGGCTAAAAAAATGGCTCCTTGGGGGAGGGGGGGGGGGGGGGGGGGGGGGGGGTGTGCACGCGTTTTAGGAATCTTGCGAATGAAAGAGGCCTTAAATGAAGTTCAATATACTTAGCAATTGGATGCTAGTACAAATTTGCGATTAAACTATTACATGGCGGACTATATTTGCTAATGAGGTTCATCGATCAACATCTACATCCACATACATGATTATAGATGCCTCGTGCAGTAAATCAACCTAGTACAACGACGAAGACAAAGCTTGTGAAGCCCTCATGCCTCAGCCATGGGCAGCGATAGCCTTCTTCCATATTCTCATGTTTAGCCTACTTGTTTGTATAGTCTAATTTTGGCTCCTCGTCGTGTCTTTCATATGTTAGCTTTGGTTTTACCCGCGTTCGACTCCATCACCCCACCTTGCGCATATTCCAAGTCCAATTGTAGCCCCATACACATACTGGACACTAATTTGATCAAACATCACCTTAGCGAACATGTCGTCTTCACATGAACGCATGTGCATGTTTGGACCTGGGGTATTCCTTTGTTGCTTACTTGCATGAACTGGTCGCCAAGTCCTCATTCTCATACTTATCAACATCGATTAAAAGATGTCACCACACCTAGCTTCTCATCGGATGCACCTGCAACTATGGTTGCTACATAATGTTATTGGTCCTTGTTCCCTTCATCACGAGCATTTTTTGTTCCTTATAGACTCTTAGTTTCCTTGTTTCTGTCCACTTTGTAGACACCACCATTACCATAAAGTTTACTAAGCAAAATTAGATTTATTCAAATCCTTGCCATGAGTCTAACATTCTTGAACACATGTACAATGTTGGAATTTTGCTAGTAGGCCTTTGGCCCAAAACCCAACTAAAATTTTGAAATTCTCTTGGCCCATTCATGCACACATGTGAGTGGAGTGAGTGAGGCTAAAGTTTAGTCCCACCCCGGAAGTTGAGAGACAGTTGCACCTCTTTATAAGGTGAGCTCTTCTACCACTTGTATGAGCATGAGAAGAGGAGACCTACACGCGCGCTCCTCCTCCTCGCTCGCCTCGCCACGCCACGCCTCGTCACGACGCGCCGCGGGTTGCGGGATTGAGCCGAGCTGAGGACAGAGCTATGCACGTTGTCGCCGCTTCGTATGGTTTCTCACCACCGTTTCAGATCATTGCGCCACCAAGCAAGTCTTCTCCATCCCTTCTTCCGGCGTGCACCGCGAGAAGGGACAGCAGGCCTTCGGAACCCCGCCTCTCGTGATCCTGTATGGGAGAGGGGCGATCAGGTTTTTGGGGAGCGCACTCGCGCGACTGCTAGCAGCGACGACTTCTTCCCCGACCTCGGCAACCTCGTCTCGACGACATGGGCGACAACGTCCATGCCGGCGGTGCTGCACCGTATGTGATTCTATCCTTCCTGTTCGAGATCGTGGTAGAATTCATGCTTCTAGTATGTGCCCTAGATGTGATATGTTCATCTGCTATGCTAGTTCGCATGGTTAGTTTAATCTCTGCTGCTGTGGTCATGATTTATCTTCTGTTTATTCGGATTAAATCTCGTAGTAATTTGCTCATATTTCCAACAATCCAAAAACCTGATTATAGGCAATTTACTCCGAGTGGTTTTGCTGCGCATCTGAAGCCGTCTGCCTTTAAGGGGGCGCAATATAAGAGGTGGCGCACGAGAGCAGTCTACTGGTTTCAGACCATGGGCTGCTATGATGCCACCAAGGGCAAGCCTGAGGGCGATCTTAATCCAGCACAGCTGGAAGCTTTTGAGAAGATCGATACCCTCTTTAAAGGCGCTCTTCTGAGTGTTCTTGATGACTCCATTGTGGATTCGTATATGTCGTTTAACAACGGCAAGGACATGTGGGCTGCGCTCGAGGCCAAGTTCGGTGCCTCGGACGCCGGCAGCGAGTTGTACGTCATGGAGCAATTCTATGACTACAAGATGACTGATGAGCGCCCTGTTGTACAGCAGGCTCATGCGATACAGTCGCTCGCAAAAGAACTTGAGTACTTCAAGTGTGTGTTGCCGGACAAATTTGTTGCCGGAGGCATCATTGCCAAGCTTCCACCTTCGTGGAACAATTTTGCTACTTCCCTGAAACACAAGAGACAGGAGTTTTCCGTTGCGGATCTCATTGGTACTCTTGATGTTGAAGAGAAGGCGAGAGCAAAGGACACACGTGCTCGAGTTGCTGAGGGAGGTTCTAGTGCCCACATGGTACAGAAGAAGAACTCCCAGCCCAACAAGTTCAAAAACAATAAGAGCAAAACTCAGGGCAAAGGCAAGTTTGATACAAAGAACAAGCCATCACATTCTACCAACTTCAAGAAGAATTCTCATAAGAAGGGGAAGGGACTTTGCCATCTCTGCGGTGATCCTAATCACTGGGCTCCGAAGTGTCCTAACCGCTTTGAGGAGCGCGAACATGAGAAGAGCGGCAAGTCCGCTAATGTTGTCATCGGTGATACTGATATGAAGGAATCAGGGTACGGTATTTTTCCTACCATCCTTTCAGTATTTCAATCTCCTGATTGGTTAATTGACACCGGTGCCAATGTACATGTTTGTGCTGACGCCTCCATGTTTTCTTCTTACTAGGCAACAGGGACTTCACCCGTGCTGATGGGGAACGGGTCACATGCCATCGTTCGAGGTGTTGGTACGGTCGATCTGAAGTTTACTTCGGGGAAGACTGTGCGTCTGAAGAACGTTCATCATGTGCCGTCCATCAATAAAAATCTCGTTAGCGGTTCCCGTTTATGTCGAGATGGTTTTAAGTTGGTTTTCGAATCCAATAAAGTTGTAATTTCTAAGTGTGGACAATTTGTTGGAAATGGCTATGAGTGCGGAGGCTTGTTCCGCCTATCTTTGTCAGATATTTGCACTAAAGTTATTAATAATGTTTGCCACAATAATGAGTCTGATATTTGGCATTCACGACTCTGTCATATTAACTTTGGTTGCATGACACGGTTAGCCAATATGAATTTAATTCCGAAAATCTCTACTGTCAAAGGCTCCAAGTGCCAAGTATGTGTGCAAGCTAAGCAACCTCGCAAGTCCCATAAGACTGCAGAGGCAAGAGACTTGGCGCCACTAGAGCTTATACATTCTGATCTTTGTGAGATGAATGGCGTGTTGACAAAAGGTGGAAAGAGATACTTCATGACGTTGATTGATGACTCCACTAGATATTGTTATGTGTATCTTCTGAAATCAAAAGATGAGGCTTTGACTTTCTTTAAAAACTATAAAGCTGAGGCAGAGAACCAACTTGATCGAAAAATTAAACGACTTAGGTCTGATCGTGGTGGAGAGTATTTTTCCAATGAATTTGATCTGTTTTGTGCGGAACATGGTATAATCCATGAGAGGACGCCTCCCTACTCACCCCAGTCAAATGGGGTAGCCGAAAGAAAGAACCGAACTCTAACTGATATGGTTAACACCATGTTAGACACTTCGGGTCTATCCAAGGAATGGTGGGGGGAGGCGCTAATGACTGCGTGTCATGTCCTAAACCGAGTTCCCACAAAGCATAAGACCATGACTCCATTTGAGGAATGGGAAAGGAAAATGTTGAAACTCTCTTACCTATGTACTTGGGGTTGTTTGGCGAAAGTCAATATACCAATTCCCAAGAAGCGCAAGCTTGGACCAAAAACCGTGGATTGTGTTCTTCTGGGCTATGCTTTTCATAGCATCGGCTATAGATTTTTGATAATAAAATCTGAGGTATCCGACATGCATGTTGGTACGATTATGGAATCAAATGATGCAACTTTCTTTGAGGACATATTTCCTATGAAGGATATGTCAAGTTCATCAAATCAGGAGATACCTACTCCATCTAGTGAGGAATTCACTGTAATTCCTGAACCCACCATTGCGATGGAACACATTGAGAATCCTGTTGAGGGTAACAATGGAACTCCTGTGAGGAGTAAGAGACAGAGGACTACAAAGTCTTTTGGTGATGATTTCATTGTGTACCTCATGGATGACACACCCAGGACTATTTCAGAAGCCTATGCATCTCCTGATGCTGACTATTGGAAGGAAGCTGTACATAGCGAGATGGATTCCATCTTAGCTAACGATACCTGGGAGATCACTGACCGTCCTTATGGGTGCAAACCTGTAGGATGTAAGTGGGTGTTCAAGAAGAAGCTTAGACCTGATGGTACGATTGAAAAGTACAAGGCACGGCTTGTGGCCAAGGGTTATACCCAGAAAGAAGGTGAAGACTTCTTTGATACTTACTCACCCGTGGCTAGACTGACCACAATTCGGGTGCTACTATCACTGGCTGCCTCACATGGTCTTCTCGTTCATCAAATGGACGTTAAGACGGCTTTCCTCAATGGAGAGTTGAAGGAGGAAATTTACATGGATCAGCCAGATGGTTTCTTAGTACCTGGTCAGGAAGGAAAGGTGTGCAAGTTATTAAAGTCTTTATATGGCCTTAAACAAGCTCCTAAGGAGTGGCATGAGAAGTTCGAAAGAACATTAACTGCTACCGGCTTTGTAGTAAACGATGGTGACAAGTGCGTGTACTATCGCTATGGTGGGGGTGAAGGAGTTATTCTTTGTCTGTATGTCGACGACATATTGATCTTTGGAACCAAACTTGATTTAATCAAGGAGGTTAAGGATTTCTTATCTCGCTGTTTTGAGATGAAGGATCTAGGAGTAGCTGATGTTATCTTAAACATCAAACTGTTGAGAGATGAGAATGGTGGGATCACACTGCTTCAGTCTCATTATGTGGAAAAGGTCTCGAGTCGTTTTGGGTATAGCGACTGCACGCCTTCTCCAACTCCATATGATGCTAGTGTGTTGCTTCGAAAGAATCGACGGATTGCTAGAGATCAACTGAGGTATTCTCAGATTATTGGCTCGCTTATGTATTTGGCGAGTGCCACGAGGCCTGACATCTCTTTTGCTGTGAGCAAGCTGAGTCGGTTTGTGTCAAAACCGGGAGATGATCATTGGCATGCGCTTGAGAGAGTTATGCGCTATTTGAAAGGCACCGCGAGCTATGGGATTCACTACACCGGGTATCCAAGGGTACTGGAGGGTTATAGTGACTCAAATTGGATATCTGATGCTGATGAGATTAAGGCCACAAGTGCTTATGTTTTTACACTTGGTGGTGGCGCTGTTTCCTGGAAGTCTTGCAAGCAGACCATCTTAACGAGGTCAACTATGGAAGCAGAACTCACAGCATTAGACACTGCCACTGTTGAAGCAGAGTGGCTTCGTGAACTCTTGATGGACTTACCTATGGTTGAAAAACCAATACCCCCTATCCTGATGAACTGTGAAAATCAAACTGTGATCGTCAAGATAAACAGTTCTAAGGACAATATGAAGTCCTCAAGGCATGTGAAGAGGAGACTAAAATCTGTCAGAAAATTGAGGAACTCCGGAGTTATTACGTTGGATTATATCCAAACGTCAAAAAATTTGGCAGATCCCTTCACAAAGGGTCTATCATGTAATGTGATAGATAATGCATCGATGGAGATGGGTTTGAGACACACCGCATGAGTTGTCCATAGTGGTAACCCACTCTATGTGATCGGAGATCCCGTGAAGTAGAAGTGGGAGACAAGCTGTTGGTCAGCTTGGAGGAGAGTATCCCTATATTAATTATCCCACTCCATGAAGATGCAATACTCTCCTGATCTGCATGGCAGGTTGATACTTATCTTAATGTGTTCCAAGTGGCTTATTCGGGTAAGCAGAGATGTTGTCCTGCAGAACATCTTCTGAGGAACACACCTATATGAATTTGACTGTTAACGTCGCAGTCTGTGAGAATTGGGTGTTCTCTAATAAATTCATGAAAGGCCCTGGAGTATGACGTATACGCTCCACCCGCAGGGAAGCCTTGCGGTAGCCCAATATCGGTCAAGAATTTGTGTGAAACTAGTTTCACAGAAAACTTGTAGTTCAAGGCATAGTCCTCTATTAAAGTTGTGATCTAGTGTAGCATAAATTTCTAAGTGAAAGTTCAACTTCACAGTCTCCACTAAGCACCGATATATAAAACAATGTTTTGGAACTAAATGATGAGATGTGCCAATGAGACTTTGTGGGGAATTGTTGGAATTTTGCTAGTAGGCCTTTGGCCCAAAGCCCAACTAAAATTCTAAAATTCTCTTGGTCCATTCATGCACACATGTGAGTGGAGTGAGTGAGGCTAAAGTTTAGTCCCACCCCGGAAGTTGAGAGAGAGTTGCACCTCTTTATAAGGTGAGCTCTTCTACCACTTGTATAAGCATGAGAAGAGGAGACCTACACGCGTGCTCCTCCTCCTCGCTCGCCTCGCCACGCCACGCCTCGTCACGACGCGCCGCGGGTTGCGGGATTGAGCTGAGCCGAGGACAGAGCTATGCACGTTGTCTATATTTTTGCTACATGGGAAAATTAATGAGTCATTAATTAATAATTAACGGACGCGTTAATTACTGAACCGTTTCCGATTCTTTTGGATCGTGACGACTTGGAGATGGGGTTTACTCCCACGACCTACCCGGCCCGCACTATATAGTCAGGCAGACGTCTACCCTAGCCGCCGCCGCTTCGTATGGTTTCTCACCACCGTTCCAGATCATTGCGCCGCCAAGCAAGTCTTCTCCATCCCTCCTTCCGGCGTGCACCGCGAGAAGGGACAGCAGGCCTCCGGAACCCCGACTCTCGTGATCCTGTACGGGAGAGGGGAGATCATGTTTTTGGGGAGCGCACTCGCATGACTGCTGACGACATGGGCGACAACGTCAACGCCGGCGGTGCTGCACCCGCTGCACCGTATGTGATTCTATCCTTCCTGTTCGAGATCGTGGTAGAATTCATGCTTCTAGTATGTGCCCTAGATGTGATATGTTCATCTGCTATGTTAGTTCGCATTATTAGTTTAATCTCTGCTGTTGTGGTCATGATTTATCTTCTGTTTATTCGGATTAAATCTCGTAGTAATTTGCTCATATTTCCAACATACAACACCACCTTCAAGTCTTGATCTTAACTTAACGTCTCCAATGCCAAATAAATTCTATAAAATCATTTGAATAAAAGAGCCCCTAGATCTACGAATAATTGTCATCCAAGCTGGGAAGATCACAACCAACGAGACAAATACACGCCCAAACGATCTAACCTTTGTGTAGCAAGGGTTCCATTTGATGGGCTAGTTTGCTCTACACATGAGTGTGGTGTTCCTTCTTGTTTTTTATGTGTTCTGTTCTAGGAGCGAGGCTAATGCCAGGTACCCACCACGCGATTCTACAGAGTTTACTTCCAAATGTATTAAAAGGCCATCGAGACACGAGACATGCAATAACCACAATGCCCTATTCCCTTTCACCTCAGATGCAAAGGAAATAACAATAGGGGAATCGCAAATTCCAATAGTTTTGTTAAAAGCTTGGCATTGAGGACAATATAGCTTTCAAATAGCACATATGAACTTTCAGAAATATTATGATAAACTTGTAGAAATTTATAATTAACATTTACACAACTTTACTGCCTAAATTATTAAATAACATCTTTAAAATTATGATGAACTTTATGAGAGTCCAAAAGTTAGTTAATTTTCAAAAATTATGAGAAAACTCACTGAGGATTATATCATCGACTATTATATGGACTTTTGAAATATATAACATGAATGATCGGAAAATCAAAATAGAAAAATATGCAACTAACCTCTCCCCTAGCTTGTCCAACCATTACAAGTACGAAATGGTTGTCGACCCCCTCGAGCGCGACCAAACCTAGGGTATGCATTGGTAGAGGCTAGCCCCATGACAAGATTTGGGTATTCCAGGCCCCCTCGAGGGAAGCAGGACAGTCGTCGGACTATTTGGGAGCTGCCCGACCCAAGTTTGGCCAAACTGTCTGACCCCTGACATCTGCACTACTGGCGAGGCTCCTCGTTCTTTTCATAGAACAACAAACTGGATTGTCTGGCTATATGTTTTCTGTAGGAAAGCAACTAGTTTGCTCTCCACTATAAAAAAACCTCAGTTGACCACTGAAAGTGCCAGTTATCGACTAGAGGGGGTGAACAGGCGATTTTTATGAAAGTCTTCAAAACACGAGGTCTTCGAAGACAAACAGTAGAAACGAACCTATTGATACGCAGCGGAAGGTAGACTACACTAGACAAGCCATAGTCAAGTAATCAATGAAGTGAAAGCACGAAGACTATCAGCAGCTAGGTAGTATGGATCAGGATGGAAGATAGTATGAAGCCAACAGTAAATAGTCTTCACTCAGTGAAGTCAATCAGATCAGACAAGCATGCAATGACTTCACGAAGACAAACGGTAAAGTAAAGGGAAGTGAAAGATAGAACCAGTTTCTTGGTGAAGACAAGGATTTGGTAGACCAGTTCGAGTTGCTGTGACAACTGTATGTCTGGTTAGGGAGGCTGAGATTTAACTCAGAAGATCACGTCTTCACCTTATTCCCGTTGAGCTAAGAACACCTAGTCCTCGTCCAATCACTCTGGTAAGTCTTCAAGGTAGACTTCCAAACCTTCACAGACTTCATTCAGTGGCGATCCACAATAGCTCTTGGATGCTCGGAATGCGACGCCTAACCGGTTGGAGGATTCACAGTCCTCAAGTGTAACAAGTCTTCAGGTCACGCAGACAGAAAGACTTCAGTGATGCCTAACAATGTTTGGATCTGGGTGTTTTGGGCTTTGTCCTCGCAAGGATTTCTCTCTCAAATGCTTCGGAGGTGAGTTGCTCTCAAACGACAAAAGCCGTGCACTAACTCTAAGCAGCCACCAATTTATGGTGTAGGGGGTGGGCTATTTATAGCCAGGAGGAAACCCGACCTGATTTGTCCGAAATGACCCTGGGTCACTAAGGAACCGACATGTGTCCAACGGACGGATTTCAAACACACGCGGCAACTTGACTTGGGCTACAAGTAAAGTTGACTCATACAACTTTGGATAAGATTTGCTCTCGTTGTCTTCGTTCGAAAACATAGGATTTTGGTTGAGCATCACATTAGTCACTGAGGGAGTCCTGGATTAGGGGGTGTCCGGATGGCCGGACTATACCTTCAGCCGGACTCCTGGACTATGAAGATACAAGATTGAAGACTTCGTCCCGTGTCCGGAAGGGACTTTCCTTGGCGTGGAAGGCAAGCTTGGCGATACGGATATGCAGATCTCCTACCATTGTAACCGACTTTGTGTAACCCTAACCCTCTCTGGTGTCTATATAAACCAGAGGGTTTTAGTCCGTAGGACAACATACACAACAACAATCATACCATAGGCTAGCTTCTAGGGTTTAGCCTCTCCGATCTCATGGTAGATCTACTCTTGTACTACCCATATCATCAATATTAATCAAGCAGGACGTAGGGTTTTACCTCCATCGAGAGGGCCCGAACCTGGGTAAAACTTCGTGTCCCTTGCCTCATGTTACCATCCGGCCTAGACGCACAGTTCGGGACCCCCTACCCGAGATCCGCCGGTTTTGACACCGACATTGGTGCTTTCATTGAGAGTTCCTCCGTGTCGTCGCCGTCGGGCTTGATGGCTCCTACGATCATCAACGGCGAGGCAGTCCAGGGTGAGACCTTCCTCCCCGGACAGATCTTCGTCTTCGGCGGCTTCGCACTGCGGGCCAATTCACTTGGTCGTCTGGAGCAGATCGAAAGCTATGCCCCTGGCCGTCAGGTCAGATTTGGAAGTTTAAACTACACGGCTGACATCCGTGGGGACTTGATCTTCGACGGATTCGAGTCACTGCCGAGCGCGCCGCACTGTCACGACGAGCATGATCTAGCTCTGCCGCCGAACAGTGCCCTGGAGGCCGCACCCGCATCGGCTTCGACCCTTAATTCGGAGCCAACTGCGCCGATCGAGGATGGGTGGTTGGACGCCGCCTCAGGGGCTGTGATCCCAACGGCGATAGAGCCGAAAACACCAGCCCCGCACTCTGCGAGACTTGTGACTCCAAGGAGCCGGACTCCTCTTCGGACTCCGAACCCTCCGCGCCCCTGCCGATCGAATCCGATTGGGCGCCGATTATGGAGTTTACTGCCGCGGACATCTTTCAGCACTCGCCTTTCGGCGATATTTTGAAGACACTGAAATCTCTCTCTTTATCAGGAGAGCCCTGGCCGGACTACGGTCAGCAAGGTTGGGATTCGGACGATGAAGAAATTCAAAGCCCACCCTCCACCCACTTTGTAGCCACTGTCGACGACTTAACCGACATGCTCGACTTCGACTCCGAAGACATCGACGGTATGGATGCCGATGAAGGAGACGATGAAGAACCAGCGCCTATCAGGCCCTGGAAAGCCACCTCGTCATATGACATATACATGGTGGACACCCCAAAAGAAGGATATGGCGATGGAACAGCGGAGGATGACCCCTCCAAGAAACAGCCTAAGCGCCGACATCAGCGGCGCCGCTTAAAATCCCGCCAAAACAAATACGGTGACTCCAGCACGGGAGATAATAATACTCCAGAAAGTGCCGAAGAAAACCCCCTCCAGCAAGATTTAGCACAGGAGGATGGAGAAACCAGCCCTCATGAGAGAGCGGTAGACAGAGAGGTTGAGGACGATAATTATATGCCTCCCTCTGAAGACGAGGCAAGCCTCGACGACGACGAATTCGTCGTGCCAGAGGATCCCGTCGAGCAAGAGCATTTTCAACGCAGGCTTATGGCCACGGCAAGAAGCCTCAAGAAAAAACAGCAATAGCTAAGAGCCAATCAAGATTTGCTAGTCGACAGATGGACTGAAGTCCTTGCGGCTGAAGAGCATAAACTCGAACGCCCCTCCAAGAGCTACCCAAAGCGCAAGTTGCTACCCCGATTAGAGGAGGAAGCACTTGATGCGGCCGACCGGCCACCTCGTGGCCGCGACAGAGAGGCCTCTCGGCCCTCCACTCAAGCCGCACCCCGTACCAAGGCACGGGAATATGCGCCGGGCTTACGAGATATGTTGGAGGACAAGGCAAGGCAGACAAGATCGATCTACGGATCGCATGGGCGCCCCACGGACCGAGACGGTAACCGTCACACCGGCCACAAATTAGGCAGGGCCAAACACAGTAGACAAAGCTCATTGGAGCTACGTCGTGATATAGCCCAGTACAGAGGCGCCGCACACCCACTATGCTTCATAGACGAAATAATGGATCATCAAATCCCCGAGGGTTTCAAACCCGTAAATATCGAATCATATGATGGCACAACAGATCCCGCGGCATGGATCGAGGATTATCTCCTTCATATCCACATGGCCCGTGGCGACGATTTCCACGCCATCAAATACCTCCCACTCAAGCTTAAAGGACCAGCTCGGCATTGGCTTAACAGCTTGCCAACAGGATCAATCAGTTATTGGGAGGACCTGGAAGCCGCATTCCTCGACAATTTCTAGGGCACTTATGTGCGACCCCCAGATGCCGATGACCTAAGTCACGTAATTCAGCAGCCAGAGGAATCGGCCAGGCAATTCTGGACATGGTTCCTAACAAAGAAAAATCAAATAGTCGACTGTCCGGACGCTGAGGCCCTAGCAGCCTTCAAGCACAATATCCGTGACGAGTGGCTTGCCCGGCACCTTGGACAGGAAAAGCCGAAGTCTATGGCAGCACTCACGACACTCATGACCCGCTTTTGCGTGGGAGAAGACAGCTGGCTTGCTCGTACCAACAATATGACCAAGAACCCTGGTAATTCGGATACCAGGGACATAGTGCCAGGTCGCGTCACAACAAGCAGAAGCGCCGCATTAACGGCGACAATGCGGAGGATACAACAGTTAATGTCAGATTCAGAGGCTCTAAATCCGGTCAGCGGAAAAAGCCATTCAAAAGGAATCCTAGGGGCCCGTCCAGTTTGGACCGAATACTCGACCGCTTGTGCCAGATACATGGCACCTCCGAAAAGCCGGCCAATCACACCAACAGGGACTGTTGGGTGTTCAAGCAGGCAGGCAAGTTAAACGCCGAAAATGAAGACAAGGGGCTGCATAGCGATGACGACGAGGAGCCCCGGCCGCCGAACAACAGTGGACAGAAGGGTTTTCCCCCACAAGTGCGGACGGTGAACATGATATACGCAACCCATGTCCCCAAAAGGGAGCGGAAGCGCGCGTTAAGGGACGTATACGCGGTAGAGCCAATCACCCCAAAGTTCAACCCATGGTCCTCCTGCCCGATCACCTTTGATAGAAGGGACCATCCCACTAGCATCCGTCATGGCAGATTCGCTGCATTGGTTCTAGACCCAATAATTGACGGATTTCACCTCACTAGAGTCCTTATGGACGGCGACAGTAGCCTGAACCTGCTTTACCAGGATACAGTGTGGAAAATGGGCATAGATCCCTCGAGGATTAAGCCCACCAAAACGACCTTTAAAGGTGTAATACCAGGTGTAGAGGCCAACTGTACAGGCTCAGTCACACTTGAAGTGGTCTTCGGATCTCCGGATAATTTCCGAAGCGAGGAGTTAATCTTCGACATGTCCCATTCCGCAGTGGCTATCACGCACTGCTCGGACGAACCGCATTCGCCAAGTTCAATGCGGTACCGCACTACGCATACCTTAAGCTCAAGATGCCAGGCCCTCGAGGAGTAATTACGGTCAATGGAAACACCGAACGCTCCCTCCGAACGGAGGATCACATGGCGGCCCTTGCAGCGGAAGTACAAAGCAGCCTCTCCTGGCAGTTCTCCAGTCCGGCCATTAAACGACCGGACACCGTCAAGCGCGTCCGGAGTAACCTACAACAAGACCGCCTGGCACGATCCAAGCAGGCGTAGCAATGCGGCCCCAACCCCAGCCCTCGCAAAAATGTGACACCAGTACTTCGCGTACATAACTACGCTCTAGAAATACCATGGGTACAGGGGAAGGGGCACCATCACGGCACGCCCGAAACACGGCTTAAACCGCACCAGGGGCTGCCGATTTTTTAATTTTCTCTTACTTTCAGGACTCCACACTTTGGAAGGCCTGTTCGACAGTTCAATTGCCGCACAAACGATGCAAGAACCAGGGAAGCAGACAAGCCACGCCGCATTACGGAACTCCCAGGTGGTCTCTATCACGAGCAGTATACCTGTTTCGCATACTATTCCGTAGCTTGCCCCCTGGAACGGACATGTTACATAGTCCAACCTTTTGCTTATCGCATTATTAGTATCGTTCTTCTTTGATCGCAGCCCTCTTTACTAAACAGTGCATAGCTTTTTTCTATTTTTGCATTACTTTTTTTATATATATGTGTTCCTTAACGACATATTGCATCCGTACACTTTGGTACGGCCTAAATACGCCAGGGGCTTTAGTACCCCTCAATATGGTGTGAGAAGTCTGAACACTTTAACAAGTGCGGCACCCCGAACTTATAGCATTATATGCATCGGCTCCGAATCATGTCTTGGGTCAATAGTTGGGTTTGCCCGACTCCTATGTTTTGGTGCATTATGTTCCGCTATATCGGCTAAGGTAGCACTAGGAGAACCACTGCGATTGTGCCCCAGTTGAGCTGGGTCGAGCACCTCAGTGGAGAAAGCTAAAACTGACTATCATGATGAAGCGAGAGCTGGTCGCTGTTCGAGAGGTTTTTCGAGTCCCTAACGACTTATGCCGCTTAGAGCGAGGAGCCGGCTCTGTCCGGCCAAGGCGTGGATAGCGCCCCGAACTCGGTCTTCCGAATACCAGGGGCTTCACCGAAATTTAAAATTATAGAATTCTATGGCTAAGTGAGAGTGTTCACGCATTATAGTCCGATTGCCTCGTTCGTTGGGCTGAGCGCCTCCCTCGAAGGACCCAAACATGGGAAAAAGAGCGCTTAGGTTTATCGCCGAACACCCCAGCACTAGCGGCACGGGGGCAGAAGCCGACGACTTGCCATCTCTCAGAATTGATAAACAGCTGCACAAAAGGTAATATTTTAAATTCCAACAGCATTGCTTAGCGCATATGAACAAGTTTTCAGCGTACAGGACAAAACGAGCAAGTTTCACTAAAAAATTACATCCCTAGAACATTCATCCGCCACAAGGCAGGCACCCTTTAGAACATCCTTATAATAATTCTTGGGCTTGCGATGCTCTTTCCCCGGCGGTGGCCCGTCCTTCACAAGCTTCTCAGCATCCAGCTTGCCCCAGTGCACCTTAGCACGGGCAAGGGCCCTACGGGCACCTTCAATGCAGACGGAGCGCTTGATGACTTCGAGCCTTGGACAGGCCTCCACCAGCCGCCGCACCAGCCCGAAATAGCTCCCAGGCAGAGCCCCTCCAGGCCACAGCCGAACTATGAGGCCCTTCATGGCCTGTTCGGCCGCCTTGTGGAGCTCGACCAGTTGCTTCAGCTGGTCGCTCAGGGGCATGGGGTGTCCGGCCTCAGCATACTGAGACCAGAACACCTTCTCTGTCGAGCTGCCCTCCTTGGCTCGATAGAATGCGGCGGCATCGGACACACTCCAGGGAAGATTTGCGAACGCTCCTGGAGAGCTCCGGATTCGGGTAAGTAACAAGTAACTCACGTTTATGTGTTTGCTTTGCATAAAGAATGCCTTACCCGCCGCTATCTTCTTCACCTCATCCAACTCCTGGAGGGTCTTCTAGGATTCGGCCTTGGCAGACTTGGCATTTTCAATAGCCACCGCGAGCTCGGACGCTCGCGTCTTTGAGTCAAGCTCCAAACTCTCATGTTTTTCCATGAGAGCCTAGAGCTCTTGCCGTACCTTGCCAACCTCGGGCTCATACTTCTCCCGCTCGGTGTGCTCCGTGGCCGCCTTCTTCTCGGCCTCGACCAATGCTTGCTTAAGGGTCACCACCTCAGACGTGGCCCCTACAATAGCCACAATAATCCTGTCATTTTTTGCAATTGCACCTTTTTATATATATTTAAACAAGATATTTCTTACCTTCATTGTCCTCGAGCTGCTTCTTGGCACGCCCGAGCTCTTGCTCGGACCGCTCGAGGTTCTGCTTTAGCATGTCCACTTCCGCAGTCAGTGCGGCGGACGCCAGCAGCGAAGCCTGCATACGCATATTGACTCCTTTTTGTTAGACTCCTGCGAATTTTATTTGATCCTCTATTCAGCTTTTCTTCCCAAACACCAAACAGAGCATCAGGGGCTACTGTCTATGCGGTAATATTATTTACACATTCTTTACTTACCTCAAAGCCTGTTAGAAGGCTAGTACAAGCTTCAGTCAGTCTGCTCTTGGCGGACTGAACCTTCTGGACCACCACACTCATAATGGTGCGGTGCTCCTCGTCGATGGAGGCGCCTTGGAGCGCCTCCAACAGATTGTCCGGCGCCTCCGGTTGGACGGGGGTCACCGGCACGGTGGGCTTGCTCCTCTTGGAAGGAGGTCCCCCACCGGACTCTGGAACCTTTGATGGTTCCGGAGCGGTGTCCGGCCTAGAGCCGGACTTGGAGCCCTGGGGGGTTTCATCCCCTTTACTCCTGGAGTCCGGGAGGTCGGACCTCCTCCTCCCGGCTTGGAACCTGTTGGACAACACTTCGGTGTCGTCCGTAGGGCGGGGGGAGGAAGCCGTTGGAAGCGAGTTCACATCTGACGAGTCCAGTGAGCCGCTCGATGACGCGTCGAGCCGGTCTTTGGGTGGGCTGCATAAACATATTCGACATAAGGGAAAGCTGTGCAATAAACGAATACTATGAATTACTCTGGTATCCGGATACTTACGATTTTGCCAAGGGCTTGGCCCTGGGCAGCCACTCCTCTCCATCGTCGTCGGCGTCGGTGGAGTAGTCCGGAGGAAGGGTTTTCCCCTTCTTGGACCGTCCGGCCTCCCAGAGAGGTCGGCCTTCCTTTTCTTCTCTCCTCCCGCTGGAGGGGGAGAGGCCTCTTCTTCTTCCTCCTCGTCTTCACGGGAGGAATGCGCCTCGGAACCGTCGGATGATGGATCCGACACCTCCTGGCGCCGGGCACTCTTTCGAGTCCCCGTGGCCTTTTTCGCGGCCTTCTTCTCCGGTACCACATAGGGTGCCGGAACCAGCAGCTTCTCCAAGCGAGCGTCCGCTGGGCCTTCGGGCAAAGGAGCCGGACAGTTGATCTGTCCGGACGTCACCTGCCAATCCTGTCAAAGGTAAGGGAGCTTAGATCCCGCATGGAGTCAAACTATGAAAAACTGATACCCTGTAAAAGGAAAAAAAAACAGCTTACCGCATGAGCGTGACACTGCTTACTGAATCCGCGATCCTCGGTAGGAGATTTGGGGGCCTCGGCGCCCTTGAAAAGCACCTTCCAGGCATCTTCGCACGTCATGTCGAAGAGCCTGCTCAGAGTTTGGTGCCGCGCTGGGTCGAACTCCCACAGTTTGAAAGCCCATTATTGACACGGGAGGATCAGGCGGATGAGCATAACCTGGACAACGTTGACAAGTTTGAGCTTCTTGTCCACCAGGGTTTGGATGCATGTTTGGAGTCCGGTCAGCTCTCCTTTTTTACCCCACGACAGGCCCGTCTCCTTCCAGGAGGTGAGCCGCGTAGGGGGTCCGAATCGAAACACGGGGGCTGCGACCCATTCAGGGTCGCGCGGCTCGGTGATGTAAAACCACCCCTATTGCCACCCCTTCAGGGTCTCCACAAAGGAGCTCTCAAGCCATAAGACGTTGGCCATCTTGCCCACCATGGCGCCTCCGCACTCTGCCTGGTTGCCGCGCACCACCTTCGGCTTGACATTGAAAGTCTTGAGCCATAGGCCGAAATGGGGGCGGATGCGGAGGAAAGCCTCACACACGACGATAAACACCGAGATGTTGAGGACAAAATTCGGGTCCAGATCATGGAAATCCAGGCCATAGTAGAACATGAGCACCCGGACAAATGGGTGAAGAGGGAAGCCCAGTCCGCGGAGGAAATGGGGGAGGAACACCACCCTCTCATGGGGCCTAGGGGTGGGGATGAGCTGCCCCTTTTTGGGAAGCCGGTATGCAATGTCGTTAGACAAGTATCCGGCCTTCCTCAGTTTTTTGATGTGTCCCTCCGTGACGGAGGAGACCATCCACTTTCCTCCCGCTCCGGACATGGCTAGAGAAGGTTGAGGTGAGGAGTGCGGACTTGGGCGCTGGAGCTCGAGTGCGCGAGAATGGATAAGCAAGGGAGGAAGAAGGCGTAGGTGAAAAGGTGGATCCTTATCCCCTTATATGGGTGGACGCAACTACGTGTCCCCACCAGCCTGGTAAAACTCGCTTATCTCCAAGCACCGTAATCAATGGCGCGGTTGGGTAACCCACGCCCGTATTGATGAGAATCCCGGAATAAGGGGACATGATCTCTGCTTTGACAAGACGTGCCAAGGAAACCGCCTCGTGTGACGCGCTGAGGTGGGATAATGAAACGACTCGGATAAAGGCTTGGCCGTGGTGTGTCACACTACGGAATACGTCAGCAGATTAGATTTTTGTAAATATTATTCTCTCTATGGCAATATGTGGAAACTTATTTTGCAGAGCCGGACACTATCTTTGTGTTCAGAATCTTATATGAAGTACTTGGAGGAGGAACCCGCCTTGCAATGCCGAAGACAATCTGCACGCCGGACTCGTCGTCATTAAAGCCTGGTTCAGGGGCTACTGAGGGAGTCCTGGATTAGGGGGTGTCCGGATGGCCGGACTATACCTTCAGCCGGACTCCTGGACTATGAAGATACAAGATTGAAGACTTCGTCCCGTGTCCGGAAGGGACTTTCCTTGGCGTGGAAGGCAAGCTTGGCGATACGGATATGCAGATCTCCTACCATTGTAACCGACTTTGTGTAACCCTAACCCTCTCCGGTGTCTATATAAACCGGAGGGTTTTAGTCCGTAGGACAACATACACAACAACAATCATACCATAGGCTAGCTTCTAGGGTTTAGCCTCTCCGATCTCGTGGTAGATCTACTCTTGTACTACCCATATCATCAATATTAATCAAGCAGGATGTAGGGTTTTACCTCCATCGAGAGGGCCCGAACCTGGGTAAAACTTCGTGTCCCTTGCCTCCTGTTACCATCTGGCCTAGACGCACAGTTCGGGACCCCCTACCCGAGATCCGCCGGTTTTGACACCGACAGTCACTCTGACTTTGTTCACTTGGACCCCACTTAACAGTACAGTGGTTCCTATGACTCAACAAAGAAGAAAAGGAAACTACGAAACAACTATGTCTTCGCACTCCATAGTCTTCACATGAATGTCTTCTCATGTCATAATCTTCACCGTGAATGTCTTCACGAACCACCATTGTCTTCAGTGTCTTCACACATTTTTAGGGGTCATCTCTGGTAGGTAAACCGAATCAATAAGGGACCACTACCTGTGTTATCCTTCAATTCTCACAAACACATTAGTCCCTCAACCAAGTTTGTCGCCAATACTCCAAAACCAACTAGGGGTGGCACTAGATGCACTTACAATCTCCCCCTTTTTGGTGATTGATGACAAATTGGTTGAAGTTTTCAATGGGGATAAAAGTATGTGAGAGTTAAGGATAAAGGCATTGTCTTCATAAGTTGCAAAAGGCTCCCCCTGAAGATGTGCATATAAGTAGTTTGCTTTTGAATGCAAATGCACATGGCAGGTTTTACTTTGTGGAGATCCTCTTCAACTTACAAAGACAATTTATCATGCATATATGAGAATAACAAAGATAATGACATGCACAATGAAAAATGGGCGTCTGCAGAATGACTTCATGCGGAATTTATCATCACATCACAAAGTAGCAGTAAAAGGTAGCAGACGACCATCGAGTTTAAGTGTTACAACTCAAAAGCCAGATAGTTTCAAAACAAGAGTTGTAAGAACTTAGCAAAATAATGCAACCACCAATAGGGACCCGCTTGAAGACTATCAACCTCATATGCTTCTCCCCCTTTTGTCAGTAAGGACCAAAAAGGTTTGAATACATAGAGGATCTACTCATTCCCAGTTGGAGTAGGGGATGGAGCAGGGTCGTCGTTGGATTTTGGTGGTGCTGATGGGCCTGACGCAGAATCGTGATGCAGTGCAACTAAAGTTGGTGAAGTGACGTCGTCTTCTTTGTCGATGACTCTCGCAACAACAGTTGCAGCCGAAGATGAATGCTTAGAATCTTCGATAGAGG
The DNA here is from genome assembly GCF_003073215.2 of Triticum urartu. Lineage (NCBI taxonomy): Eukaryota > Viridiplantae > Streptophyta > Magnoliopsida > Poales > Poaceae > Triticum > Triticum urartu. The sequence goes on along the minus strand of NC_053023.1, from coordinate 589,445,485 downwards.
GAGTGCGACGCCAGCTTGCATTTTGAGGAGGCCTGGAGTCAGACTTGAAGTTCTCTGTGAACCCATCTGTGCGCAGATCATCTTCAGAACATAGCAATGTGAGGCTCTTCCAGGATCGCCGACAGGCTTCATGTGCAACAAATGTGTTTTTGGTGGCCAAGTTACGAATACAATTGACATCCACCAAGAGACTCTGCATCTGACGCTTCAGCCAGTCATGATGCTTATCCTGCTTTTGATGCAAAGCCACCAGAAGCTCTTGGTCATTGAGTACACGAGGACGCTTCTGAGGCCTTTGAGCAATTGAGCTTGCAGTGGCTTCAGTGTTGGCTCGGTGCGATATGCGTATGTTGCCAGCCAGAGGGTATGCAGGAGTTGCAGCATTGGGCACATGAATCCCTTCAATAGACTGCACGAAGCTCTGGAACTCTGCATTCTGAAGGTGGATTGGCTTCTTTGCTGGCTCGGGGTAGATGGCTTCAATAGACATATCAACATCAGGCAGAAAGGCAATGTGGTTGCGCGCTGAGGGTTGATAGTCAATGGTTGAATGAAGCTTAATCAAGCACATCACCCATGGAGCATAGTATTTCAGGCCAAACATATCAACCCCAGAAGCAGCAAGCTGTCGAATGAAGAAATCCTGAGTGTTGAATCTGATGCCATTGACGATATAGAATACCAATTCTTCATGGCGCCTTAAAGTTTAGATTCAGAAGAATTTCCTTTGATGGGCCAGAGAGTACGCCTCAGAATATGGTATACTGTGCGTGGCAAGTAGTTGAGGTCCTTGACAAAGAACTCCTTTGGGTATTCAGCGTCTTGTGGCAATGGCTTCATCATGCTAAGCATTTGGCTCATATTTGGCTCAGGCTTCTGAAAAATGCTCTGCAGCTCATTCTGATGAAGCTGACAACCAGGTTCGTATAACTCACCTGGAGTGGGCAGGGAAGTAAGCTCGATGATATCTTGAGCTTTGGCTTCGTGATGTACATCACCTGTCATCCACTCAAGGATCCAAGTTTTTGGATCCCTGTTGTAGCCTCGAATATGGAGAATAGCATAGAACTACAGCAGAAGCTCTTCGTCCCAATGTTCCATGTCGGTCACAAAGGGCAGAATACCAACATCCCTAAAGTAGTCAAGGGCCTCTTCAAGACATGGCAGCCCAGCCATAGCATCACAATCCAGACGCTTGTGCGGAAAAATCTGGTCTTGGTTGTACAAGATGCAAGAGTAATAGCTTCACTGCAGATGGCTCCAAAATCTGTCACAAGTGATCTTGGGCTTCATGTATGGGTTCTTGGCGCTATCAAAGAAAGTATTATGCTCTCTAAAGCTAAGCACGCTGAATGAACCCTGGGTTGTGACAGCACTTGGAAGCCTTGGCAGACGCGGCTTTGGCTTCTGAACTTGAGGCCTCTGCTCCACATGATAATCGTACTGTGGCCCGAGAGCAGTGGGTGGAACCATAATTGGCCATCTGACAGTCACCAATTTACCACGATTGAACGCATGTTCCATAGTATGTGGCCTTGGAGGAGGAACGGCGCCATCAGAGGTGACTGGAATCACAGTGGTGTCAGCATTCACATTGGCTTCAGGCTCCACATTATCTTCAGCCATGACAGAGTCATTGGCTTCAGTGGCGTTGTTGGTGGCAGCCTCAGTGTTTTCAACCTCCATCTGTTCAACGACAGAAGGGTTGGGCACGATCACATTCTCTTCAAGAATGACTGGATCACTGGCAGGGGGTGTGGCTTCTCTTTCTTCTTCGGCTGATGGAGCCGCAATGTCTTCAGCAGTCTTGGCTTCATACTCAGAGGCAGTCGCAGAAGGAGTGTGGCTTCAGGAAACACTTGACGTGCTACTGAGCTAGTGTGTTGCGCTTCTTCTTCTAGAATGCTTGACATGAAGACCTGTGGCCCGAGGCCCCTGCGAAGCCTGCAAAACGCTGGCGACGCCTTTGGAGAAGGAGTGGTCTGTTCCATGTAGTCTTCATCATCAAGCACCGAAGAAGTAACTTGAGAAGGGGGTATGTGGTGTCTCATCTTGCACTGGGGTGTCTTGTTGTTGGCGCTCGACCCATGAGTCATCTTGAACAATTGGCATCGATGTACGTCCAATGCTAATAGGTTCACTGCTCATGGGAGCAGGCGATGATACCAACTGGGGCTCGAGCTGAGGAAGGACTTCATCATCATGCACATTGTCTTCATGACCAATGTCTTCAGCTGCGTTGGGGTCAACAGCTGGAACTTCTTCACTCTCTAGAGCCTCTGTGGAAGTAGGCTCATGAATCACAAGGCGGCGTTCTTGGTTGGTTGAAGCAAGGAGAGCAACTGAGATAGGTTCAACTATGAGGGGATCTGGGGTAGCAGCACGCTCTTTCTTCGAAGACTTTGTCTTCAATTTATTCTTGGAGGGAGCATCATCAGAGGTGTCCTTGAGCTTCCTCTTCCTGGCTTCAGCCTCGGCTTGCCTTGTCTTCTTCATTTCTGAAGCTGCTGAGGGGACCTTTGGCTTCGAGCCAGTCATGCTGGCAGGGAAGACAATGCTTGGTCGTTCCTGCCGTTGAGCTTCGGGTTGAGCTTCAGCAGTCTTCTTCTTTTGCTTGGCAGCCATCCTGGGGTCGATGCCAAGACGACCAAGAGCCTTTCGCTTCTCAGCCTCATTGTGCGCTTGAATGCTGTCGTGGAATTGTCATGGCAGATGTCCTTTTGCAAGGACTTAATCCTGGAGCCATCGCAACTAGGAAGCTTAAAGGGGTTAATGGGGACAAGGACACGCGAGGTTTATACTAGTTTAGCCCCTTACGGAGAAGGAAGGCCTACGTCTAGTTGGGTTGGAATTTCTTGAGGTTTCTATGACCAGGGAGCGAGATACGCTATGCCTGGCTCTCGATCAGTTGTTTCTTCCCCTAAGCCGCTGGCGAGTTGTCCCCTTATATACACGGGTTGACGCCCTGCGGCCTACAGAGTCCCGGCCGGCTCATAAACAGTGTCTGGCTCGGCGGCTAGTTACTTCTACCTTACAGTACAGGTTATACCATCATGGCGGTTTATCTTTACGGGCCTCAGATTCACCTGTGGGCCTTTAAGCCTTTTAGTGAACCGCCATCTTCATGCCTTGGTCTTGGGCTTCTGATGAACCTCTATTGCGTAACCCGGCCCCTCCTGGATGGCTTACACAAATAGTCATATCCCCAACATTAGGCCCCAGATTGATTTGAACCGGTTCATGTCAATCTTTGAAAACCTTATGAACTGGCCTTTAGTCTTATGTCTTGCGTGAAAATTGTAACCCGCCGTGACGTCATCCTCTGGCTCCGGGTTAAATCATCGTGACCTCATCTTCAATAAAACTTATATTTTAATTCATCATATCTTCAACGGATCTTTGCCTATATTGACCCTCCCGAAAATCGAGGCGTCGGGGCCGTTGGATAATGATGTCTTGGTCTCCTCGTTTCTCGCGCCATCTCAGTCGGTCCTCCTTATAAATAGGCGCGACCTAGGTCTTTTTCATTTCCTTCGGTCGTCTTCTTCCTCGCATTCCCTCTTCTGCCGCTCGAGCTCTGCCGCCGCCACCGTCGGAAACCTCGTCTTCACCGACTTAGGCCGCTGCATCACCCTGTTTTTTGACCAGAGAACAACGGCAACCCTCCGCAGTTCTTCCACATCGGTGAGTTCTCTTTCCCCCCTTTCTGAGATATGCTTTAGTACTTTCTTGAGTTCGTCGACGTTCATCGTCGCTCGACGCAACCTCCATTAGTTCTTACCTCTAATACCTTGTTCAGATCGTAAAAACCACATAGAACTGCTGCGGAGGATGTTGTGTGCTTATTCTGTATGAAAGCAGATCTCATTTCCTTGTTTTGGAAGCCCTCCTTGAGTATATGAACTTCCCTGTACTGTTTTAGGTCTAGAAATTTTCTCTTTCCAGAGCATCGTTTGATCCAAAATAATAATTGCAATTTTTGAAACCTGTTTGCTCCACACTTAGCCAAAAACTGTGTCTGTTGACTCTGTTTCAGCCATAGTAGTCCGTGTAACCGGTTTAAGATAATACCGGCTGTCAGCACCGCTTGCCTCTGGCGACTTAAGAAAATCTTAATCATCTTTAATACCTGTAGCTGTTAAACATTATCACATAGTTACCTGTATGTCATTAGGCCCCTTCTTAAGCTTCCATCCTAAATAACCCAATAATGTTTATTCTCCGGGTTATAATAAACCGGAAAATTTCCTTTATCTTGTTGTAGGCTTCAATTTATCCAATGGCACCAAAGCTGTTAAACCTCCGGTTACCTGCAACTGGGTCCCATCCATTGTTACAGAGAGCAAACTGTCCGAGTTTGTAAAGTCTGGCCATCTGCCCAAGAAGGATGTCATGTCTTATCGTGCTCCTGACCCGTCTGAAGAGAAACCTCAACCCAAGGAAGGGGAGGTGATCATTTTTACCGATCACATGAGCCGGGGATTTGCTCCTCCCGGTTCAAAATTCTTTAGAGACGTTTTGCACTTCTTTGACTTAAGACCTCAAGACATCGGGCCCAATTCCGTGTCAAATATCTGCAACTTCCAAGTTTTCTGTGAGGTCTACCTTGGAGAAGAACCCAACCTACTTTTGTTCAGGGAATTGTTCTATTTGAACCGGCAGAATGAGCGGGCCAACGGGCTCAGTCTGGAGCTTGGTGGCATATCGATTCAAAGGCGGAGAGACTGCCTGTTCCCTTATGCTGAATTGCCGAGTCATCCAAAGGACTGGAACCAGACATGGTTCTACTGCCAAGATACTTCTCCGGCTGGTGAAAACCCGTTGCCCGGCTTCCGTGCATTGCGCCTTGAACCTACTCACCCGCTGCCGGATAAGTTGACTACTATTGAACGTCTGCCACTCACCCCCAAGATCAAGAAGATTAAAGCTCTTTTAGGGAACGACTTAGATGACATTGACCTGGTCCGAGTCTGGGTTGCTTGGAGAATAATTCCGTTAAGCCGCCGCCCCGGCTTAATGTGTAATTATTCAGGCGAGAAAGATGACCCTCAACGTCATAGTCCTGATGACTTACCATATGACGTAGTGGAAGCTACAACTCAGTCTTTATTGAAAGAGGGCACAGTGAATAGTAACGCTTTCGGCTTACTACCTTTTTGCAAGAAGAACCCGGCCCCTGCAGTAAGTTTCCAGCCGTCGGGTTATTTTTTATCATGTTATACTGTATTCTTATGCATAACCCGTTATAACCTTTTACAGGCAAATGATAACTTCTGGAAAATCCAATATGATCATGAGGCGGCCAAGCAAGCCAGGGTGGCCAAGAGAGCCGAAAGGAAAACTGCCAAGCCCACCACTTCAAGGAAAAGGAAGCTGAGCGCTTCTGAGCTGTTTCAGCTTGATGATTCTGATGATAATGAGGAAGAGGTAACTTTTTAATTTCCCTTTCTCCTTTATCACTACCTTACTGATATTAACCTTCTTTCAGGAAGACACGGGCAATGGCCAACCCGTCGAGGAAGAGGTAACTATAATCTCCTCCGACTCCGAGCTTCGGCCGCGTTAGAAAATTCGAAGAGTAACCCGAAAAGTAAGATTTTCACACCCTTTGGCTTACCAAGATCCTGACTTTCTTTTGAAGCAACAGCAATTTGAAAACTGGAGGCAGACCCGGACCAGCAAGGATGCAGAGCTATCTTCCGGCCTGCCTGACATAACCCGGAAGCGTCGGACTGAGGTTATCTCCAACTTATACCCCTTTTTACCTTTGGCGGGTCTAATCCATCAACCTCTCAATTCATCTGACTCCAATTACCAGGATACCTCTCCTTCATCCGGCGAGTCCATGCAATCAAACATGCTGGCTTTTAAGACTGCCCCTGGGTAATATTAATTTATTCACCTTATGTTTTTCTTTCTTCATGTTTCTTTACTCATTTCTCTACTTTGCCCACAACGTGCAGGTTAAGCCCAGGAAGAAAACCAAGAAGGATAAACTGGCCCAAACCCCAGTGGTGACTGAACCGGAACAGGGTATAGCTGCTCCCGACTCTTCCACACATCAACCGCCGCCTGAGCCGGCTCAAGATATTCTTGATGGTTCTGTTAACCCGGAGGCACCTAGCCCAGTCAAAACGGCTAACCCAGAAGTGGAATTTCTCAAGCCTCAATTCGTTGAGCCGGCCAGGCCCACCGTCCTTGCCAAATGCTCGGCTAAAGAGGAGTTGCTAGAACGCCGTAAGGCCAAGATGGATATCACCGACTATACTCATTTGAGTATTGGAGAGATCGTCTCGGGCTATATCAACCAGGTGCAAAGCAGCCGTGACCTGGAAATTGACATGGTGAAGCAAATACAGCAAAAATCTGAGGTATGACTTATGCTTCCTTACTTTCAATCATACTTACTGTACCAACCCCCAAGTCTATTGCTTATGAATAAATATGCTGTAGACTTAGAAAAATTGTTAGAGCTGCTTGCCCGGCTTAAAGAAAAATATTTAAACCGGATGTAACACAATACCTTTAACTTGCGATACACATTAGCCCCCAAGTGTCAAGTACCTTTGCTTGCAAAGTATTTGGGACTTAATATCCAGGACCGGCTTAATAATTTAGAAAGCTTCAGTATACATTAGCCCCCAAGTGTCAAGTATCTTTGCTTGCAAAGTGCTTGGGACTTAATATTATTTACCGTAATCTTGACTACTATCCGGTGCAATACAGGCCACCATAAGTCAATTTGAATCGGAGATTGCTGACCTAAAGAACCGCCTGGCAGCCCGGGAGATTGAAATTCAAAAGGCTAACTCCAAATTTGAATTTAGAGTCTCTAAACAAGAGAAGCCGAAGAAAAATTTTGAGTCGGAGAAGAAAATTTGGACTGACGAAAAGGCCGGACTGGTGACCCGGGCCGAGACAGCAGAGGCGTCGCTGGCAAATGCAATAGCCGAACTGACCGGCTTACAACGCCAGATATCTCGGATGGTCTCAGCGATCTTTGGTAAGTTATCTTAAGCAAGCATTAAATATTGTAAATATTCCTTCAATTGTTACCTGAGGTTTACCTTATACTTACCAATGCAGGCCCCAGGAGCACAAACCTCAAGAAGAATACGCTGATCAAATTGAAGGCGGTGTATACTCTAGTAGAGCAAATGTACATCGGGTCACAACGTGCCTTGGCCGTTGTAGCCTTATCAAATGATGTGCCCCACCTCTTGCAAGATGTGTTACAACGGCTTGCTATACTTCCTCAGCGGATTCAAGAGTTGAGACGGGCCCAAGCAAGAGCCGGAGCAATAGCCGCTTTGAGTCGGGCCAAAGCCTGGTTACCAGAGCTAGACCCGGCCGACATCGCTCTTGGGTATCCAAGTTTAAAGGAGGATGGCACTCCATTTTATGAAAAGGATTTCACCACCTGCGCGAGGGATATACGCCTTGTGGCCACTCAAATTGGAAACGACACTGACCTCACCAAGTGTCAGCCGGGTTATGACAAGGAGAATCGGAGAATCCCCACGCCGCATTATGACGATGTCAGCTTGATCCCTCCAATCCGTAAGCACACCTTTGCCCCTGAAGTTGACCCAACCGGTTTAATAGATGATGAAGCTGAGTTTGAAGCCTTGAGTGGCATTGACTGGGCCTCATCATCCTTCTAGGACAAAGCAGCCGGCGAAGAGGCGGAGAAGGATAACCCGGAGGCTTCAAGTCAACCCCAACAGTAAATTGCCAGGCGCCACCTGCTTATGTCATTGTAGAAAAACAATGCCGCATCATTCAGACTCAGGGAGTCTTGTAACAGAGTAGAAAATACTTTGAGTTTTGCTATGCCTTTGCGCATGCTTATGGCCCTTAATACTTGCATAAGCCGCCGTCACTATGCACTTTGTAGTTTATATGAATCTGTTATGTCCTTTGCAGAAATGTCTTGCATTACCCTGTGATGCTTACGGCTGCTTTTCCGGCTTATATAAGCCAACCCCTGAGGGTAAGTTTAACTCCTGAAAATTGGCACATAAAAGTTCACCTGGTACTTAACAACCTGATGTAACCAATATTAATCCTGGAGGATTGCAATGTATTCCATTGTATTTTCAAGAGGGTCGCAAGATATCCAATGTTGATACTTGTAAAATATGATGAACAAAATTCAAGGGTTTCTGATTCGAATACGATCAGTGAACCATTCCAAAGGGGTTGAGCTAAGATTCGGATACGATTTGTTAGCCCCCAGTGGCTGTGGCGATGCCGATCAAGTGGGTATCGACAGCTATGTTCCCTTTGGTTCGAATACGACCTATGTTTGAACAGGAAGCCCTCAAGTGACCATAAGAGTTGTTTAATGACGCTGATTCGAATACGATCCACGTCGGACCCAAAGGGGTTAAGCTATGATTCAAATATGATCAAGAAGCCCCCAAGTGGGTTTGGCAGTATGCCGATCAAGTGGGTATCGACAGCTATGTTCTCTTTGGTTCGAATACGACCTATGTTTGAACAGGAAGCCCCCAAGTGATCACGGCTAGATTCAGATATGATCATAAGCCGGACCAAAGGAAAGCCGGATTCAGATATGATCCGCTTCTCCTTGGTTATCTCCACCACCTGACAAAGAAAACACATAAACCTTTTTTGGGAGTGGAAAAAAGGACAGAGGTCCTGCTTTATTGCTTTATTTAATATACATAGTATAAGTATATACACATTAGAGCCGATGGCTCAAGTATAATAAGGCCAAAGATGAGCGATATTCCACGGCCGACGGGTCTTCTCCTCCGACTTACGTGAGTCTTTGTGCTCCCGAACATCGATAAGGTAGTATGATCCGTTGTTCAGATTCTTGCTGACCACAAAGGGTCCTTCCCAAGGAGGGGATAGCTTGTGCATGTCAGATTGATCCTGGATGAGTCGGAGCACTAAGTCGCCTTCCTGAAAGGTTCTGGACCTAACCCGGCGGCTGTGATAGCGGCGCAGGTCTTGCTGGTAAATCACCGAGCGGGCTATTGCCAAGTCTCACTCTTCATCCAACAGGTCAAGTGCGTCTTGCCAAGCTTTTTCATTGTCTTCCTCAACATAAGCCGCCACACGGGGTGAATCATGACGGATGTCACTTGGCAGGACCGCCTCTGCTCCATACACCATAAAGAAAGGCGTGTAACCCGTAGATCTGTTACGTGTAGTATTGATGCTCCAAAGTACAGAAGGTAACTCCACCCAACAACCCGGCGTCCTCTGCAAGGGGACTAAGAGCCGGTGCTTGATACCCCTCAAGATTTCTTGATTAGCTCGTTCTGCTTAACCATTGGATTGAGGGTGAGCCACAGCTGAAACGTCAAGCCAGATATGCTCTCGTTGACAGAACTCTTCCATAGCTCCTTTGGAGAGGTTAGTGCCATTATCAGTTATGATGTTGTGTGGAAAACCAAAGCGAAAAATCACCTTTTTCATAAACTGGACCGCTGTGGTTGCATCACACTTACTGACTGGCTCCGCCTCCACCCACTTTGTGAACTTGTCAACCGCCACCAAGAGGTGCGTATTTTTATCCTTAGACCTTTTGAAAGTCCCGACCATATCAAGCCCCCAGACTGCAAACGGCCAAGTAATTGGAATCATCCTCAATTCTTGAGCCGGCACATGGGCTCGTCGTGAGAATTTCTGACATCCGTCACTTTTACTGACCAGGTCTTCTGCATCAACATGTGCCGTCAGCCAATAAAACCCATGACGGAAAGCTTTGGCCACAAGAGATTTTGAGCCGGCGTGATGACCACAATCGCCTTCATGAATCTCACGAAGGATCTCCTGACCCTCTGTAGGTGACACGCAACATTAAAACTCTCCAGTGACGCTGCAATGATGTAACTCGCCATTGACAATTGTCATGGACTTGGACCGCCGGGCGATTTGTCTTGCCAAGGTCTCATCTTCAGGCAACTCTCCCCGGGTCATGTAAGCCAAATAAGGCACTGTCCAATCTGGGATAACGTGGAGAGCCGCCACCAGCTGTGCCTCCGGGACTGGTATTGCCAGATCTTCCTCTGTACGTAACTCAATAGAAGGATTATGCAAAACATCAAGAAAGGTGTTAGGCGGCACCGGCTTACGCTGAGATCCCAGCTGGCTTAAGGCATCAGCTGCCTCATTATTCCTTCGATCAATGTGTTCCACCACATAACCCTTGAAATGTCCAGCCACAGCCTCGACTTCACGACGGTAAGCCGCCATAAGGGGATCTTTAGAGTCCCACTTGCCTGACACCTGTTGAGCCACAAGGTCTGAGTCTCCCAAGCATCTTACCCAGCTCAAGTTCATCTCTTTGGCCATCCGGAGACCATGGAGTAGGGCCTCGTACTCAGCTGCATTGTTAGTACAAGGAAACATAAGCCGGAGCACATAACAAAATTTGTCACCCCGAGGGGAAGTTAACACGACTCCAGCCCCCGAGCCTTCCAACTGTCTGGACCCATCAAAGTGAATAGTCCAATAAGTGTTATCGGGCTTCTCCTCAGGTGCCTGTAGCTCTGTCCAGTCGTTGATGAAATCTACCAAAGCTTGAGATTTAATGGCAGTGCGTGGTACGTACTTCAGACCATGAGGCCCGAGCTCGATGGCCCACTTGGCGACTCGTCCTGTAGCCTCTCTGTTTTGAATAATGTCTCCCAAGGGGGCAGAACTTACCACAGTGATAGGGTGACCTTGGAAGTATTGCTTCAGCTTCCGGCTTGCCATGAACACCCCGTAAACAAGTTTCTGCCAATGAGGATATCTTTGTTTTGACTCGATGAGTACCTCACTGACATAATAAACCGGCCGTTGAACCGGATGTTCCTTACCAGCCTCCTTGCGCTCTACCACAATTGCCACACTGACGGCTCGTGAATTAGCAACCACATATAACAGCAAAGGCTCTTTGTCAATGGGAGCTGCAAGAACTGGCGGCTCAGATAACTGCCTCTTCAAATCCTCAAAAGAAGCATTAGCAGCATTACTCCAGACAAAGGTGTCTGCCTTCTTCATCAGTTGGTACAGTGGTAGGGCCTTCTCACCTAACCGGCTTATGAACCGGCTTAAAGCGGCAACATGACCCGCCAGTCGCTGAACATCATTGATACATGCCGGTTTAGCCAAAGAAGTGATTGCCTTAATCTTCTCTGGATTAGCCTCGATGCCCCTGTTTGAGACCAAGAATCCCAAAAGCTTGCCTGCAGGCACACCAAATACACACTTCTCCAGGTTAAGCATCATTTTGTAAACCCGGAGATTGTCAAAGGTTTCTGTGAGATCAGATATCAAGGTTTCCGCCTCTCTGGATTTCACCACTATGTCATCCACATAAGCATGAACATTGCGCCCAATCTGATTGTGGAGACAATTCTGTACACACCATTGATAAGTCGCCTGGGCACTCTTGAGCCCAAAAGGCATAGACACATAGCAGAAGGCTCCAAACGGAGTGATGAAAGCCGTCTTCTCCTGGTCCTTAACTGCCATCTTGATCTGATGATAACCAGAGTAAGCATCCAAAAAGCTCAAACACGCACAACCCGCCGTAGCATCAATGATTTGATTAATACGGGGGAGAGCGAAAGGATCATTCGACAAGCCTTATTTAAGTCCGTGTAATCCACACACATCCGCCAGGTGCCGTTTTTCTTGAGCACGAGCACCGGGTTAGCCAACCACTCCGGGTGAAAAACTTCGACAATGAACCCAGCCGCCAAGAGCCGCGCGACCTCTTCTCCTATAGCTTTTCGTTGTTCCTCACTGAATTGCCGCAGAAACTGCCTGACCGGCTTATACTTCGGATCAATATTAAGAGTGTGCTCAGCGAGTCCTCTCGGTACACCCGGCATGTCAGAAGGCTTCCATGCAAAGATGTCCCGGTTCTCACGAATGAACTTGATGAGCGCGCTTTCCTATTTAGGATCCAAGTTGGCACTGATGCTGAATTGCTTAGACGAATCGCCCGGAGTAAAATCAACAAGCTTAATCTCTGCAGCCGATTTAAACTTCATGGCCGGGTCATGCTCCGTAGTCGGCTTCTTGAGGGAGGTCATATCCGCTGGGTCAACGTTATCTTGATAAAATTTGAGCTCCTCTGCTGCACAGACAGACTCGGCATAAGCCGCATCGCCTTCTTCACACTCCAGGGCCACCTTTCGGTTTCCATGCACAGTGATGGTACCCTTGTAACCCGGCATCTTGAGCTGTAAATAAACATAACACGGCCGCGCCATGAACTTGGCATACGCCGGCCGCCCGAACAAAGCGTGATATGGACTCTTGATTTTGACCACTTCAAAAGTTAACCTTTCCGCCCTAGAATCATGCTCGTCTCCAAAAGCCACCTCTAGTTCAATCTTACCCACAGGATACGCCGACTTACCAGGCACCACTCCATGGAAGACGGTGTTAGAAGTCTTTAAATTCTTGTCAGTTAAGCCCATGCACCGAAAGGTCTCGTAATAGAGGATGTTTATGCTGCTCCCTCTATCCATGAGCACCTTAGTAAATTTATAACCACCAACCTGCGGTGCCACCACCAAGGCCAGTTGACCCGGATTATCAACCCGGGGAGGGTGATCCTCCCTGCTCCAGACAATAGGCTGTTCCGACCACCTCAAGTAACAAGGGAATGCCGGCTCAACAGAATTCACAGCCCTCTTATGAACTTTCTGATCATGTTTACACAAACTTGTGGTGAACACGTGATACTGCCCACTATTTAGCTGTTTTGGATGACTCTGATAACCCGACTGCTGCTGCTGCTGACCTCCTTGACCAGACTGCTGTTGATTATAACCACCCTGGCTTCCCTGAAAACCGGATCCTGAACCGCCGCCTGGGCCATGAAAGCCGCCAGCTCCTGAGCTGCCGCCTAGGCCTTGATTGCCATCAAACGTATTGGAATTCTTGAAAGCCTTCATGATTGCGCAATCCTTCCATAAATGAGTCGCTGGTCGTTCCCGGGTGCCGTGTTTCGGGCAGGGCTCATTGAGTAGTTGCTCAAGAGACGGACCTGACCCACCAAACCGAGGGGGTGGCTTTCCTTTGCGCTTCTGATTGTTACTCTGTGCATTAGCCACAAATTCCGGGTTACGGTCCGCCTTACGCTTATTGCCTCCTTGACTCGCCGGGTTATGCTGCTGACCCTTTCCATTACCGCTCTTCTTTCCCTTCCCTGTCTTTTCCTCATTAGACGTGGGATCCTTGGTACTATCAGAATCGGCATACTTGACTAAAGCCGCCATCAGCGTCCCCATATTGTTGCAATCACACTTAAGGCGCCCCAGTTTCTGTCTCAGAGGCTCAAAGCGGCAATTCTTTTCCAGCATGAGAACTGCTGAGCCGGCATCCATCTTGTCAGACGAATGTATTATGTCTTTGACCCGGCGCACCCAATGAGTCGTAGATTCACCTTCCTCTTGCTTACAATTTGTCAGGTCCACAATCGACATAGACTGTTTGCAAGTGTCCTTGAATTTCTGGATGAAACGGGCCTTTAGCTCTGCCCATGAACTAATGGAATTGGGTGGAAAACCCTTTAACCAAGAACGGGCCGTTCCGTCCAACATCATGGTGAAGTATTTAGCCATCGCTAACCTCCAGCAGCTCCATGGCCATATCGTAACTTTCAATCCACGCCCCAGGCTGTAAATCGGCCGTATAATTCGGCACCTTTCGAGGTCCCTTGAAATCCTTGGGCAGACGTACATTACGTAGAGCCGGTACCAGACAAGGAACTCCTCCGGTTCTAGTAGCAACACCCGCCTCAACGGAAGTTGTCGGGTAAGCCGGTGAGTCCTGTTGGGCTGCTAGCTGAGCCGCCCGCTCGTCCTCCTGACGTATCCGATCCTGAACCGGGTTATACCCGCCGGGCTGGTTCCGGCGCTGAGCACTACTTGACAAGGCCTCTGACTCCATGTGTCTACTGTAACTCGGGCTCCAGTTTTGACGAGGCGGATCTAACCAGGGCGGAGGAGTTGAGTGAATCCTGTCCCGGCTGTAGGAGTAGGTCTCTTGCTGAGCCAGGGCTGTTTGGACAAGTTCCCTGATCCTCCGGGTTTCCACCACTGTCGGATCATCACCATCTACTGGGAGAGACGCCAAACATGCTGATGCTGCGATTATGTTCTCCATGGGGTTGGAGAAGTGACCCTGTGGTATTGGTACATAATGGGGCGGTGCCATATTGCCGCGAAGAGGCGCCGTCACCTGAGGCTGGACTGGGCCTCCCGCTCCGGATGTCATAAACTGATTTGCACCTGGCGGGTTACTTGGGCCGGCCCCGGGTGTAGCAAAGAGATTCCAAGGATCATAAATCTAAGGTAAACGGGACTGAGTTTTCTGATGTCTCCTCCTCATTACCTCATTAGATGCGTTCAAGCTCAACGTGAGCTGAAAGGCCTCTGCCTGAAGTTGCTGCGCCCGTACGTCCAAAGCCGCCCGCTCTGTGGCTAATCTAGTATCTTCAGCTGCTAAGGTTTCCTTGGCCCGGGCGATCTCATCGCGAACCTGTGCCACCTCTGCCTCATGCTCAGATTGGTTCACAGGGACGACTGTAGCAGTTAACAGGGTCGTAAGTTTATCCATGAGATCCATCAGCACCTGAGCCGGTGAGCGCACAGGGCCTCCTGCCCCGGCTGCTCCTAACCCGGACATTATTGCCGCCAAGGCCGTAGAATCTTGGCCGGGTTGAGTACCAGCCATGAAGACTTCTGCCCAGTTTGGCAACTCTGAGGGGTCCGGAATAGTGTTGCCATCGGAACAGCCCCCAAGCACACCATCTTGAACTTGATACAGCGAATCTGTTGAGCCGGCGGACGAATCACTGTCAGAGAGGACGGTCGGCTCACCATCACCTTCAGATCCTTCAGAAAGTTCACCTCCGTGGATGCAACCCACAAAGGCACGCTTCACGACGGGTTGAGCTCGGGCGGGTTTCACATGCTGAGCCGTCTCGACGAGGTCGGTGCAGCTGTCCGGCTCAGGGCCCGGCTCACCAATACGGCCGATGAAGACGTGAATTCCTCCAAAGGGGACCCGGTACCCGTACTCAATTGAGCCGGCGTCGGGGCCCCAGCCTTCGTCGTTGATGTAGATCTTGCCGCGACGACTCTTGGTCATCCGGCCAACTGCGTATCCCTTGAGCCCTTCGAAGCTGCCCTTCAAGAACTCAAATCCATCGTGCGCTGGCCCCACGGTGGGCGCCAACTGTCGTGGAATTGTCACGGCAGATGTCCTTTTGCAAGGACTTAATCATGGAGCCATCGCAACTAGGAAGCTTAAAGGGGTTAATCGGGACAAGGACACGCGAGGTTTATACTAGTTCAGCCCCTTACAGTGAAGGAAGGCCTACGTCTAGTTGGTTTGGAATTTCTTGAGGTTTCGATGACCAAGGAGCGAGATACGCTATGCCTGGCTCTCGATCAGTTGTTTCTTCCCCTAAGCCGCTGGCGGGTCATCCCCTTATATACACGGGTTGATGCCCTGCGGCCTACAGAGTCCCGGCCGGCTCATAAACAGTGTCCGGCTCGGCGACTAGTTACTTCTACCTTACAGTACATGTTATACCATCATGGCGGTTTATCTTTACGGGCCTCAGAGTCACCTATGGGCCTTTAAGCCTTTTAGTGAACCACCATCTTCATGCCTTGGTCTTGGGCTTCTGATGAACCTCTATTGCGTAACCCGACCCCTCCTGGATGGCTTACACAAATAGTCATATCCCCAACAAATGCATTTCTACGCATAGGACTTCATGCGCTCGCGTGAGCCTTTGGCTTCTTCACGCTTCTTACTGAACTCGGCCTTGAGGTCATTCATCATCTTCTTGAAGATTTTCACATCTGCCACACTGAGCTTGGCCATGTGCTTCTTGAAGTCTGCCTTCTCATAATCAATCTTGTTCTTGATTTCGACGATTTTTTGAGCCAAGGCCAGTTCATTAGCAATGGCTCCATGAAACGTGACACTGATGTCCACTGGCAGTTGCAGATCATCAATGTTGATGCTTTGGTCCTCAAACCATTCATCGATGAAGTTGTTAATAATATCAACATCAAAGAGAGGCAGATCTTGAAAGATCTCAGCCTCTTGCTTGCTCTTGATCAACATCTCTAGAGCTTCATCACCAAGATCTTCATCACTGGACAGATCAATGGTGTCTTCCTCGTTGTGCAGAATGGCAGCAGGAGTCAGGTCATGCCCTAAAGACTTCTTGGGCTTCTTGGTCTTCTTGGTCCTCTTGGAGACACGAGACAAGTCTTTAGACTGCACACTGGGTTCAGGAGGTGCAACCTTCAATGGCTTCATAATCGAAGCGGTTGGTGCAGCAGAGGGCTTTGAAGCTTTTGGCTTCTTCTGCTTTGGTGGTGCAGGAACATCTTCAGAGTCTGCATCATTAGTAGAGTGATCCATGGTGGCTCTCTGAGCAGCAATGTGAGAGAGGATCCCATCGAAGCTAGTGAATGGGATGATGACATTGGGAATGGCTTCATGTGAGCCATCCTGTCTTGTAGCAGACGGACCAGGGTTGAAGTTGACTCCGAGCTCCTTCCTGTTCTTGGCAGCTGATGTCTACTACACAACCTTTCTTCTTGTAGACGTTGTTGGGCCTCCAAGTGCGGAGGTTTGTAGGAAAGTAGCAAATTTCCCTCAAGTGGATGACTTAAGGTTTATCAATCCGTGGGAGGCGTAGGATGAAAATGGTCTCTCTCAAACAACCCTGCAACCAAATAATAAAGAGTCTCTTGTGTCCCCAAGACACCCAATACAATGGTAAATTGTATAGGTGCACTAGTTCGGCGAAGAGATGGTGATACAAGTGCAATATGGATGGTAGATATAGGTTTATGTAATCTGAAAATATAAAAACAACAAGGTAACTATGATAAAAGTGAGTGCAAATGGTATTGCAATGCGTTGAAACAAGGCCTAGGGTTCATACTTTCACTAGTGCAAGTTCTCTCAACAATAATAACATAATTGGATCATATGACTATCCCTCAACATGCAAAAAAGAGTCACTCCAAAGTCACTAATAGCGGAGAACAAGTGAAGAGATTATTGTAGGGTACAAAACCACCTCAAAGTTATTCTTTCTGGTCGATCTATTCAAGAGTCTATAGTAAAATAACATGAAGCTATTCTTTCCGTTTGATCTATCCTAGAGTTTGTACTAGAATAACACCTTAAGATACAAATAAACCAAAACCCTAATGTCACCTAGATACTCCAATGTCACCTCAAGTATCCGTGGGTATGATTATACGATATGCATCACACAATGTCAGATTCATCTATTCAACCAACACAAAGAACTTCAAAGAGTGCCCCAAAGTTTCTACCAGAGAGTCAAGACAAAAACGTGTGCCAAGACCTATGCACAAGTTCACAAGGTCACAGAACTCGCAAGTTGATCACCAAAACATACATCAAGTGGATCACGTGAATATCCTACTGTCACCATAGATAAGCACATGCAACACATACATCAAGTGTTCTCAAATCCTTAAAGACTCAATCCGATAAGATAACTTCAAAGGGAAAACTCAATCCATTACAAGAGAGTAGAGGGGGAGAAACATCATAAGATCAAACTATAATAGCAAAGCTCGCGATACATCAAGATCGTGCTGAATCAAGAACATGAGAGAGAGAGAGAGATCAAACACATAGCTACTGGTACATACCCTCAGCCCCGAGGGTGAACTACTCCTTCCTCGTCATGGAGAGCGTTGGGATGATGAAGGTGGCCACCGGTGATGGATTCCCCCCTTCGGTAGGGTGCTAGAACGGGTCTAGATTGGTTTTCGGTGGCTAGAGAGGCTTGCGGCGGCGGAATTCCCGATCTAGGTTATTTTCTGGAGGTTTCTGTATTTATAGGAATTTTTGGCGCCGGGAACAAGTCAGGGGGTCCCCGAGCCGTCCAGGAGATAGGGGGCGCGCCCAGGGGGGTAGGGCGCGCCCTCCACCCTCGTGGACAGCTCGGGACTCTTGTGGCCCAACTCTTTTACTCCGGGTCTTCTTTTGGTCCATAAAAAATCATCAAAAATTGGCACGTCAATTGGACTCCGTTTGGTATTCCTTTTCTGTAAAACTCAAAAACAAGGAAAAAACAGAAACTGGCACTGGGCTCTAGGTTAATAGGTTAGTCCCAAAAATCATATAAAATAGTATATAAATGCATATAAAACATCCTAGATGGATAATATAATAGCATGGAACAATAAAAAATTATAGATACGTTGGAGACGTATCAGGCATCCCCAAGCTTAATTCCTGCTCGTCCTCGAGTAGGTAAATGATAAAAAAGAATTTTTGATGTGGAATGCTACCTAACATATTTATCCATGTAATTATATTTATTGTGGCAAGAATATTCAGATCCATAAGATTCAAAACAAAATTTTAATATCGACATAAAGATAATAATACTTCAAGCATACTAACAAAGTAATTATGTAATCTCAAAATAACATGGCCAAAGAAAGTTCATCCCTACAAAATCATATAGTTTGTTCATGCTCCATCTTCATCACACGAAATACTCAAATCATGCACAACCCCGATGACAAGCCAAGCAATTGCTTCATACTTTAGTAATCTCAAACTTTTTCAACTTTCACGCAATACATGAGCGTGAGCCATGGACATAGCACTATAGGTGGAATAGAGTGGTGGTTGTGGAGAAGACAAAAAGGAGGAAGATGGTCTCACATCAACTAGGCGTATCAATGGGCTATGGAGATGCCCATCAATAGATATCAATGTGAGTGAGTAGGTATTGCCATGCAACGGATGCACTAGATCTATAAATGTATGAAAGCTCAACAAAAGAAACTAAGTAGGTGTGCATCCAACTTGCTTGCTCACGAAGACCTAGGGCATTTGAGGAAGCCCATCATTGGAATATACAAGCCAAGTTCTATAATGAACAGTTCCCACTAGTATATGAAAGTGACAACATAGGAGACTCTCTATCATGAAGATCATGGTGCTACTTTGAAGCACAAGTGTGGTAAAAGGATAGTAGCATTGCCCCTTCTCTCTTTTTTTCTCATTTTTTTGTTTGGGGGGGGGCTTCTCTCTCTCTTTTTTGGCCTTTCTCCTTTTTTATTGCCTCACATGGGACAATGCTCTAATAATGAAGATCATCACACTTTTATTTACTAACAACTCAAGAATTACAACTCGATACTTAGAACAAAATATGACTATATAAATACCTCCGACGGTGTACCGGGATGTGCAATGAATCAAGAGTGACATGTATGAAAGAATTATGACCGGTGGCTTTGCCACAAATACAATGTCAACTACATGATCTTGCAAAGCAACATGACAATGATGAAGCGTGTCATAATAAATGAAACGGTGGAAAGTTGCATGGCAATATATCTTGGAATGGCGATGGAAATGCCATAATAGGTAGGTATGGTGGCTGTTTTGAGGAAGGTAAATGGTGGGTTTATGGTACCGGCGAAAGTTGCGCGGTACTAGAGAGGCTAGCAACGGTGGAAGGGTGAGAGTGCGTATAATCCATGGACTCAACATTAGTCATAAAGAACTCACATACTTATTGCAAAAATCTACAAGTCATCAAAACCAAGAACTACGCACATGCTCCTAGGGGGATAGATTGGTAGGAAAAGACCATCGCTCGTCCCCGACCGCCACTCATAAGGAAGACAATCAAAGAAATACCTCATGCTTCAAATTTGTTACACAACGGTTACCATACGTGCATGCTACGGGACTTGCAAACCTCAACACAAGTATTTCTCAAATTCACAATTACTCAACTAGCATGACTCTAATATCACCATCCTCATGTCTCGAAATAATCATCAAGTATCAAACTTCTCCTACTATTCAACGCACTTTATATGAAAGTTTTTATTATACCCATCTTTGGATGCCCATCATATTAGGACTAATTTTATAACCAACGCAAATTACCATGCTGTTATAAAAGACTCTCAAAATAATATAAGTGAAGCATGAGAGATCAATAATTTCTATAAAACAAAACCACCATCTTGCTCTAAAAATATATAAGTGAAGCACTAGAGCAAAATTATCTAGCTCAAAAGATATAAGTGAAGCTCAATGAGTAGTTGAATAATTATGTAGCTATGTGAAGACTCTCTAACACTTAAGAATTTCAGATCTTGGTATTTTATTCAAACAGCAAGCAAAACAAAAGAAAATAAAATGACGCTCCAAGCAAAACACATATCATGTGGTGAATAAAAATATAGCCTCAAGTAAAGTTATCAATGAACGAAGACGAAAGAGGGGATGCCATCCGGGGCATCCCCAAGCTTAGGCTCTTACCACTCCTTATTCCGTAGTCCATCAAATCTTTACCCAAAACTTGAAAACTTCACAACACAAAACTCAACAAAAAAACTCGTAAGCTCTCTTAGTATAAGAAAATAAATCACCACTTTTGGTACTGTTGTGTAACACCACAGATGTAACTTGCCATATTTGTAACTCTGACTCTGCCATTTTCGGCCTTAAGTTATGAGATTCCCTTCGTGGTTGGGTTTTGTCTTCATTTTTCATTTTGTTCTTGTCATGCATTTCATATCATGTCTTCATGTGCATAGCATTTGCATACGTGTTCGTCTCATGCATCCGAGCATTTTCCCCGTTATCCGTTTTGCAATCCGACACTCTCACGTGCACCGGCGCACCCCTTTTGTCTCTTTCCGTGAGTGGGTGTTAAACATTCTCGGAATGGACCGAGATTTGCCAAGCGACCTTGGTACACCACCGGTAGACCGCCGGTCAAATTTCGTGTCATTTGGAGTCCGTTTGATGCTCTAGCAGTTAACCAGGGAACCGCAAAGGCCTCTTGTGTATTGCAGCCCAACACCCCTCCAAAACGGCCCAATAACCCATCCAAACCACTCCCATGTCCTCTGCCGTCGGATCACGATCGCGTGGACAAAAACTACACTCCATTTGGACACTCCTACCTCCTCCTACCTATAAATATGTGCACTCCTCCGAAATTTTGGGTCTAACCCTAGCTTCTTCCTCCTCCCACCACCGGACGTGTCCACCGCCCCCGTCGGACGTGTCCGCCGCCGCCCTCCAACCAATCCGCCGCCGCCACGTGTCCACCGCGCCTCCTCTCTCTCCTCGCCGCCGCCAGGCCTGCCGGGGCCCGAGGCCGGCCCGCCCCGAGCCGCACCCGGGCCGTGTCCCTGCGCGAGACCGCGCCGCCATCGGAGCTTCTCTGCCGCCTTCGCTGCCGACACGCCCACACGCCGCGCCGCCGAGCGTGCCCCGCCGCCGCCGCACCGGAGCTCCTCGCCGGCAGCCACACCACTCCTCCTCACCGGCAACCGCGCCGCTCTTCTCCGCCGGCGACCGCGCCCACTTCGGCCGGATCCACCTCCCACCGTGCCGGCGACGTCCTCCACTAGCTCCGGCCACCGTCTCCCTCCTCTCCGGCCACATCTCCGGCGATCCTTGAACTTCGTGCCAGATCTGGATCTGACAAGGTTGACCTCTGTTTTTTCGTCTAAGTCCCTGATATTTTTGCATTCTGGTGCTATGTTCCACCTTCCATAACTTCTCATCCGTAGCTCCGTTTCATGCATATGAGATATCAAAATGTTCATTGGGAGATGCTCTTCATTTCATTCCATTGTGACATGATTGTTTGAGTCCATCTTGATGCCTAAATCGTTGATGCAAGAGTGCTACAAAATGTTTACTCCTGTTACTTAGCAGATTATGATGTTTTGTCATTTTTGTCATATTTGATGTGTGCATCATATGGGCATGTGCTCTACATGTGTTTTGAACTATGCCATGCCATCTTTACACGGGTGCTTGCCATGTATTTTTGTGATCAATGTCGTGACTAGCACAAGCATGCAAAGTAGCCTTCGTGATATTGCTGATTTCAGGGTCTTAGGATTTTGCTAAGTCCTTGTTCTGCTGTTATTTTGATGCCATGTAAACTTGATTCTACAGTGAGATCCATGCTTGTTTTGAGTATCATCAGTAAGGATGTTTTGGACATATGGTTATGCTCTATCCATACATGCCCCTGTTTGCAATTATGGAGTGCCCTAGCATGTCTTATTATTGCTCTACTTTTGCTATAAAATGTTCCTGGCAGATTGTTTACATGTTAATCAATTTTGCCGTGGTTGTTGTTGTTGATCAATGCATGCTATGAACTTTCTCTTGCCATGGTTAGCTTTTTGAACATGTCATCTTGCTGTATGCTTATATTGTCATACAATGCCTTGTGATGAGTGATTTGAGCTCGCAAAGATGCCTTCATAATTCTAGGTATGCCATGCTCTGTTTTCTGATAAGTCTGAAACTGTTAATAAAACTTGCTATGTTTACATGGGTGCCATCATATCTTCTGTGCCTCTTTGGCTGATGATAAGTAAGGGACTTTTGTTCTATGCTTTGAGTAGATTCATGCCATGCCTTTGTTTTCTATGATATGTTCCTGTATCATGTTGTTTGCTTGCTCTAAACCTGGCTTCCTGATGTTATTCCTGGCATGTTTAGTATTTTCACTAAGTATGTGAAGCTGATATCTTTTGCACTTTTGTCATGCTTGTTTGAACCTGTTGTAGTGTGTTTTAGCCGTAGCTCAGTGTTCATGTTTTATCAAGCATCTTGAGAACATCACTTCCATATGCTTTGTTGCTATGTTGGGGTGCATTAGCTTAGTTTCTTGTTGCATTCCAGATGGCATCGTGCTGTTAATCACAGAATTGTGCCTTTCTTGTTTTGCTTGCCATTTGCAAACCGCGCATCTGATTCCGGTGATATTTATATCGATTTCGACCCAAATCAACTCATTTTTCCAGCGGAACACTTTATTTGCCAAGTTGATGCCTTGATCAATCTTTTCCTTCCAGAGCACGCATATGCATTGCATTTCACATCCCGCATGTCATGCCATGTTTTGCATCATGTTGTTTGTGCATTACACCGTGTTTGATTGTTGGTCATTTGCTTGTGTTCTTGCCTTGGGTAGAGCCGGGAGATGAGTACGTGATCGAGGAACCTGTTGAGTACGCTAACGAGGATCAACCTTTCGACAACTCTGAGAACGTTGCAGGCAAGATGACCATACCCTCGAAATCACTTCTATCTTTGCTTGCTAGTTGTTCGCTCTTTTGCTATGCTACGATACCTACCACTTGCTATATCATGCCTCCCATATTGCCATGTCAAGCCTCTAACCCACCTTTCCTAGCAAACCGTTGTTTGGCTATGTTACCGCTTTAGTTCAGCCTCTCTTATAACGTTGCTAGTTGTAGGTGAAGTTGAAGTTTGTTCCATGTTGGAACATGGATATTGTTGGGATATCATTATTATATCTTGTTTACTTTAATGCATCTATATACTTGGCAAAGGGTGGAAGGCTCGACCTTATGCCTGGTGTTTTGTTCCACTCTTGCCGCCCTAGTTTCCATCATACCGGTGTTATGTTCCTTGATTTTGCGTTCCTTACGCGGTTGGGTGTTATGGGAACCCCTTGACAGTTCGCCTTGAATAAAAATCCTCCAGCAAGGCCCAACTTTGGTTTTACCATTTGCCACCTAAGCCTTTTTCCCTTGGGTTTCGCAGACTCAAGGGTCATCTTTATTTTAAACCCCGGGGCCAGTGCTCCTCCGAGTGTTGGTCCAAACTGGGCGATGTCCGGTGCCCCCTGGGCAACCAGGGTCTATGCCAACCTGACGTCTTGCCCATCCGGTGTGCCCTGAGAACGAGATACATGCGACTCCTATCGGGATTTATTGGCACATCGGGTGGCTTTGCTGGTCTTGTTTTACCTCGAAATGTCTTGTAGCCGGGATTCCGAGACTGATCGGGTCTTCCCGGGAGAAGGAATATCCTTCGTTGACCGTGAGAGCTTGTGATGGGCTAAGTTGGGGCACCCCTGCAGGGTTTTGAACTTTCGAAAGCCGTACCCGCGGTTATGGGCAGATGGGAATTTGTTAATATCCGGTTGTAGAGAACTTGACACTTAACTTAATTAAAATGAATCAACCGCGTGTGTAGCCATGATGGTCTCTTTTCGGCGGAGTCCAGGAAGAGAACACGGTCTCGTGTTATGCTTGAACGTAAGTAGCTTCAGGATCACTTCTTGATCACTATTAGCTTCTCGACCGTGCTTTGCTTCTCTTCTCGCTCTCATTTGCGTAAGTTAGCCACCATATATGCTTAGTGATTTGCTGCAACTCCACCTTACTACCCCTTCCTACCTTAAGCTTAAATAGTCTTGATCGCGAGGGTGTGAGATTGCTGAGTCCCCGTTACTCACAGATACTTCTAAACAGATGCAGGTGCCGATGATGCCAGTGTAGGGGATGCTACCGAACTCAAGTGAGAGTTCGACGAGGATTCGGGTCGTTACTATGTTTCTTTTCCGGATGATCAGTAGAGGAGCCCAGTTGGGGCGATCGGGGATCTAGCATTTGGGGTTGTCTTTCTCTATTTTGGTTCCGTAGTCTGACCTTGATTGTATTCTGGATGATGTATGCTATATTTATGTATTATGTGAAGTGGTGATTGTAAGCCGACTCTTTATCCCTTTCTTATTCAGTACATGGGATGAGTAAAGATTACCCCTCTTGCGACATGCCTACCATGCGGTTATGCCTCTAAGTCGTGCCCCGACACGTGGGAGATATAGCCGCATCATGGGTGTTACAAGTTGGTATCAGAGCCTTCCCCGACTTAGGAGCCCCCTGCTTGATCGAAACGCTGACGTTGTTGAGTCTATAAGAAAATGTTTTGAGTCTTAGGATTATATATATCGGAGAGTAGGATTATTGTTACTCCTCAGTCCCTTCGTCGCTCTGGTGAGGCCTCCTGACGTAGAGTTTTGACTCTTCTCTCCTCAAATTTCACTAAATTTTTTTAGGATCACGCGGGTATCTTCGAATCGTTTTGATGGTTTTGTGACGAGAACATTATTCTTGGTGCCTCCTGACATTTAGGGGTTGTGGCAGTGTCCCGAGGAGTTGATGTAGCGACCAGACCTCAAACGGTCCAATCTCTGTGCTCAGGTGTCATCCCTGGATCAGTAATGCTGACACCACACAGTACTTGAAGGATTTATAACAGAGTAGCAATCACACACTTATTACATCGAGTGTCTCAAAAGAGAACTTATTACAATAAATATGGCTTAAGGCCATCTAATAACGATAACAATGGAAGGCTTGGAAGATAAGTGAGTCCATCAACTCCAATGGCATCACTGAGTATAGAACCACGACCTAAAAGGCACCTTACTCGTCGTCTGAAAAGTCTGCAACATGAACGTTGCAGCCTGAAACGGGTCAGCACATGGAATATGCTGGCAGTGTAACACATAGAGAATGATGAAAGAATAAAACTATACGACATGCATATTTGGCTGCTGGAAAGCTCTATGGTTACAGTTTTGCGTAAAGCCAATTTTTCCCTACTGCAAAGGAATAAATTTTATTTAACTATCATGGTAGTTGTTAAACATTGAGAATGGTTGACAGCATTCTCAATCCCAATTAAGCATCATCATTAAAAACCCAACAAAATTAATTAGAGTAACATGATGAGATTCACATGATAATCCAGGTACTAGATACTCAAGATGTCCATAACCGAGGACACGGCTAATCATGATTAGTTTATACACTCTGCAGAGGTTTGCGCACTTTTCCCCACAAGACTCGATCTCCTCCGTTGGATTTCTCGAACTACAGGGTGTTTGAGAAATGGATAACCGAGACATAGTCTTTCAGAAGCGCTAGCACCTTACGATCGGGTAGACCGTACCACCTACATCCCCTACATCTGCTAGTCTACCACTTTAAGAGGTCGCACGACTTAGTCAACTATGCTAGAGCCCATAGTAGCTTGTGGCTGCACACGGAAGTTTCCAGTATGAATAATCTCATGACCCCTTTGAGACTGGGTGGAGGTCCAAAAAGAAAAACAGGCAATCGCTGGAATGCCCAGGTGCCTCAATCCACCCAGATGTGTATTTAAGTTGCCACCTTAGATAAACCATTAAATTATCAATCTCACATCTATCATGGATTTCACTCACCCAATCCACGTCTACTAGCATAGCATGGCATAACAAGCAAACGTAGAAGTAACTCCCAAGGGTTAATAACAGGTAATAGGTACTACCTCATCTACTTCCCAGACCCACGATTTAATTAGATCCTAATCATGCAATGGTGTGAGGGTTGATCAAATGCAATAAAAACTGGGTAATAGGAAGTATGATCAAAGTGTTACTTGCCTTGCTGATGATCCGTGAAACCTAGCGATTCGAAGTAGCAAGCGGCGCACTCCGGATACTCTATCACAAACAAACAAGCATACAATAAGTACTCAACTAATGCACATGTAAAACTCGAATAAAAGATCTAACCAGATAGTTCAACTTAAGAACTCCGGTTGGCAAAAAGAACCAAATCGAACGAAGCAACAAAAGACAAACGGCAAAAGAAATAAGCTCTGTTTACTAATCTGAATCTAGGGCAATTTTTACTGAGGCAAAAACTTGTTTGAGTTGGTTAAACGGAAAGAGGGTTTCGAGACGAAACTCCATGCGCTTGATTCGCCTGATTCCGACAAACGAGCGAAAAGTTAAACTAAAACGAACATCGGATCAGAAATCGCGATCAGAAAAATCACGGATTTAATCCAAGAAAAAGAAAAACGACGAGCGGGTTAACGAACGAACGTTCATTAACTGGGACTAAACGAAGAACGCGTTCATTAAAACGAACAAATGAGCGAACGCTCGCTAAATAAATAAACCGAAAAAAAACCGATCTATTTAAAAAAACGAAAACTCGAGTTTTCTAAAAAAACCGAAATGGCTTTTCTCAGAAAATCGAGGCGGCGGCTACCTCGGCTTGGGGCTCCGGCGGCGGCGGGTGGTGCGGGGCGGTGGCTGTGGGCGGCGGCAAGCGGCGCGGGGCGGCGGCTGCGGCGGCGCGGGTGGTGTGGGGAGGCGGCGGCGGTGTGGGGCGGCTCTAGGGGGGTCCGGCGGGGTTTATAAAGGGGGGAGGCGGCGACTTGGGGAAGCGGGCGGCCTCGGGAGGCGGGTCCTCCCCAGACTTGGCGGCGGCGGCGGTCAGGACAGGAGCGGGAGGCGGCGGTGGCTGGCTGGGCCGGCCTGCTCGGCTGGGCCCTTGGCCCAGTCGGGTGCGGGGTCTCTTTTTTTTTAAACTATTTCGCTGCGACTAAAAAAAATTCTAGAAAAAATAAATAAAATTCTAAAAATGCCAAAACAAATTTTCTCCGTCTAAATAAAATATTTGGAACAAGATGAACATTTTCTTGGCCCTAAATGCAATTTTTGAAAACATGCAATTTTTCCTCAATTCAAATAAAATAGCAAATAGAACCAAAATAAAATCTTATTTGATTTTTTTATTAAATCCTCAATTTTTCTTTATTTTGGGAAAGCCATTTTATTCCCTCTCTCATAATTCTTATAATAGAAATAATTGAAGATAAAATAAATAAAATCAAATGATCCTATTTTCAAAATTGAGACAACTCAAATATGAAAATAACGAAATCCCCAACTCTCTCCGAGGGTCCTTGAGTTGCTTGAAATTTCTAGGATCAACCAAAATGCAATAAATATGATATGCAATAATGATCTATTGTATAACATTCCAAATTGAAAATTTGGGATGTTACAGACCTACCCCCCTTAAGATGAATCTCGCCCTCGAGATTCGGGTTGGCTAGAAAATAGGTGAGGGTGGTCCTTCAACAGATCTTCCTCTCGTTCCCAGGTGGCTTCATCCTCCGTATGGTGGCTCCACTGAACTTTGCAAAACTTGATAACCTTGCTGTGGGTGACTCGGCTGGCATACTCAAGAATCTTGACTGGTCTCTCCTCATAGGTCAAATCACTGTCCAACTGAATCGCTTCCAGCAGCACTGTATCTCTTAGCGGTATATCAGCCATCTCTGTGTGGCACTTCTTTAACTGGGAAACGTGGAACACATCGTGAACTCCTAACAATCCTTCAGGCAATTCCAATTTGTGGGCTACTTCTCCCATACGCTCCACAACTTTGTATGGTCCTACAAAACATGGCGCTAACTTTCCCTTAACTCCAAAGCGCTTAACTCCTCGAAGTGGAGATACTCGAAGATAAACTCGGTCTTCGACTTCGTAAACTGTCTCCTTGCGTTTTGAATCTGCGTTGCTCTTCTGTCTGGACTGGGCTACCTTGAGCCTATCGCGAATCAATTTTACTTTATGTTCAGACTCCTTCATCAGATCTGGTCCAAACAATTGACGGTCTCCAACTTCATCCCATGACAACGGGGTCCTGCACCTCCTTCCATACAAGGCTTCGAAAGGGGCCATTTTCAAACTGGATTGATAACTGTTGTTATAAGAGAATTCTGCGTATGGCAAATTCTCGTCCCAACTAGATCCGTAATCTAGCGCACAAGCTCTTAGCATATCCTCCAAAATCTGATTGACTCTCTCGGTCTGTCCATCTGTCTGTGGATGGAAATCTGTACTGAACTCTAGCCTGGTACCCAAAGTTTCGTGCAACTGATTCTAGAACTTTGAGGTAAACTGGGTTCCTCTATCTGATACAATGCTCCTTGGAACTCCATGCAGACATACGATTCTGGTCATGTATATCTTTGCCAGTTTGGCACTAGTATAGGTAGTCTTCACTGGGATGAAATGAGCTACCTTTGTCAAACGATCGACTACAACCCAAATCGAGTCATAGCCTGAACGAATTCTGGGCAATCGTGTAATAAAATCCATGCCTAGCTTATCCCACTTCCATTCAGGTATCGGCAATGGTTGTAGCAATCCTGCTGGCTTCTGATGCTCTGCCTTTACTCTCTAACATACATCACAAATGGCTACATACTCCGCAATATCCTTCTTCATTCCGGTCCACCAGAAAATATCCCTCAAATCCAAATACATCTTGGTATTTCCTGGGTGAATTGAATATGGTGAATCATGGGCCTCTTGCAGAATTAACTTCCTGATCTCTGGGTCATTAGGCACATAAACACGGTCTTCAAACCATAATATATCGTGCTCATCCTCATGAAATCCTTTAGCTTTTCCTTTGCTCATTTTCTCCTTAATAGAAGCAATCTCCTTGTCAGTTTTCTGGGCTTGTCTGATCTTATCCATCAAAGTAGACTGAATCTCCAATGTTGCTACATAGCCTCTCGGGACTATCTCCAAACATAGCTCATGAAGATTCTCGGCTAACTCTCTTGGTAAATCTCCCGTCATTAAGGTGTTGACATGGCTTTTACGGCTCAACGCGTCAGCTACTACGTTAGCCTTTCCAGGATGATAATGCAACCTCATATCATAATCCTTGATGAGCTCCAACCATCTCCTTTGCCTGAGATTCAACTCCTTCTGCGTGAAGATATACTTCAAGCACTTGTGATCCGTGTACACCTCACAATGGTTTCCAATTAGAAAATGTATCTAAGTTTTCAATGCATGCACTACGGCTGCTAACTCCAAATCATGCGTTGCATAATTCAACTCATGAGGCTTAAGCTATCGTGAGGCATATGAAACAACTCTTCCTTCTTGCATAAGCACTGCTCCAAGTCCTCGACGTGAAGCATCGCAATACACCTCATAATCCTTGGTCTGATCTGGCAAAATTAACACTGGTGATGTAACCAAGCGTTTCTTCAACTCCTGGAAACTAGCCTCACATTCCTTAGTCCATATGAACTTGGTATCCTTCTTCAACAATTCTGTCATAGGTTTCACAATCTTCGAGAAATTTTCAATGAATCTCCGGTAGTATCCTGCAAGTCCAAGAAAACTCTGGATCTCTCCAACTGTTGTTGGCGCTTCCCAATTTGTCACAGTGTCAACCTTAGTGGGATCTACTACTATACCTTCTCCAGATATAACGTGTCTGAGGAATCCAACTTCCTTCAACCAAAACTCACATTTGCTAAACTTGGCATATAACTGATGTTCTCTGAGCTTACCAAGTACCAAACGCAAATGCTCCTTATGCTCCTCTTCATCCTTCGAGTAAACTAGGATATCATCAATGAACACTATGGCAAACTTATCCAAAAACTCCATAAACACTTTGTTCATCATGTTCATAAAATATGCAGGTGTGTTAGTCAGGCCAAATGACATACGGTATACTCGTACAACCCATACCTGGTGGTAAAAGCCGTCTTAGGTATATCCTGTTCTCGAATCTTCAACTGATGGTATCCCGATCGCAGGTCGATCTTGGAAAATACCTTAACTCCTTGCAATCGATCAAACAGATCATTTATCATCGGTAGTGGGTACTTGTTCTTGATGGTTACTTCATTCAATCCTCGATAATCAACAACCATTCTTAACGATCCATCCTTCTTCTCCACTAGAAGTACTGGCGATCCCCAAGGTGAAGAACTTGGGCGGATATATCCTTTATCTAGTAACTCCTTGATCTGCTTCTTAATTTCTTCCAATTCCTTTGCGGGCATTCTATATGGTCTCTTAGATATTGGCCCTGTGCCTGGCAAAAGATCAATCAAAAACTCAATGTCTCTATCCGGTGGCATGCCTGGCAACTCTTCTGGAAATACATCAGGGAAATCCTTCACTACTGGTACTTCCTCCTGCACAACTCCTGTTAGGCAATTTACTTGAGTCCTTTTCGGCACATGCCGGGATACATACTTGATCCTTCTCACTTCTGGGGTGGTAAGCAAAATTGAATTACTGGCACATTCAATGTTCCCTTCATACTTCGATAACCAATCCATGCCTAATATCACATCCAATCCTTGAGATTCCAATACTATTAGGTCTGAGGGAAACACGTAGTTACCAATCCTTAATGGTAACCGATCACACCATAGACTAGCCATATACTCTACTCTAGGCGAGGTTACTAACATGGGTGACCTAAGGGCTTGGGTTGGCAGTTTGTACTTATCCACAAATCCCCTTGATATGTATGAATGCGATGCACCAGTATCAAAAAGAACGAGTGCAGTAAATGACTTAACCAAAAACTTACCTATTACTGCATCGGGCTGGGCTTCAACCTCCTCCACATTTACGTGGTTCACCTGTCCCCTATTGAAAGGGTTTGGCTTCTTCCCAGAGATTCCATTGCCATTTCCATTCTGGGCCTCAGGACATTCATTGGCATAATGTCCGGTCTTTTGGCACTTAAAGAAGTGACTTGGCTCAGGTCTCTTTTGGCTGGGATTGATGGGTTGGTACGGTTTTGGCCGTTGCTTCCTCCATTCCCATTACCAGTCTTGGTTCCATTATGATTGTGCGAGCTACCTCCTCCATGGGTATGCTGAAAATGTCCTCCTGGTCTAGGGGTAAAACGTCGCTTCTGCTGAGCTCCTGAATTGTACTTCCCTTGTCCATACTTCCTCTTGCGGTTCTCAATTTGTTGTTGCTTCCCTTCAATCATGAGAGCACGATCTACCAACTCCTGGTAGTTGTTGAAGGTTGCTACCATCAACTGCATGCTCAACTCATCATTCAGTCCTTCCAGAAACATCTCCTGCTTAGGTGCATCTATAGCAACGTCATTTGGGGCATAACGTGCTAGCTTACTAAAGTCCTCCACATACTGGCCAACTGTCCGTCCTTCTTGGCGCAAGTTGCGAAACTCACGCTTCTTCATGGCCATAGCTCCTGCTGAAACATGGGCAGTACAGAAAGCCTGCTGGAACTGGTCCCATGTGACAGTGTCAACAGGGAAACTGGCTGTGAAATTCTCCCACCATGATGCTGCAGGTCCTTCAAGTTGATGTGCGGCAAACTTCACCTTTTCCGCATCTGTGCATCCTGTCGTGGTCAACTCCCTTACTGTCTTGCGGAGCCAATCATCTGCTACTATCGGCTCGGTGCTACTGGAAAACACCGGCGGATTCAGCCTAAGAAAACGGGCTAAGTGATCAACAGGTGGTGGTGGTGGTGGGTTGTTGTTGTTGTTCCCTTGATTCTGGTTCTGGACTAGCAACTACATCAATGTGTTCTGCTGCTGGATCAACTGAGTGAGCTCCGGTGGGAAGGTAAATCCGGGGTCACGTCTCGGAGGCATCTGAGGGGTTTAGAAAAGATGAGATTTAAGAATAGAGAGGGGTCTAGAGAGAAAACACTACCCATATGCACATGAGGCAAAAAAAACAATTCCACTTCATTCAATCAAACAAGGGCATACAATCGGTCTAAATATCGCAAAAGTGCTCGGACTACTATATTTACATGGGGGACTACTACTACTATTGGGGTGGTCTACTAGAAATATTCTTCGGTTGCAGATTCCATGATATCTACTCCAGCTTCATCAACATAGTCATCATCGCTATCATCTGGATCCGAGTCGGTGTCGTCGATGATGATGTAGTGTTCGGGCGAATCTCCTTGGGTTCTTCATCTTCCTCTACTGGTGTAGGGCCT
The DNA here is from genome assembly GCF_003073215.2 of Triticum urartu. NCBI lineage: Eukaryota > Viridiplantae > Streptophyta > Magnoliopsida > Poales > Poaceae > Triticum > Triticum urartu. The sequence goes on along the minus strand of NC_053023.1, from coordinate 589,412,994 downwards.
CCCATAAATATTACGATCTTCATTGTTAGGTCGGCATTCTTGTCCACTATTACTTCGATTTCCTCTTCATAATCTTCACGTGTAGCCTTGAGTTCTTCCTCCAGTTTCTTGATTCTTGTCTTCGCCTTCTTCAGATCTATCATGTCGGCGCACATCTGGTTCTCCTGACGTCGAATGTGCTGGTTTAACTCCTGGATAAAAGCTGCAATTGATCTATCCTTCTTGGTGCTGATCATCTCCCAGTGCTCATCTCGGCGCCCACAAATCTGGTAGATAGTATCCTTGAGATCATTGCGGTAAACTTCTCCAATGCGTCCCATGGCGATGTGAGCTGCCATGCTCTTTCCTAGACTCCATGTTGGTGCATCAAATGAAAACTCTATGGGCTCAGTGACTGGCATGAACGTCCTTCCTGGAACTTGAACTTGAATCATCCAGTGCTCCTCTTCCGGTAGAGTGGCGTTGTAGGTCCCGGTGAAGCTTGGTACTCCTATGTTCAGATATCTAGTGACTTCCTTCAAAGGACGTCCAAAGGGTGTATCTTCATTTGGTTGCGTGAACTTGTTCCTTGCATCTGCCATCCTAAAAGAGTAGAAAAGATGAGACGTCATAAAGAGAAGAGTGAGTAGTGATCTAGGGTTTTAGCTTAGTGGTCGTGTCCTACAGTCAGCGTGTGCTCTGATACCATCTTGTAGCGACCAGACCTCAAACGGTCCAATCTCTGTGCTCAGGTGTCATCCCTGGATCAGTAATGCTGACACCACACAGTACTTGAAGGATTTATAACAGAGTAGCAATCACACACTTATTACATCGAGTGTCTCAAAAGAGAACTTATTACAATAAATATGGCTTAAGGCCATCTAATAACGATAACAAAGGAAGGCTTGGAAGATAAGTGAGTCCATCAACTCCAACGGCATCACTGAGTATAGAACCACGACCTAAAAGGCACCTTACTCGTCGTCTGAAAAGTCTGCAACATGAACGTTGCAGCCTGAAACGGGTCAGCACATGGAATATGCTGGCAGTGTAACACATAGAGAATGATGAAAGAATAAAACTATACGACATGCATATTTGGCTGCTGGAAAGCTCTATGGTTACAGTTTTGCGTAAAGCCAATTTTTCCCTACTGCAAAGGAATAAATTTTATTTAACTATCATGGTAGTTGTTAAACATTGAGAATGGTTGACAGCATTCTCAATCCCAATTAAGCATCATCATTAAAAACCCAACAAGATTAATTAGAGTAACATGATGAGATTCACCTGATAATCCAGGAACTAGATACTCAAGATGTCCATAACCGGGGACACGGCTAATCATGATTAGTTTATACACTCTGCAGAGGTTTGCGCACTTTTCCCCACAAGACTCGATCTCCTCCGTTGGATTTCTCGCACTACAGGGTGTTTGAGAAACGGATGACCGAGACATAGTCTTTCAGAAGCGCTAGCACCTTACGATCGGGTAGACCGTACCACCTACATCCCCTACATCTGCTAGTCTACCACTGTAAGAGTTCGCACGACTTAGTCAACTATGCTAGAGCCCATAGTAGCTTGTGGCTGCACACGGAAGTTTCCAGTATGAATAATCTCATGACCCCTTTGAGACTGGGTGGAGGTCCAAAAAGAAAAACAGGCAATCGCTGGAATGCCCAGTTGCCTCAATCCACCCAGATGTGTATTTAAGTTGCCACCTTAGATAAACCATTAAATTATCAATCTCACATCTGTCATGGATTTCACTCACCCAATCCACGTCTACTAGCATAGCATGGCATAACAAGCAAACGTAGAAGTAACTCCCAAGGGTTTGATAGTAACAGGTAATAGGTACTACCTCATCTACTTCCCAGACCCACAATTTAATTAGATCCTAATCATGCAATGGTGTGAGGGTTGATCAAATGCAATAAAAACTGGGTAATAGGAAGTATGATCAAAGTGTTACTTGCCTTGCTGATGATCCGTGAAACCTAGCGATTAAAAGTAGCAAACAGTGCACTCCGGATACTCTATCGCAAACAAAAAAGCATACAATAAGTACTCAACTAATGCACAGGTAAAACTCGAATAAAAGATCTAACCAGATAGTTCAACTTAAGAACTCCGGTTGGTAAAAAGAACCAAATCGAATGAAGCAACAAAAGACAAACGACAAAAGAAATAAGCTCCATTTACTAATCTGAATCTAGGGAAATTTTTACTGAGGCAAAAACTTGTTAGAGTTGGTTAAACGGAAAGAGGGTTTCGAGACAAAACTCCAGGCACTTGAATCGCCTGATTCTGACAAACGAGCGAAAAGTTAAACTAAAACGAACATCGGATCAGAAATCACGATCAGAAAAATCACGGATTTAATCCGAGAAAAAGAAAAACGACGAGCGGGTTACTGAATGAACGTTCATTAACTGGAACTAAACGTAGAACGCGTTCGTTAAAACGAATGAACGAGCGAACGCTCGCTAAATAAATAAACCGGAGAAAAACCGATCTATTTAAAAAAAACGAAAACTCGAGTTTTCTAAAAAAACCGAAACGACTTTTCTCAGAAAGCCGGGGCGGTGGCTACCTCAGCTCGGGGCTTCGGCGATGCTCCGACGGGGCTCCAGCGGTGGCGGGTGGTGCGGGGCGGCGGCTGCAGGCGGCGGCAGGGGCGGCAAGTGGCGTGGGGCGGCGGCGGCAGGCGGCTGCGGCGGCGCAGGTGGCGTGGGGAGGCGGCGGCGGTGTGGGGCGGCTCCAGGGGGGTCCGGCGGGGTTTATAAAGGGGGAGGCGGCGACTTGGGGAAGGGGGCGGCCTCGGGAGGCGGGTCCTTCCCGGACTCGGCGGCGGCGGCGGTCGGGACTCCTGTCCCGACCCGGGCAGGAGGCGGCGGCGGCTGGCTAGGCCAGCCCGCTCGGCTGGGCCCTTGGCCCAGTCGGGCGCGGGGTCTCTTTTTAAAAAAAAAACTATTTCGCTGCGACTAAAAAAATTCTAGAAATAAATAAATAAAATTCTAAAAATGTCAAAACAAATTTTCTTTATCTAAATAAATTTTTTAGAACAGGGTGAACATTTTCTTGGCCCTAAATGCAATTTTTGAAAACGTGCAATTTTTCCTAAATTCAAATAAAATAGCAAATAGAACCAAAATAAAATCTTATTTGATTTTTTATTAAATCCTCAATTTTTCTTTATTTTGGGAAAGTCATTTTATTCCCTCTCTCATAATTCTTATAATAGAAATAATTGAAGATAAAATAAATAAAATCAAATGATCCTATTTTCAAAATTGAGACAACTCAAATATGAAAATAACGAAATCCCCAACTCTCTCCGAGGGTCCTTGAGTTGCGTGAAATTTCTAGGGTCAACTAAAATGCAATAAATATGATATGCAATAATGATCTATTGTATAACATTCCAAATTGAAAATTTGGGATGTTACAGTTGAGCTCTGAGGTGTTGTCGTCACAATTTTATCGTTGCAGTTCTGGAATACCTGAGTTCACCGACATCGAAAATCTCTTTTATGCAGTTGTTGGTGAGATAACCTCGACGCCACCCAGTACCGGGGCGGGAGTTCGGGAGTATTTCCATAACTCGTATAATGGATGCTTTTCGAAGGTTGAGGTAAATGATTTCCAAAGGTTTCTTGGTTATGTGTTGAAGGATGGATACAACTGGATGTAGGATTTGCTAGTTTTGGGTGAGATATTATGCTTCCCCTGTATCCCCAACACCTGATTGCATAACCGGAAAGTTTCGGGAGTTTCATAGGTGGGAATTCATGTAGCTCTAGTATTTCTTCCCACAGATATTTGGTTTGTGATTGGGTAATCCTTACCAATTATTTGTTCATATCCATACCTTGTTGATTTATTCATCTACCTTTATCTAAGTGGCTTCTCAACATTAATGGAAGTGTGATGATTTACTTTGGAATTCATTCGTTCATCGTTGTTTGAATGTTTATTGTGAAGACTTTATGTTGCAATTTTGATCCATTGATCCAACTTCAATATTTGTCTTTCAAGATGCTAACGGATGTCAACCTCTTCAGGATGGCTCCTCCAACGCGTCAGAATCCAGAACCTCCGCCACCACCTCCACCTCCGGAGGCATGGCAAGGTGTCATGGCAGCCACCAACGCCAACACTCAGATGCTTTTGCAACTCTTGCAAGAGCGCAACCAAGGGCAAGGCAACCAAGGAAATCAAGGCCAAGGCAACAATCAGCCTCAGTTTGCTACCCTCAATCAGTTCCTCGCAAACCAACCGAAGTCCTTCAGTAACTGTGTCAAGGCCAGAGACGCCGACGACTGGCTCGTGGATATCTGCAAACATTTTGAGTGTAGCAATGTCAGGCCTGAGGACTTTGTCAAGTTTGCTTCGTTCCAACTCAAAGACCAAGTTGCTGAGTGGTTTCAACAATACAGAGATTCCAGAGGAGGTCGTGTGATTACCTAGGATGATTTCCGCTGAGACTTCAAAGCTCGGCACATTCCACAAAGTGTTGCTGAGAGCAAGCGTGAGGAGTTCCGCAATCTCAAGCAAGGCAACATGTCTATGTATCATTACAATATCCAGTTTCAGAAACTCGCTCGCTTTGCTAAACAAGACGTCCCTGATGAAAAGAGCATGACTTATCAATTCATAGGTGGCCTTAGAGAAGATCTGCAATTAGCTCTCGTGCTTCTTGAGCTGACTAAGTATGATGAATTCTACAACATGACACTAAAGCAAGAAGCTGCTCAGCTCAAGTGTGATGCTTCTAAGAAGAGAGTCAGGGATGCATCTCAATCTTCTTCTTCAACTTAAGTGGCAGCTAAGCAACAGAAGTTCTGGTTGCCTCCTCCTCCGTTTCTCCAGCCCTACCAGCATAAGAGCAAAGGTGGCAATGGATCATCCACCCACCCAACCCAGGCTATCAGAACAAAACTCAGTCTATTACTCCAAGGTCAAGTGCTCCTTATCACCGTCCGCTCTGAGAGGTGACTTGCAATAAGTGTCAGCATAAAGGGCACTATGCAAACAAGTGCTTCAACCAAAGGCGCCTTCCGCCTCTTCCTCCTGTGAGATCTGCCAGCAAAGTGGTGGTCAAGCATAATTCCAAGTCGGCAAAGGTCAACATGATGAACGCAGCTCAGGCAGAGGATTCTTCAGAAGTGATCATGGGTAATCTTCCAGTTAATGATATTCCTGCAAGAGTCTTATTTGATACTGGTGCATCTATTTCATTCATATCAAAGCCTTTTGCATCCATGCATGATTTGCATACTGTCGATTTGCCTAAACCGATAGCGGTTTCCTCTCCGGGTTTGTTCATGAACACCAAAATGATGGCTCCGGATGTTTCCATCAAGATGGGCGACTATAAATTTATGTCTTCTCCAATGGTCCTTGGTGACTCGGATATTGATCTAATTCTCGGCATGGACTGGCTTTCTAAGCACAAGGCTCAGCTTGATTGTGCTGCCAGGCAGATTCAATTGACACACTCTTCTGAGGATGTGATTATCTATGCCGCTCGTGATGATACCATTCGACTGTTTTCTCTCAATGAGAAGGGCGAGTTGAATGTCATCTCTCAGATTCCAGTCGTTTGTGAATATCAAGACGTCTTTCTATAAGAGCTTCCAGGAATGCCTCCTCACCGGCCAGTTGAATTCGTTATCGATCTTGAGCCTGGCACGTAACCTGTTTGCAAGCGTCCTTACAAGCTTGGTCCAGAAGAGTTGAAGAAGTTGAAGAAACAACTCGATGAACAAGAGAGTATGGGTCTGATCAGACCGAGTTCATCACCATGGGGTTGTGGTGTTCTTTTTGTCAAGAAGAAGGATGGAACGGAACGACTCTGCGTCGACTACCGCCCATTGAACAAGAAAACAATAAAGAACAAGTACCCACTTCCCAACATCAATGAGCTTTTGAGCAACTTAAGGGTGCCCAAGTATTCTCCAAGCTTGACCTCCGTATGGGTTATCATCAGATTCGCATTCGTGAACAAGATATCCCCAAGATAGCATTCAGAACAAGCTATGGTTCTTATGAATATACTGTCATGTCTTTCGGCCTTGTCAATGCTCCTCCAACGTTCTCTCGCATGATGAACTTCATCTTCAACCCTTACACAGATAATTTTGTCCTCGTGTATCTCGATGATATTTTGGTCTTTTCCAAGAACAAGGAGGATCATGCCAAGCATTTGAGATTGGTACTCGAGAAACTCAGAGAGCATCAATTCTATGCGAAGTTTTCCAAGTGTGAGTTCTGGCTTGACGAAGTTATTTACCTTGGGCATATCATCTCCGCCAAGGGCATCGCTGTTAATCCTGAGAAGGTGTCTGCAATTGTGAATTGGGAACCGCCTCAGAATGTCAAGCAGCTCCGCAGTTTTCTTGGGCTTGCAAGCTATTGTCGAAGATTCGTTGAGAATTTCTCTAAGATTGCAAAGCCTCTTACCAACCTCCTCCAAAAGCATGTCAAGTATGTATGGATGCCTGAATGTGACATTGCTTTCAACACCCTCAAAGAGAAGTTAGTCATAGCTCCTGTTTTGACTCCTCCTGATGAATCCAAGCCTTTTGAAGTTTTCTGTGATGCCTCCCTGCAAGGTCTCGGTGCTGTGTTAATGCAAGAGAAGAAAGTTGTGGCTTATACCTCTCGCCAGTTGAAGCCCAACGAAAAGAACTACCCCACTCATGACCTCGAGTTGGCGGCAGTTTTCCATGCTCTATTAACATGGAGACATCTCTTGTTGGGAAGGAAAGTGGTCATCTTCACGGATCATAAGAGCCTCAAGTACATCTTCACTCAACCCAACCTCAACCTCAGGAAGACTCGTTGGGTTGAAATGATTCAAGAATACAATCCGAGTATTGAATATACTCCAGGAAAGGCCAATGTCATTGCAGATGCTTTGAGTAGGAAGGCTTACTGCAACAGCTTAATTCTCAAGCCCTTCCAACTGGACCTTTGTGAAGCTTTCCGCAAACTGAACCTCCAAGTTGTTCCTCAAGGCTTGCTTGCCAACCTCCAAGTATCTCCTATTTTGGAAGATCAAATTCGTGAGGCACAACTTCTTGATGCCATGGTGAATAAGGTGAAAAATGGGATTGCCAAGAGCCAACCCAAGTACAAGTGCTATCGCCTTGATGACAAAGAAACTCTTTTCTTCGAAGATCGAATTGTGGTTCCTAAAGGCAATCTAAGGAAAGTCATTATGAACGAGGCGCACAATTCCCTTATATCCATTCATACTGGAAGTACAAAGATGTACCATGACCTAAAGCAGTCGTATTGGAGGACTTGAATGAAGCGAGAAATTGCTCAATAATGAAGATCATCACACTTTTTATTTCCTCACATGGGACAATGCTCTAATAATGAAGATCATCACACTTTTATTTACTTACAACTCGATACTTAGAACAAAATATGACTATATAAATACCTCCGGCGGTGTACCGGGATGTGCAATGAATCAAGAGTGACATGTATGAAAGAATTATGATCGGTGGCTTTGCCACAAATACAATGTCAACTACATGATCATGCAAAGCAATATGACAATGATGAAGCATGTCATAATAAACGAAACAGTGGAAAGTTGCATGGCAATATATCTCGGAATGGCTATGGAAATGCCATAATAGGTAGGTATGGTGGCTGGTTTGAGGAAGGTAAATGGTGGGTGTATGGTACCAGCGAAAGTTGCGCGGTACTAGAGAGGCTAGCAACGGTGGAAGGGTGAGAGTGTGTATAATCCATGGACTCAACATTAGTCATAAAGAACTCACATACTTATTGCAAAAATCTACAAGTCATAAAAACCAAGAACTACACACATGCTCCTAGGGGGATAGATTGGTAGGAAAAGACCATCGCTCGTCCCCGACCGCCACTCATAAGGAAGACAATAAAAGAAATACCTCATGCTTCAAATTTGTTACACAACGGTTACCATACGTGCATGCTACGGGACTTGCAGACCTCAACACAAGTATTTCTCAAATTCACAATTACTCAACTAGCATGACTCTAATATCACCATCCTCATGTCTCAAAACAATCATCAAGTAGCAAACTTCTCCTACTATTCAATGCACTTTATATGAAAGTTTTTATTATACCCATCTTTGGATGCCCATCATATTAGGACTAATTTTATAACCAAAGCAAATTACCATGCTGTTATAAAAGACTCTAAAAATAATATAAGTGAAGCATGAGAGATCAATAATTTTTATAAAATAAAACCACCATCTTTCTCTAAAAATATATAAGTGAAGCACTAGAGCAAAATTATCTAGCTCAAAAGATATAAGTGAAGTTCAACGAGTAGTTGAATAATTATGTAGCTATGCGAAGACTCTCTAACACTTAAGAATTTTAGATCTTGGTATTTTATTCAAACAACAAGCAAAACAAAATAAAATAAAATGACGCTCCAAGCAAAACACATATCATGTGGTGAATAAAAATATAGCCTCAAGTAAAGTTATCAATGAATGAAGACGAAAGAGGGGATGCCATCTGGGGCATCCCCAAGCATAGGCTCTTGGTTGTCCTTGAATATTACCTTGGGGTGCCTTGGGCATCCCCAATATTAGGCTCTTACCACTCCTTATTCCATAGTCCGTCAAATCTTTACCCAAAACTTGAAAAGTTCACAACAGAAAACTCGTAAGCTCCCTTAGTATAAGAAAATAAATCACCACTTTTGTTACTGTTGTCAACTCATTATTTATTTGGTGTAATATATATTTTATTCCAACTTCTCTATGGTTCATACCCTCCGATACTACTCATAGATTCATCAAAATAAGCAAACAACACATAGAAAACAGAATCTGTCAAAAACTGAACAGTCTGTAGCAATCTGGAGGTTTCGAATACTTCTGTAACTCCAAAAATTCTGATAAATTAGGACGACCAGGACAATTTGTATATTGATCTACTGCAGTTGGAATTGGTATTTTATCGCTCTCTGGTAAAAATGAAAATTATTTTTGTAAGCGCATACTTTCTGTTTTTATCAGCAAGATCAAACAACAACCACCCAAGAAGATCCTAAAGGCTTTACTTGGCACTCTATTGAACAAAAGCTATAAAACATGATTACTACAGTAGCTTAATCATGAGGACACACAAAAATAGTAGGGGTAAATGTTTGGTTGTCTCCCAACAAGCGCTATCGTTTAACGCCCCTAGCTAGGCATGACGTTTTCAATGATGCTCACATAAAAGATAAGAATTGAAACATAAAGAGAGCATCATGGAGAATATGACTAGCACATTTAAGTCTAACCCACTTCCTATGCATAGGGATTCTGTGAGCAAACAATTTATGGGAACAAGAATCAACTAGCATAGGAAATCAAAACAAGCATAACTTCAAAACTTTAAGCACATAGAGAGGAAACTTGGTATTATTGCAATTCCTACAAGCATATATTCCTCCCTCATAATAATTTTCAGTAGCATCATGAATGAATTCAACAATATAACTATCACATAAAGCATCCTTTTCATGAGCCACAAGCATAGAATTTTTATTACTCTCCACATAAGAATTTTTTTCTCATGAATAGTAGTGGAAGCAAACTCAACAAAATAACTATCATGTGAAGCATAATCCAATTGAAAATTAATATCAAGATGACAAGTTTCATGGTTATCTTTGTTCTTTATAGCATACATGTCATCACAATAATCATCATAGATAGTAACTTTGTTCTCATAATCAATTGGAACCTCTTCCGAAATAGTGGATTCATCACTAAATAAAGTCATGACCTCTCCGAAACCACTTCATCAACATAATCATCATAAAAAGGAGGCATGCTATCATCATGATAAATTTGCTCATCAAAACTTGGGGGAATAAAAATATCATCTTCATCAAACATAGCATCCCCAAGCTTGTGGCTTTGCATATCATTAGCATCACGGATATCCAAGGAATTCATACTAACAGCATTGCAATCATGCTCATCATTCAAATATTTAGTGCCAAACATTTTAATGCATTCTCCTTCTAACACTTTGGCACAATTATCGGAATCCGTATTTTCACGAAAGACATTAAAAAGATGAAGCATATGAGGCAATCTCAATTCCATTTTTTTGTAATTTTTCTTTTATAGACTAAACTAGTGATAAAACAAGAAACTAAAAGATTTGGTTGCAAGATCTAAAGATATACCTTCAAGCACTAACCTCCCCGGCAACGGCGCCAGAAAAGAGCTTGATGTCTACTACATAGCCTTTCTTCTTGTAGACGTTGTTGGGCCTCCAAGTGTAGATGTTTGTAGGACAGTAGCAAATTTCCCTCAAGTGGATGACCTAAGGTTTATCAATCCGTGGGAGGCGTAGGATGAAGATGGTCTCTCTCAAACAACCCTGCAACCAAATAACAAAGAATCTCTTGTGTCCCCAACACACCCAATACAATGGCAAATTGTATATGTGCACTAGTTCGGCGAAGAGATGGTGATACAAGTGCAATATGGATGGTAGATATAGGTTTTCATAATCTGAAAATATAAAAACAGCAAGGTAACTAATGATAAAAGTGAGCACAAACGACATTCCAATGCTAGGAAACAAGGCCTAGGGTTCATACTTTCACTAGTGCAAGTTCTCTCAACAATAATAACATAATTAGATCATATAACTATCCGTCAACATGCAACAAAGAGTCACTCCAAAGTCACTAATAGCGGAGAACAAACGAAGAGATTATTGTAGGGTACAAAACCACCTCAAAGTTATTCTTTCTGACCGATCTATTCAAGAGTCCATAGTAAAATAACACGAAGCTATTCTTTCCATTCGATCTATCCTAGAGTTCGTACTAGAATAACACCTTAAGACACAAATCTACCAAAACCCTAATGTCACCTAGATACTCCAATGTCACCTCAAGTATCCGTGGGTATGATTATACGATATGCATCACACAATCTCAGATTCATCTATTCAACCAACACAAAGAACTTCAAAGAGTGCCCCAAAGTTTCTACCAGAGAGTCAAGACGAAAACGTGTGCCAACCCCTATGCATAAGTTCACAAGGTCACAGAACTCGCAAGTTGATCACCAAAACGTACATCAAGTGGATCATGTGAATATCCCATTGTCACCACAGATAAGTACATGCAACACATACATCAAGTGTTCTCAAATCCTTAAAGACTCAATCCGATAAGATAACTTCAAAAGGAAAACTCAATCCATTACAAGAGAGTAGAGGGGGAGAAACATCATAAGATCCAACTATAATAGCAAAGCTCGCGATACATCAGGATCGTGCCGAATAAGAACACGAGAGAGAGAGATCAAACACATAGCTACTGGTACATACCCTCACCCCGAGGGTGAACTACTCCCTCCTCGTCATGGAGAGCGCTGGGATGATGAAGGTGGCCACCGGTGATGGACTCCCCCCTCCGTCAGGGTGCCAGAATGGGTCTAGATTGGTTTTCGGTGGCTACAGAGGCTTGCGGCGGCGGAACTCCCGATCTAGGTTATTTTTTGGAGGTTTCTGTATTTATAGGAATTTTTGGCATCGGGAACAAGTCAGGGGGGTCCCCGGGTCGTCCACGAGATAGGGGGGCGCGCCCAGGAGGGTAGGGCGCGCCCTCCACCCTCATGGACGGCTCGGGACTCTTCTGGCCCAACTCTCTTACTCTGGGGGCTTCTTTTGGTCCATAAAAAATCATCAAAAATTGGCACGTCAATTGGACTCCGTTTGGTATTCCTTTTCTGTAGAACTCAAAAACAAGGAAAAAACAGAAACTGGCACTGGCACTGGGCTCTAGGTTAATAGGTTAGTCCCAAAAATCATATAAAATAGCATATAAATGCATATAAAACATCCTAGATGGATAATATAATAGCATGGAACAATAAAAAATTATAGATACGTTGGAGACGTATCAGCAGCTGAATCCTTTGCGAATTGATAGTTCTTCTTGAAGAGATTCTTGTCACAACACCATAACAAAGATGATGGGTCGGCATTTTCAGGTTGCGGTCCTCTGACCAAGCAAGGATAGTAGCCTTGGGCAATAGCTTCAGGCTTGGACTTGGGTTGCAGATTCTTGTAGGGAATATCGCCCCACGGGCGCTTGATGGCATTCTTCTCAGCATATTCAGCAGTGACGAAGTTGTACTTGAACCACTTTTCTGCCCAATATCTTCAGATCCATTGGATCCGGGTTTTGCGCTGATTGTAGTTCTCCTCTGGATCGGTCTTGTACATTTCATACAGATCCGGAGGCAGGTCTAGAGCTGTATTTCCACGGCGCTGCCTGCCACCCTTCCTAGTAGATTTCTCAGTGGCCATGATATTCAGACCGATGGGCTTCAGAATAGTGAAAGGCTTCCGTCTACTTGTCAAGCAAGAACTGGCTTCAGGGGAGTGAATATGATGCTGTAAGAATTCTGCAAATGAATGCAGACTATGAGAACCAAGGGATTCTCCCATAGACATGTACATGTGACAGCATTAGAGATGCGAGGGATGTTGGGGAACGCAGTATTTCAAAAAAAATTCCTACGATCACGCAAGATCTATCTAGGAATGCATAGCAACAAGAGGGGAGAGTATGTCTACGTACCCTCGTAGACTGAAAGCGGAAGCATTAAGAAACGCGGTTGATGTCGATGAACGTCTTCGCGATCCAACCGATCAAGTACCAAACACACGACACCTTCACGATCTGCACACGTTCAGCTCGGTGACGTCCCTCATACTCTTGATCCAGTTGAGACCGAGGGGGAGTTTCATCAGCACGATGGCGTGTTGACGGTGATGATGAAGTTACCGGCGCAGGGCTTCGCCTAAGCACTACAACGATATGACCGAGGTGTGTATCTGTGGAGGGGGGGGCACCGCACACGGCTAAAACCATTGTCAACTTGTGTGTCTATGGGGTGCCCCCCTCCCCCGTATATAAAGGAGGTGAGGAGGAGGCCGGCCGACCCTCATGGTGCGCCCCCAAGGGGGGATTCCTACTCCTACCAGGAGTAGGTTTCCCCCCATTCCTAGTCCTAATAGGAGGGGGGGGAGGGGAAGAGGAGTAGAAGGAAAGGGGGGGCCAGCCCCCCTCCCAATTCGGATTGGGCTTGGGGGGGCACCTCTTGGCCGCCTCCTCTCTCTTCCACTAAAGCCCATGTAGGCCCATTAAGCCCCCGGGGGTTCCGGTAACCCCCCGGTACTCCGATATATGCCTGAACTCATCGGAAACCATTATGGTGTCCAAACATAACCTTCCAATATATCAATATTCATGTATCGACCATTTTGAGACTCCTCGTTATGTCCGTGATCACATCCGGGACTCCGAACTACCTTCGGTACATCAAAACACATAAACTCATAATACCGATCGTCATCGAAAGTTAAGTGATACATCTCCAATGTATCTATAATTTTTGATTAATCCATGCTATTATATTATATATTTTGGATGTTAATGGGCTTATTTTTACACTTTTATATTATTTTTGGGACTAACCTATTAACCGGAGGCCCAACCCAAATTGCTGTTTTTTTGCCTATTTTAGTGTTTCACCGAAAAGGAATATCAAATGGAGTCCAAACGGAATGAAACCTTCGGGAGCGTTATTTTTGGGACAAACGTGATCCAGGAGACTTGGAGTGGACGTCAAGAAACAATCGAGGAGGCCACGAGGCAAGGGGCGCGCCCACCCCCTGGGCGTGCCCTCCACCCTCATGGGCCCCTTGTTGCTCCACCGACCTACTTCTTCCTCCTATATATATATATATCCATATACCCCGCAAACATCCAAGGCCGCAACCTTCTGTACCCAAGAGATCCCATCTTGGGGCCTTTTCTGGAGCTCCGCCGGAGGGGGCATTGATCACGGAGGGCCTCTACATCAACTCCATGGCCCCTCCGATGATGTGTGAGTAGTTTACTTCAGACCTTCGGGTCCATAGCTAGTAGCTAGATGGCTTCTTCTCTCTCTTTGGATCTCAATACAAAGTTCTCCTCGATTCTCTTCGAGATCTATTCGATGTAATCTTCTTTTGCGGTGTGTTTGTCGAGATTCGATGAATTGTGGGTTTATGATCAAGTTTATCTATGAACAATATTTGAATCTTCTCTGGATTCTTTTATGTATGATTGGTTTATCTTTGCAAGTCTCTTCGAATTATCAGTTTGGTTTGTCCTACTAGATTGATCTTTCTTGCAATGGGAGAAGTGCTTAGCTTTGGGTTCAATCTTGCGGTGCTCGATCCCAGTGACAGAAAGGGAAACGACACGTATTGTATTGTTGCCATCGAGGATAAAAAGATGGGGTTTACATCATATTGCATGAGTTTATCCCTCTACATCATGTCATCTTGCTTAAGGCATTACTCTATTCTTATGAACTTAATACTCTAGATGCATGCTGGATAGCGGTCGATGTGTGGAGTAATAGTAGTAGATGTAGAATCGTTTCGGTCTACTTGTCACGGACGTGATGCCTATATACATGATCATGCCTAGATATTCTCATAATTATTTTCTTTTCTATCAATTGCTCGATAGTAATTTGTTCACCCACCGTAATACTTATGCTATCTTGAGCGAAGCCACTAGTGAAACATATGGCCCCCGGGTCTATTCTCCATCATACAAGTTTCCCATCTACTTTATTTTGCAATCTTTACTTTCAATCTATATCATAAAAATATTTATCTTATTATTATCATATCTATTAGATCTCACTCTTGCATGTCGCCGTGAAGGGATTTACAACCCCTTTATCGCGTTGGTTGCGAGGTTCTTATTTGTGTGTGTAGGTACGAGGTGACTCGCACGTGGTCTCCTACTGGATTGATACCTTGGCTCTCAAAAACTGAGGGAAATACTTACGCTGCTTTACTGCATCACCCTTTCCTCTTCAGGGGAAAACCAACGTAATGCTCAAGAGGTAGCAAGAAGGATTTCGGGCGCCGTTGCCGGGGAGATCTACGCCAAGTCAAGACATACCAAGTACCCATCACAACTCTTATCCTTCGCATTACATTATTTGCCATTTGCCTCTCGTTTTCCTCTCCCCCACTTCACCCTTGCCGTTTTATTCGCCCTCTTTTTCCGTTCCCCTTCTCTTTTTCAATTTGCCTCTTTTGCTTCTTCGCTTGTTTGCTTGTGTGTTGGATTGCTTGCTTGTCACGATGGCTCAAGATAATACTAAATTGTGTGACTTTTTCAATACCAACAATAATGATTTTCTTAGCACTTCAATTGCTCCTCTTACCGAGGCAGAATCTTGTGAAATTAATACTGCTTTGCTGAATCTTGTCATGAAAGATCCATTTTCTGGCCTTCCTAGTGAAGATGCCACTACCCATCTAAACAACTTTGTTGATTTGTGTGATATGCAAAAGAAAAAAAGATGTGGATAATGGTATTGTTAAACTTAAGCTATTTCCGTTTTCTCTTAGAGATCGTGCTAAACCTTGGTTTTCGTCTTTGCCTAAAAATAATATTGATTCATGGAATAAGTGTAAAGATGCTTTTATCTCTAAGTATTTTCCTCCCGCTAAGATCATCTCTTTTAGAAACGCTATTATGAATTTTAAGAAACTTGATCATGAACATGTTGCACAATCTTGGGAGAGGATGAAATTAATGATACGTAATTGCCCTACACATGGATTAAATTTATGGATGATTATACAAAAAATTTATGCCGGATTGAATTTTGCTTCTAGAAATCTTTTAGATTCGGCTGCGGGAGGCACTTTTATGGAAATCACTTTAGGAGAAGCTACCAAACTCCTAGATAATATTATGGTTAATTATTCTCAATGGCACACTGAAAGATCTACTAGTAAAAAGGTGCGTGCAATCGAAGAGATTAATGTTTTGAGTGGAAAGATGGATGAACTTATGAAATTGTTTTCTAATAAGAGTGCTCCTACTGATCCTAATGATATGCCTTTGTCTACCTTGATTGAGAATAATAATGAGTCTATGGATGTGAATTTTGTTGGTAGGAACAATTTTGGTAACAACGCGTATAGAGGTAATTTTAATTCTAGGCCGTTTCCTAGTAATTCCTCTAATAATTATGGTAATTCCTACAAAAATTCTTATGGAATTTATAATAAGATGCCCTCTGATTTTGAATCTAATATTAAAGAATTTATTAGTTCGCAAAAGAGTTTCAATGCTTTGATTGAAGAAAAATTGCTTAAGATTGATGAGTTGGCTAGGAACATGGATAGAATTTCGCTTGATGTTGATTCTTTGAAACTTAGATATATTCCACCTAAGCCATGAGAATTTCCATTTATGAGTGCAAATAAAGAACCGCTAGGATGCGTGCTAAGAAAGATTGCTTTATGGAAGCGTGTTCTTCTAGTTTTCATGATAATTAGGATGAAGATCTAAAAGTGATTGATGTATCCCCTATTAAATCCTTGTTTTGCAATATGAATCTTGATAATTATGGGACTGGAGATGAGTCTACTTTAGTTAGAAGGCGTCCTAATGATCAGAGTTTTTAGATCTTGATGCTAAAATTGTTAAAAGTGGGATTGAAGAGGTTAAAACTTTAAATAGCAATGAACCCACTATCTTGGATTTCAAGGAATTTAATTATGATAATTGCTCTTTGATAGATTGTATTTCCTTGTTGCAATCCGTGCTAAATTCTCCTCATGCTTATAATCAAAATAAAGCTTTTAGTAAACATATCTTTGATGCTTTGATGCAATCTTATGAAGAAAAACTTGAGTTGGAAGTTTCTATCCCTAGAAAACTTTATGATGAGTAGGAACCTACAATTAAAATTAAAATTAAATATCATGAATGCTATGCTTTGTGTGATTTGGGTGCTAGTGTTTCCACGATCCCAAAAACTTTGTGTGATTTGCTAGGTTTCCGTGAATTTGATGATTGTTCTTTAAACTTGCACCTTGCGGATTCCACTATTAAGAAACCTATGGGAAATATTAATGATGTTCTTATTGTTGCAAATAGGAATTATGTGCCCGTAGATTTCATTGTTCTTGATATAGATTGCAATCCTTCATGTCCTATTATTCTTGGTAGACCTTTCCTTAGAACGATTGGTGCAATTATTGATATGAAGGAAGGGAGTATTATATTACAATTTCCATTAAGTAAAGGCATGGAACACTTCACTAGAAAGAAAATTAAATTATCATATGGATCTATTATGAGAGACACTTATGGATTGGCTACCAAAGATGGCAATACCTAGATCTATCTTGCTTTTATGCCTAGCTAGGGGCATTAAACGATGGCGCTTGTTGGGAGGCAACCCAATTTTATTTTTATTCCTTGATTTTTTTCTCCTGTTTAGTAATAAATAATTTATCTAGCCATTGTTTTGGCTGTGTTTTTGTGTGTTTAATTAGTGTTTGTGCCGAGTAGAACCGTTGGGAAGACTTGGGGAAAGTCTTTTTGATCTTGCTGTAAAAAACAGAAACTTTAGCGCTCACGAGAATTGCTGCCATTTTTATTGGAGAGTGCTATTTAGTTAATTATTTTTGAAGATTATTAATAGATAAATTCCTCACGACCAGCAATTTATTTTAGAAATTTTGGGGTTCCAGAAGTTTGCGTTAGTTACAGATTACTATAGACTGTTCTGTTTTTGACAGATTCTTTTTTTGTGTGTTGATTGCTTGTTTTGATGAATCTATGGCTAGTAAAAGAGTTTATGAACCATAGAGAAGTTGGAATACAGTAGGTTTAACACCAACATAAATAAAGAATGAGTTAATTACAGTACCTTGAAGTGGTGTTTTGTTTTCTTTCGCTAACGGAGCTCACGAAGATTTTCTTTTGAGTTTTGTGTTGTGAAGTTTTCAAGTTTCAGGTAAAGATTTGATGGATTATGGAACAAGGAGTGGCAAGAGCCTAAGCTTTGGGATGCCCATGGCACCCCAAGGTAAATCCAAGGACACCAAAAATCCTAAGCTTGGGGATGCCCTGGAAGGCATCCCCTCTTTTGTCTTTGTTCATCGGTAAATTTACTTGGAGCTATATTTTTATTCGCCACATGATATGTGTTTTGCTTGGAGCGTATTGTATGATTTGAGTCCTTGCTTTTTAGTTTACCACAAGCATCCTTGCTGTACACACCTTTTGAGAGACACACACATGAATTGGAATTTATTAGAATACTCTATGTGCTTCACTTATATCTTTTGAGTTATATAGTTTTTGCTCTAGTGCTTCACTTATATCCTTTAGAGCACGGCGGTGGTTCTATTTTATAGAAATAATTGATCTCTCATGCTTCACTTATATTATTTTGAGAGTCCTTTAGAAAAACCTGGCAATTTTCTTTTAGGCCTTATAAAAACTTTCATATAAGTGCATTGAATACTAAGAGAAGTTTGATACTTGATGATTGTTTTGAGATATGGAGATGGTGATATTAGAGTCATACTAGTTGAGTAGTTGTGAATTTGAGAAATACTTGTGTTAAAGTTTGTGATTCCCGTAGCATTAATGTATGGTGAACCGTTATGTGATGAAGTCAGAGCATGATTTATTTATTGATTGCCTTCCTTATGAGTGGCGGTGGGGGACGAGTGATGGTCTTTTCGTACCAATCTATCCCCCTAGGAGCATGCGCGTAGTACTTTGTTTCGATAACTAATAGATTTTTGCAATAAGTATGTGAGTTCTTTATGACTAATGTTGAGTCCATGGATTATACGCACCCTCATCCTTCCACCATTGCTAGCCTCTCTAGTACCGCGCAACTTTCGCCGGCACCATAAACCCAGCATATACCTTCCTCAAAACAGCTACCATACCTACCTATTATGGCATTTCCATAGCCATTCCGAGATATATTGCCATGCAACTTTCCACCGTTCCGTTGTTATGACACGCTTCATCATTGTCATATTGCTTTGCATGATCATGTAGTTGAAATCGTATTTGTGGCAAAGCCACCATTCAAAATTCTTTCATACATGTCACTCTTGATTCATTGCATATCCCGGTACACCGCCGGAGGCATTCACATAGAGTCATATTTTGTTGTAAGTATTGAGTTGTAAGTAAAAAGAAGTGTGATGATCATCATTATTAGAGCATTATCCCAGTGAGGAAAGGATGATGGAGACTATGATTCCCCGACAAGTTGGGATGAGACTCCGGACGAAAAATAAAAAAAAGAGGCCAAAAGAAAAAATGAGAGAAAAAGAGAGAAGGGACAATGTTACTATCCTTTTTCCACACTTGTGCTTCAAAGTAGAACCATGATCTTCATGATAGAAAGTCTAATATGTTGTCACTTTGATAAACTAGTGGGAATTTTACGTTATAGAACTTGGCTTGTATATTCCAATGATGGGCTTCCTCAAATTGCCCTAGGTCATCGTGAGCTAGCAAGTTTGATGCACACCCACTTAGTTTCTTCTGTTGAGCTTTCATACACTTATAGCTCTAGTGCATCTGTTTCATGGCAATCCCTACTCACTCACATTGATATCTATTGATGGGCATCTCCATAGCCCATTGATACGCCTAGTTGATGTGAGACTACCTTCTCCTTTTTTGTCTTCTCCACAACCACCATTCTATTCCACCATAGTGCTATATCCATGGCTCACGCTCATATATTGCGTGAAGATTGTAAAAGTTTGAGAACATCAAAAGTATGAAACAATTGCTTGGCTTGTCATCGGGGTTGTGCATGATTTAAATATTTTGTGTGGTGAAGATAGAGCATAGCCAGACTATATGATTTTGTAGGGATAACTTTCTTTGGCCATGTTGTTTTGAGAAGACATGATTGCTTAGTGTAGCGACCCGACCTCAAACGGTCAGGTCTCTGTGCTTCAGTGTCATCCCTGGATCGGTAATGCTGACACACACAGTACTCGAAGGATTTATAACAGAGTAGCAATCACACACTTATTACATCGAATGTCTCAAAAGAGAACTTATTACAATAAATATGGCTTAAGGCCATCTAATATGATAACAGAGGAAGGCTTGGAAGATAAAGTGAGTCCATCAACTCCAATGGCATAACTGAGCTGCACAGCAACGACCTAACGAACCTTACTCCTCGTCTGAAAAGTCTGCAACATAATACGTTGCAGCCTGAAAACGGGTC
Organism: Triticum urartu; assembly: GCF_003073215.2. NCBI lineage: Eukaryota > Viridiplantae > Streptophyta > Magnoliopsida > Poales > Poaceae > Triticum > Triticum urartu. The sequence goes on along the minus strand of NC_053023.1, from coordinate 589,392,865 downwards.
ATCACATGGAATATGCTGGAAATATAACACAGTAGAGCAAGAACAGAATAATGCTATCACTACGTGCATATTTGGCTGGTGGAAAGCTCTATGGTTATAGTTTTTTCCAAAAGCCAATTTTTCCCTACAACAAAGGAATATATTTTAATTTAACAATCAGGGTAGTTGAAACATCATTGAGAAGGTTCCTCCAACTCAATCCCAATTAAAATTAATTATCAACCCAACATTATTAACTAAGAGTGTTGAGATACTTAAGATACTCGAAGTACTAGATACTCAAGATTGTCCATAACTGGGGACACGGCTAACCATGATTAGATTGTACACTCTGCAAAGGTTTGCGCACTTTTCCCCACAAGACTCGACCGCCTCCGTTGGATTTCTCGCACTACACGGTGTTTGAGAAACGGATGACCGAGACACAGTCTTTCAGAAACATTAACTCTCTACTGCAGGCAGACCATACCAAACCTACATCCATCTACCTGCTGATCCACCTCTTCGAGAGCTTCACGTAACTTACTCAACTATGCTAGAGCCCATAATAGCTTGTGGCTGCACACGGAAGTTTCTAGCATGAATCATCTCAGTTCCCTTTGAGCCTGGGTGGCGGTCCATAGGAAAATCACATGACCCCGGGTTCTCCAAAAATACAGGCAACACTGGATTCTCCAGGTGCCTCAATCCACCCAGATGTGTATTTAAGTTGCCACCTTAAGTTGAACCATTAATTAACAATCTCACATATGTCATGGATTTCACTCAAACCCAATCCACGTCTACAAGCGTAGCATAGCAATATAAGCAATACGTAGAAGTAACTCCCAAGGGTTTGAATATAACAGGGCAATAGGTTCTACCTCATCAACTACTTCCCAACCCACATGTTAATGACATCCTAACCATGCAATGTTTGAGGATTGAACTAATGCATAAAAACTGGGTATGGAAAGAGTATGATCAATGTGTTACTTGCCTTGCTGACGATCTGCGAAACCTAGGGACTCCAAATAGCACGCTTCACACTCCGGGAATTCTATGGCAAACAAACAATAGCATACATAAGCAATCAAGCAAAGATGCACGGGCAAAACTCAAATAAGAGAGATTGACCAGAAAGTTCAACTTAAGAACTCCGGTTTGCAAAAAGAATCAAATCAAACGGAGCAACGAAACTCAAACGGCGACAAAAACAAGGTCCGTTTACTAATCTGAACTAAAGTCAAATTTTACTATGCCAAAATCTTGTTTAAGTTGATTAAACAGAAATAGGGTTTCGAGACGAAAATCTAGGCGCTTGAATCGCCTGATTCTGATAAATGAGCGAAAATATAAACTGAAACGAAAATCGGATAAAAAATCACGATCGAGAATAATCGCGGAAAAATCCGATAAAAAGAAAACTGACGAACAGGCTAACGAACAAGCATTCGTTGTCTGTAACTAACAAGCGAAAACTGTTCGTTTAAACGAACGTACGGACGAACGTTCGCTAAATAACTGAACCGAGAAAAACCGGCGAACCGATCTAAAAAAATGAACTAGGGTTTAAAAAACCGAATCGGTTTTCTAGAGAAAACCGGCGACGAACGGCTACCTCGTCGGATCCGGCAAGGCGCGGGGCTCCGGCGGGCTAGAGCTTCGGCGGCGGGCTTGCGGTGCGGCGGGGCGACGGCGGCGCGGCGCTGCGGCGAGGGGCGGCGGCGGCGGCGCTGCAGCGGCAAGGCGCGGGACGCGGCGGCGCGGCTCGGGAGGCGGGCTGCGGCGGCAGCGGGGTTGGTGGTGGTGGCGGGGGGCTTGGGGTGGCATATAAAGGGGGGGGGGGGGGGGGCTTGGGGGGGGGGGCAAGGCGGCGGGGAGGAGTTCGGCTCGGACTCTTGGCCGAGTCGGCGGCGGCGGCGCGAGTCCTGGTGGGAGACGGCGGCGCGGGGAGATGGGCCGGCCCGGCTGGGTTTCGACCCAGTCGGCGCCCGAAGTTATTTTTAAACAATTCCACCGAAGAGAAAAAAATCCTAGAAAATAAAATAAAAATCTGAAAACGCCAAAACAAATTTTCATCGTCTAAATAAAATATTTAGAACGAGATGAACATTTTCTTGGCCCTAAAATGCAATTTTGAAAACGTGCAAATTTTTCTAATGCAAATAAAATTGCAATAAAATCCGAATAAAATCAAATATTTGATTTTAATATTTTACCTCCAATATTCCAATTATTTTGGAGAAGTCATATTATCTCCTCTCATATATTTTAATATGAAATATTATTCAGAGAGAAAAATAATTAAAACCAACATCCTCGTTTCAATATTTGATAAAAATCAAATATGAAACTCAGGAAATCCCCAACTCTCTCCGAGGGTCCTTGAGTTACTTAGGATTTTCGAGGATCGCGAAACGAAATGCAATAAAATATGATATGCAAGAATGATCTATGTATAACATTCCAAATTGAAAATTTGGGATGTTACAAACCTACCCCCCTTAATATGAATCTCTCCCTCGAGATTCGGGTTGGCTAGAAAATAGGTGTGGGTGGTCTTTGCGAAGATCATCCTCTCGTTCCCATGTGGCTTCATCCTCGGTATGGTGGCTCCACTGAACTTTGAAAAACTTGATAACCTTGTTGTGGGTGACTCGACTGGCAAACTCAAGAATCTTGACTGGCTTCTCCTCATAAGTCAAATCACTGTCCAGCTGAATCGCCTCCAAGGGTACTGTATCTCTTAACGGTATATCGGCCATTTCAGCGTGACACTTCTTCAACTGTGGAACGTGAAACACATCATGAACTCCTAACAATCCTTCAGGTAACTCCAACTTGTAGGCAACTTCTCCCATCCGTTCCAAAACGCGATACGGTCCTACAAACCTCGGGGCTAGCTTTCCCTTAACTCCAAAATGTTTCACTCCTCGCAAGGGTGATACTCGCAGATATGCTCTATCTCCAATTTCATAGGTTACCTCCTTGCGTTTTGAATCTGCATAACTCTTCTGCCTGGACTGAGCTATCTTCAGTATATCTCAAATTAGCTTAACTTTCTCTTCAAACTCCTTGATCAAGTCTGGTCCAAACAACTGTCAGTATCCTACTTCATCCCACATCAGCGGTGTTCTGCACCTTCTTCCATACAGGACTTCGAATGGTGCCATCTTCAAACTGGCTTGGTAACTATTGTTGTATGGGAACTCTGCGTAAGGCAAATTGTAATCCCAACTAGATCCATAATCTAGCGCACAGGCTCTCAACATGTCCTCCAAAATCTAGTTGACTCTCTCGGTCTATCCATCCGTCTGCGGGTGGAATACTGTACTGAACTCCAATCTCGTTCCCAAAGTCCGGTGCAGCTGATGCCAAAACTTTGAGGTAAACTATGTTCCTCTATCTGATACGATGGTCCTCGGAACTCCATGCAGACATACGATCCTGGACATATATATCTTGGCCAACTTCGCACTTGTATAAGTGGTTTTCACTAGGATAAATTGAGCCACTTTGGTCAAGCGATCAACTACTACCCATATAGAATCATAACCTGATTTGGTCCTGGGTAATCTGGTGATAAAATCCATGGCAAGTTTATCCCACTTCCATTCGGGTATCAGCATAAGCTGTAACAATCCTGCTGGCTTTTGATGCCGTGCCTTCACTCTCTGGCATACATCACATACAGCTACATACTTGGCGATATCCTTCTTCATCCCTGTCCACCAGAAACGTTCCTTTAAATCCAAATACATCTTGGTGTTTCTGGGGTGTATCGAGTATGGAGAGTCATGAGCCTCCTGAAGTATTAACTTCCTGAGCTCTAGGTTATTGGGCACATAAACCCAGTCCTCAAACCATAAGGTATCGTGCTCATCCTCACGAAAACCTTTGGCCTTACCTTTGCTCATTCTCTCCTTTCTCTCAGCAATCTCTTTGTCATCCTTCTGAGCTTCTTGAATCTTTCCCAACAATGTAGGATGAACCTCCATTGTTGCAACAAAACCTCTAGGAACAATCTCCAATCGAAGTTCCCTGAGATCCTCTGCTAACTCCTTTGGTAATCCCATACTCTCTAGGGTATTAGCATAACTCTTCCGGCTCAAAGCGTCTGCTACGACATTGGCCTTTCCTGGATGATAGTGCAGCTTCATGTCATAATCCTTTATAAGCTCCAACCATTTCCTCTACCTAAGGTTGAGCTTCTTCTGTGTGAAGATGTACTTCAAACTCTTATGATCCGTGTACACATCACAACGGTTCCCAATAAGGTAATGTCTCCAAGTCTTCAACACATGCACTGCGGCTGCTAGCTCCAAATCATGTGTGGCATAATTCAACTCGTGCGGTTTTAGTTGTCGTGAGGCATACGAAACAACTCTTCCGTCCTGCATAAGCACACCTCCAAGTCCTAAGTGAGAGGCGTCGCAATACACTTGGAAATCCTTACGTATATCTGGCAGTGTCAGCACTGGGGCTGTAGTCAAACGTTTCTTTAACTCCTGGAAACTTGCCTCGCAATCTTCTGTCCATTTAAACTTGGTCCCCTTCTTCAATAATTCTGTCATTGGCTTCACGATCTTGGAAAAATTCTTAATGAATCTCCGATAGTATCCTGCGAGTCCAAGAAAACTGCGGATCTCGCTAACTGAAGTGGGTGCCAACCATTCAGTGACTGACTAAACCTTGCTGGGGTCTACTGCTATACCTTCTCCTGATATAACATGTCCAAGGAATCCGACTTCCTTCAACCAAAACTCGCATTTGCTGAACTTGGCATACAACTGATGTTCCCTGAGTTTCTCGAGAACTAAACGCAAATGCTCTTTGTGCTCCTCTTCATTCTTCGAGTATACCACTATATCATCAATAAACACCACAACAAACTTGTCCAAATACTCCATGAACACCTTGTTCATCATGCTCATGAAATAGGCAGGGGCGTTAGTCAGTCGAAATGACATGACCGTATATTCGTACAACCCGTACCGCGTGGTGAATGCTGTCTTTGGTATGTCCTCCTCTTGAATCTTTAACTGATGGTGAGGGAGTCCTGGATTAGGGGGTGTTCGGATAGCCGAACTCCCAGATTATGAAGATACAAGATTGAAGACTTCGTCCCGTGTCCGGATAGGACTTTCCTTGGCGTGGAAGGCAAGCTTAGCGATTCGGATATACAGATCTCCTACCATTGTAACCGACTTTGTGTAACCCTAACCCTCTCCGGTGGTTTTAGTCCATAGGACGACGTACACATCAACAATCATACCATAGGCTAACTTCTAGGGTTTAGCCCCTCCGATCGTGTGGTAGATCTACTCTTGTACTACCCATATCATCAATATTAATCAAGCAGGACGTAGGGTTTTACCTCCATCGAGAGGGCCCGAACCTGGGTAAAACTTAGTGTCCCTTGCCTCCTATTACCATCTGGCCTAGATGCACAGTTCGGGACCCCCTACCCAAGATCCACCGGTTTTGACACCGACATTGGTGCTTTCATTGAGAGTTCCTCTGTGTCCAGGGTGATGACTTCGCTGTCAGGCTCGATGGCTCCTACGATCATCAATAGCGATGCAGTCCAGGGTGAGACCTTCCTCCCCGGACAGATCTTCTTCTTCGGTGGCTTCGCACTGCGGGCTAATTCACTTGGCCATCTGGAGAAGATCGAAAGCTACGCCCCTGGCCGTCAGGTCGGATTTGGAAGTTTAAACTACACGGCTGACATCCGCGGGGACTTGATCTTCGACGGATTTGAGCCACTGCCGAGCGCGCCGCACTGTCACGACGAGCATGATCTAGCTCTGCCTCCGAACAGTTCCCTGGAGGCCGTACCCGCATCGGCTTCGACCCTTAATTTGGAGCCAACTGCGCTGATCGAGGATGAGCGGTTGGACGCCGCCTTGGGGGCTGCGATCCCAATGGTGCTTGAGCCGAATACCAGCCCCGCACTCCGCGAGACTCGTGACTCCGACGAGCCATACCCCTCTCCGGACTCCGAACCCTCCGCGCCCCTGCCGATTGAATCCGATTGGGCGCTGATCACGGAGTTTACTGCTGCGGACATCTTCCAGCACTTGCCTTTCGGCGATATTCTGAAGACACTGAAGTCTCTCTCTTTATCAGGAGAGCCCTGGCCGGACTACGGTCAGCAAGGTTGGGATTCGGGCGATGAAGAAATTCAATGCCCACCCACCACCCACTTGGTAGCCACTGTCGACGATTTAAGCGACATGCTCGACTTCGACTCCGACGACATTGACGATATGGACGCCGATGAAGGAGACGATGAAGAACCAGTGCCTATTGAGCCCTGGAACGCCACCTCGTCGTATGACGTATATGTCAGATTTCGGGTTCCGACAGACCCTTGAGGTTCGAACACTGGGGTGCGCGCGGAGATTTCGCCTCCTACCTACCTGCACCCCTCCGCCTTGCTAAGATCTCAGCTGTGGAAAGAACAACACAAGAGACACAGGGTTTATACTGGTTCGGGCCACCGTTGTGGTGTAGTACCCTACTCCAGTGTGTGGTGTGGTGGATTGCCTCTTGGGCTGATGATGAGGAACAATACAAGGAAGAACAGCCTCGCGAGGGTCTGTTCTTGGCTGGGGCGATGAACTGCTGGGAGGAGTTCAGTCACCCTTCTCTCTCTCTCTCTCTCTCCTCAATTGTTTATCTCGATCCCCTTAAAACTCTCCCTCTTTTTCTCTCTCTTTGCATGGGTGGCTGGTCCTATTTATAGAGGCCCTGGTCCTCTTCCCAAATATCGAGCGGGAAGGGAGCCAACAATGGCGGGCTAATTTGAAGGGGGACAGCTAGTACTAGCTATCCTGACAAAAGTAGTCTTCGCCTGCACAAAGCTCTGGTGGTGACGCCGTCTTGGGCTCCACAATGACCTCCGTCTTGCAGTCATCCTGGTCTTGGTCTTGTTGCACCGAAATGGCAACCTTTGCCTGATGCCTTGGTACTCCGCGGCTGCGCTTGCTCCCTTTGCACCAAAAAGGAAAGGAGGACACTACGTGGGCTGGCACCCGCCTGGCGCCTTTGGTCGTCATGGCTTGCGTCACGGGCACCTCATGAGGTACCCCGCCTTGATCTCTCTGCCTCCTAGCGAGCCAGCCTGATGAGGCTGTGCCTGAGGAAGCTCCGTGTCGTCCGCCCCACGAGGCTTGGCCCCTCGCGAGGGTCTTGGGTCTGTGTTGATGAAGATGGGCCATGCTGGAGCCCCCTTTGAGCCATGCCGCAGGCCGCAGGCAGGCAAGTCTGGGGACCCCCATTCCCAGAATGCCGACAGTAGCCCCCGGGCCCAAGGCGCGCCCGGACTTGGCCGTGCAGGGAGGCGGAAGGGCAAGAGCGAAGCGCCGCAGGCCCTAACAGCCTGCGGCCTTGGGCACCGCGTGGCGGTTGATTGGACGTGGGTGGCACTGTTCCCCCACGCCCCCTTATTTTGCGCCATGCTAGGCGGACTCGTAGTTGTACACAGCCGCTCCCCCTTCTGTTGCTCGAGCGCCCTCTGTCCTTCCTCCGCTCGAACTCCAGCTTCTGTTTTCAACCCAATCTCGAACCTCCCCCCTTCCTATCGCCATGGCTCCGACGAAGAAGGGAAGAGGGAAGAAACCCGTGCCTCCGCCTTGTCCACCGCCGTTGGCGGCCCCCGCCGAGGGCTTAGGCAAGGTTAGCTCGGCTCTGGCCACTATCTTCAACGAATGCGGGAGGACGACGGCCTTGCCCGCGTCCCACTTCTCCATCGACAGGATAGTCACCGAGGTCCCGTATTTTGCAGACGCCCTGTGGGCGGGTCTGGTTCCTCCCTTTTCTGATTTCTTCAATGCCATGCTTTCCCACTATCAGATCCACATGATGCATCTGGGTCCTGAATCCATCACCCTCCTTTCGGTCTTCGCCTTTGTTTGCGAGGCTATGATGGGCATCCTTCCTTCGGTTTCCTTGCCGCGCCACTTCTTCTCGCTGCGCCTTGTCGACCCTACCCAATGCTGGGCGTGCGTGAGCTTCGTTGCCGCGTCTGAGACATCGGCCTCTGGGATTGACTTCAAGCTCCCCCTGCCCGCGGCTGGGTTCCGCGAGCGGTGGCTGTATGTGGACGCAGGGGTGCCCAGCCCCCTGCTATCGGAGCCAACTTTGCCTGCTGTCCCCAATTCGGGCTGGGGCCAAGAGACGCTTGAGAGCCCTCGGCTCTTCTTCGTCTGGCACCGCTTCATGTTCTTGAGGTCGCTTGGCGTGACAGCGCCGAAGGTGGTGAAGGAGTTCCTGCTACGCCGCGTTGCTCCTCTCCAACGCCACTCCCGCCGGATGTGGGCCTTCAGCGGGCGCGATGATCGTATGAGGCTCTAGGAAGAGGACCTGACTCCTGAAGTGCTGAGGACAGCGCTCTTGACCCTGACTGGGGACCCCAACCCTTGCAGCATCCAGCAGGGAGGGGCCTTGCTGTACCTCTGCCAGAGCAGGGGTGATTTTGTGAAGCAGATGCCTACCTTTGATGAGTGGGGGTCGCGCCCCGCCGGCCTCCAGGGGCCTCACGAGAACCCAGTGGTGGTGACTGCCCTTCCAGTCGGCCAAGGCGGCTCTTCCTCGAGCGGAGGAGCAGGGAGGCATGAGGCGCCAGAGGCCGAGGGGGCTCCCGGCGGGGTGACGGCGCCGGGCAATGCTCATGAGGGAGCAGCTCTCAGGGCCCGTGCCGCTGAGGCTGAGGGTGACGAGCAGCTGCCCTCAGCGCCTGCGACTGAGGCCCCTGAGGCTCTAGCTGCTTCCCTTGGCGAGGTGATTGGCAGCGCGCATCAGGCAGGCGCCCCTGACGCAGATCGCCTTGACGCTCCGTCTTCGTCGCAGGTTGATCCCTGCGCCCAACTCTTGGGCCGCTTCCGCATGGACTTTGAGGCCCTCCGGAAGAGAAGGGAGGCCCTGGGAGACGATTACCCTTGTCGCCTGCTGAAGCGTAGGAAGTACTTCGCCATTGATGAGTAAGCCTTCTCCTTTCCCAACTCCCGATCCTTCTGTTGCTTTTATTGACCCTTGCTCCGCAGGCCCCTTCCAGCCGAGCTTGGGGAGACGGCTGAGGTGCCGTCCCCCTTGGCTTCGCCCCCTCCATCGTCCTTAAGCGCCCCGAGCAGCAGAGCCCTTGTGGTGAGGGCGATCGAAGAGGCGGACCGTCCCGAGGCGCATCGTGGCCCTGCGCACCTCGCGATTCTCTTCCGCAGGCCTTCTCGTGGCATAGCCAGCCTGCCGTGGGCTTCTCGCCTGGTCGTGGACTGCGATTGGCTGAGATGCTCCCTGCGCTCTTCACCTGGGGACGGGCTAGCTCCAGGCCGGGCTTCTGGTGCGGCGTGCCCGGCCGTCGCGAGGGTGCCAGCCCCCAGCCCCCAGCCCGGAGGGGGAGTGCTGATTTGTGGCCCCCGGCGCTTGCTTGGGGCAGATGATGGTGTGGAAGACGTGCTCGAGTGCACTCGGGGGCGTCGCGCTCTCCGCCAAGGATTCCTTTGAAGGGCGACTGACGTAGTAAGCCTGCTTGGTGAGGAGCTTGCTGATGAAGACGCGCGCCTTGAGGATGAGGGCCTACGCCTGGCCGCAGAGAGGCGCGAGCTGGAGGGCGCCATCGCCCTTGCGCGCCGTCAACGCGATCTTGACGACACAGAGGCCAAGGCGTCGCTGGTGGCCTCTCGGGAGGCCCGATCTTGGGCCGCTGAGAAGGCCCGGGAAGCCGACCGGCGGCAAAAGGCGGCGGAGGAGCGGGCTCTGGAGCTCCTGGCCTGGTGCCACTCACTGGAGGAGCAGGTGGAGCTGCACGAGGCAGCCCTCGCGTTGATGAAGGTGGCCTCTGGTGACTCAGCAGAGCTCCAGAAGCGTGAGGAGGCGCTGACGCTGGAAGCCGCCAAACGTACCCGCGAGTATGAGTGTCTGGAGACGAGGGAGCGCTTGGTGACGCAGGCGGAGGATGATGTCACTGCACAGGAAGCCCGTGTCCTGGAGGAGGTCGGACGTCGGGTGGCGATGGCGCATTTGAACCTCGAGCACGAGTTCGAGGAGAAGTTGGGGTTGATCCGGGCCGATGCTGAAGGCAGGACTGCTGCCTTGAGAGCCAAGCTGGAGGAGGCGACACGGCGGGCCGATGCTTTCCTGGCCGCCCTTGAGGTGGCGCAAGGTGAGTTAACCACCTCCCAGGCCGAGGTGCTCCTTCTTCACCAACGGGTGGAGGAGGCTGAGGCCGTCGCGCGCCAGAATGCGGATGAGATACGTCAGCGGCGGATCCTGGAGCATGAGCACGGCCCCATGCTCGCCACGCTCCGGGAGAGAGCCAACATAGCCTTGGGCAACATCTGCGAGGCGGCTGTTGGCGAGCCGCATGCAGTCAACTATGCCGGCAATCTTCAGTTCTTCACTGACATGGTGACGCAGCTGGAGGCGCGGTCGGTCAGGGCTGACAGGTTGGTGGAGGAGAGGAGCGGCGCCCTGCTCGGGCGTGCCTTTTCTCGCGTCTTCAGCCATCTCCGGAACATGGATCCCCACTTCGATTTCGACGCCGCCATCGCCCCAGTCCCCCAGGCCGTCCGAGGCGACCTGGCGCACTGGGTGGAAGACAATGTGGATGCTCTTATCAGGGCCTTCGCTTCAGAAAACGATGGCATGATCGTAGCTGCCGACGAGGGCGGTATGGTGAATGGCCCTGACGCCGCTGGCGGCGACGCGGACAGCGATGGCGAGTTCAGCGACACCAGCAACGGCTCGGGTGGTGCTCTCGAGGACGCATTGGGGGATTTATCCGACTGAGTGTGCATCGTTCCTGCTTCCTTACCCTGCATGAATAGAACTCAGGTTTTGGCCTGATGGCCGTGAGAGCATTTTGGAGGGGGAGCCCCTCATGTAAAACTTGTGTTCATCGTATTAGTAGACGCTACATTGCCCATGCGCCCGCGCCAAGTGGTTGGCTTAAGCGACGCGCTGGTCGGCTAGTTTACCTTTGTCCCGTGCTGGCCCTGAGGTAGCCTGTGGGAGGTTGTGGTGTCCCGAGTGTTCCTTGATCGGATCCGTAGGACCTGCAGTTAAACACCCTCCCGAGAGGACGCGGCGGCGGCAGTCTGGGCTGCGCGCAAGCTAGGCCTGACCCGGCTCGCGAGGGGCTCACGAGGGGAGGCAGCTGAGGCGAAGTGGTAACCAAAACGCGAGAAATTGCTCGAACGAGACTAAGCACCCCTTCCCCGAACACACGCAAATCTCAAATTTGAATCCAACTTGAATCCAGCGGGGGAAAGCGACAACCAAAGGGAAAAGCAACGAAAGCAGACAAAAGGCCGCGTCCGGCACCTAATCTAGTCTTGGACGTCTTCTCACCAGCGCGGAGCTAAGTGCTGCCACTGGGCGTGGGAGGGAGCCCCAGGGCCTGAGGCCGGCACCCCTGAGACTCCGGGGCGTGTACAACCCCACTCATTATTACGTGAGAGTGTCACGGGGCGGCGAGCTTCACAGGCACTAGGCCTTCTTCACAGGTACTGGCCTTGCTTCATATCGCCAGATGAGGGCCCCGCGTTGCGCCACACTCTAGTGCCATCAACGACGACCGGAAACCAGGACGCCGCCGATGGGGTAGAGCGGTCGCCAGCGGTTCCCCCGACGACCACGGGTCCTCCGCTAGGGGCAGGCCTTGAGGCACCTCCCCAGCAGAGGGCCTACCTCCTGAGAACACCTTGCTCCGAACGCTGCGGTGGTGATGTCGGATCTCGGCCCCTCTCCTGCAGCCCCCTGCGCCCTCCTCCCGAGGGGTAGGAGACTGTGGGAGCGGGACAGCTGCTCGCTATGGCGACCTGCACCTCCTGCGATCCATGGTTAGCGTATGCCTGCTCCTGAAGAATTAGTGGTACCCAATAATCGTTGCCTCCAGCGTGGCCAGTGGGACCGTCCCGGGGCTCCTGGAAAGGCTCAGCATCTGGCGCCTCGTCCCCCCAGCTTGGCTGAGGAGCGAGCCTTGTTCGCTCTCGTGAGGGTGTCCTTGGTCCATCATGAGGGGCACGTATTCCTCTGGCGCCGTCGTCCCGAAGGCCATGCCGTAGTGCTCTGCATGCCACGCGGTCCTGCCTGACGCGCCCACCGTGGGGTGGCAGCGTGGCTGTCCATTGGGGCCGCGGGTCGCGTCGAGTCCTTCTTCTTCGCGGACCGGGAGCGGGGGCAGCGCCGCCCCCGGTCCGATGCTGACAGCTTCGCTGGCGTTGGAGTAGCCTTGGAGCCCACAGCATGCGCGGAGCCCCCGCGCGGGCTGCCCTGGGCTTGAGATGGGAGCTGGGTGCAGAAGGGGTGAGCCCCCGAGGCGGCGAAGCCCAGGAGCTCTGCCACCCGCTCCAGTAGCACGTCGCGGCCGCCCTCCAGCAACCTGCACTGCAGCAGCTCTCGGGCCACCATGAGCGCGGCCCTCGAGTTCGCCTACTCCCGGCGGGTGTACGGTGTTGTGGTCGCGGCGTGATTGGAGGCCCTTGCTGCCGACCGCGCCTGCCGCGGTGTGAGAGCTGTCGAAGCCTGTCCGCGTCGCCCACGGCCCGCAGCGCCCTGCGGACCGCGAGCTGCCTGGGGCACGGGGTCGCCCGAGGCGAGCGGCTCTGCGCGGGCGGGCCACGCCGCCCATGGATCTGGGTTGCCCGCCTGGTCGCCGGACATGGTGATGACGACGCGACGGGGCACGAAGCGGCAGAAGGTGGATTCCGGTGCACCCCTACCTAGCGCGCCAAATGTCAGATTTCGGGTTCCGGCAGACCCTTGAGGTTCGAACACTGGGGTGCGCGCCGAGATTTCGCCTCCTACCTACCTGCACCCCTCCGCCTTGCTAAGATCTAAGCTGTGGAAAGAACAACATAAGAGACACATGGTTTATACTGGTTCGGGCCACCGTTGTGGTGTAATACCCTACTCCAGTGTGTGGTGTGGTGGATTGCCTCTTGGGCTGATGATGAGGAACAATACAAGGAAGAACAGCCTCGCGAGGGTCTGTTCTTGGCTGGGGCGATGAACTGCTGGGAGGAGTTCAGTCACCCTTCTCTCTCTCTCTCTCCTCAATTGTTTATCTCGATCCCCCTAAAACTCTCCCTCTTTTTCTCTCTCTTTGCCCTGTGGGTGGTTGGTCCTATTTATAGAGGCCCTGGTCCTCTTCCCAAATATCGAGCGGGAAGGGAGCCAACAATGGCGGGCTAATTTGAAGGGGGACACCTAGTACTAGCTATCCTGACAAAAGTAGTCTTCGCCTGCAAAAAGCTCTGGTGGTGACGCCGTCTTGGGCTCCACAATGACCTCCGTCTTGCAGTCATCCTGGTCTTGGTCTTCTTGCACCGAAATGGCAACCTTTGCCCGATGCCTCGGTACTCCGTGGCTGCGCTTGCTCCCTTTGCACCAAAGAGGAAAGGAGGACACTGCGCGGGCTGGCACCCGCCTGGCGCCTTTGGTCGTCATGGCTTGCGTCACGGGCACCTCGTGAGGTACCCCGCCTTGATCTCTCCACCTCCTCGCGAGCCAGCCTGATGAGGCCGTGCCTGAGGAAGCTCTGTGTCGTCCGCCCTGTGAGGCTTGGCCCCTCGCGAGGGTCTTGGGTCTGTGTTGATGAAGATGGGCCGTGCTGGGCCCCCCTTTGAGCCACGCCGCAGGCCGCAGGCAGGCAAGTCTGGGGACCCCCGTTCCCAGAACGCCGACAGTATACATGGTGGACGCACCAAATGATGACGACGAGGAGCGGAAGGACGCACCGAAGGATTGTTCCCTCGAAAAGCAGTCAAAACGGCGACGTAAGCGCCGCCCCAAATCCCGCCTCGACAGAAATAGCGATCACACAGACCCAGCGCTGGAGCAGGGCGAACCGCTGCCGGACAACGGCAATCTGGATAATCAAACCGAACAAACAAATCCTATCAAGGATAACGGTCCGGACGACATAACGCCGGACAGGCACCTGGAGCAGCAGAATGCCCATAAAAGGCTCGCTGCCACCGCAAGGAGCCTTAAAAAGCAGAAGCGAAGGCTCAAGGCCGCGCAAAATACACTCCAATTCAGATGGAGAAAAATACTCAACACTGCAGCAAGGTACGGTGATAATCGCCCCTCCAAGAGCTACCCAAAGCGGAAACTGCTACCTGAATTCGATGAGGAGGCCTCAGACCCCCCACAACCAAATATCAAAACAGCCACCTGGTCGGATAGACGACCCCTCTACCAACACAGAACGACATTCAACGCCGCTCACAATAAAACACGCGATCCATGCGAGGGCTCGCACCCAAAGGACGGTGCAACAAGATCCATCTATGGACCACGCAAGCGCGCCCCAGCATACAATGCAACACAAAAAACATCCGAACAACGCGGCACACCCAGCTACATGGGTGCCGCACACCCCCTATGTTTCACCGATGAGGTGCTGGACCATGAATTTCCAGAGGGATTCAAGCCCGTAAACATAGAGGCATACGACGGAACAACAGACCCTGGGGTCTGGATTGAGGACTACATCCTTCATATCCATATGGCTCGAGGAGATGATCTCCACACCATCAAGTACTTACCCCTAAAGCTCAAAGGACCAGCTCGTCACTGGCTCAAAGGCCTCCCCGAAAGCTCCATTGGAAGCAGGGAAGAGCTCGAAGACGCCTTTCAGGCAAATTTTCAAGGGACTTATGTCCGACCTCCGGATGCGGACGATCTGAGTCATATAACTCAACAGCACGGAGAGTCAGCCTGAAAGCTTTGGAATAGGTTTCTTACTAAAAAGAACTAGATTGTCGACTGTCCGAACGCCGAAGCCTTAGCGGCTTTCAAGCATAGCGTCCGTGACGAATGGCTTGCCAGACACCTCATGACCCGCTTTTGCGCGGGTGAGGATAGCTGGCTAGCCAGATGCAGCACCAGAGACCCCAGTACATCCGAAGTTAGAGATGGAAACGGGAAATTACGGCGCAACAGCAATAACAAATGCCGGAATAAAGAAGACCGCACGAAGGGCACGGCAGTAAATGCCGAATTCAAAACCTCTCGGCCAGGTCAAAACCCGCCCCCTAAAGGCACCAGGGATGAACTGTCCAGCCTCAACAAAATTCTGGACCAAATATGTCAGATCCATAGTACCCTTGGTAAACCCGCTAATCATACCCACAGAGAATGTTGGGTCTTCAAGCAGTCCGGCAAGCTCAACGCCGTACACAAGGGGGAGGATACGCCAAGTGAAGATGAGGACGAGCCTCCCAAGCAAGACACGGGGGAACAAAAGAAATTTCCACCAGAAGTAAAAACAGTAAACGTGTTACACGTGATCAAGGGAAAAAACAACGCGGCACCCCCGAAAAAATATACCCAAGTGCCTGTAACCACGAGATCCTGCTACTGGTCGTCTCAATCGATCACTTTCGACCATCGCGATTACTCATCAAGTATCCGGCACGCAGGATGGGCTGCCCTGGTATTAGACCCAGTAATTGGCGAATATCACTTCACACGAGTCTTGATGGATGGTGGCAGTAGCCTAAACCTAATATATCAGGATACAATCCGCGGGATGGGGTTAGACCCAACACAAATTTGCCACAGCAATACTACCTTTAAAGGAGTAACGCCAGGCCCAGGGGCTCGTTGCACGGGCTCCCTCCTACTACAAGTTATATTCGGCTCCCCCGATAACTTCCGTCGCGAGCATCTAACTTTCCACATGGCTCCATTTCAAAGTGGCTATCAAGCACTGCTCGGACGCGAAGCGTTCGCTCGCTTTAATGCAATACCACACTACGCCTCCCTCACACTCAAAATGCCCGGTCCACGTGGCATCATTGCAGTGCACGGAGATATCAAGCGATCTCTGCGCGTCGAAGAGAGTGAGGCTGCCTTGGCAGCCGCCCACTAAAGGCGCCCGGACCAGCGAAAGCATCCAATAGGTCGTCAAGACCTCAGACACAACTAATCGAGTCCTGCGCCGCTATAAACAGTCACACCCCTATTTTTCAATACAAGGGGCTCAACGCGCGCAGACAAGTGGCAATTTCTTCTCATCTTGAATTACACATGGTTTCTTTAGAAAACTATCTTTTTGCACGACAACCTTTTCACCTAAATTCCTCTCTTTTACAGACGATCATCGTCAACCGTCTAGGATACGGCACAACGGAGACACAGGCGCAGACGTGCAGCAGGGACCCGCCCCAAGGATTCTTTTTAGATTAAGACCCCGCGTAAACCTTTTTTACTATCTCTTGTTGATACATATCCACCATTGAGAAGGATGCTGACGTCTTGGCATGTGGCCACGCCAGAACAATGCACGTACCTAGACACAAGGGGCTTCTTACAAAGGCCATTCTTTAGGCCCGGTTTATACCACAAAGACCGAATACCTTAGGGAGTGTTCGGCGTCGCGAGTTTGGCCCTATATGCATCAGCTCCGAATCATTGTCTTTGGTCAAATATTGGGTTTGCCCGGCTCCTATGTTTTGGTGCCTTATGTTCCGCTTTACCAGCTAAGGTAGCACCAGGAGAACTACTGCGATTGTGCCCTGGTTCATCCGGACGAGCACCTCAGTAGAGAAAGCCGAAAACTGACTGTCATGATATAGCGTGTGACTGGTCAACCACTCGATGACCTATGGGAATGTTAGAATTTCTCCGCCTTAACGAAGGGCCATTTTCCGGCCAGGCATGTACGCACCCCGGGATCGGGAGAGTGCGGAGCCACCAGGGGCTATATAGTAGCCCCACTGTCAAACTCCTATGGCTAAGTGAAAGTGTTAAAGCGTTATAGTCCGGCTGCCTCGCTCGCTGCGCTATCACCTCCTTTATAGGACCAAGACGTTGGGTTAAGTGTGAACGCATGTTTTTGCGAGCACCTCTGCATTATATGCGTGGGGGTTGAAGCCGACGACTGCAATCTTTCAGGTTATACACATGTATACATAAACGGCCGCCCAGGAGGCATCATATTACTTTCCGGCAACAAGTATAAAAATAGCCTTATGAAAATATATAACAGCATATCGCTTACAATGAGATTACATATCACTCAAACATAATATTTTTTGAGCACTGGGTCTCTATCAAACGAGCACCCTCAAGAACTTCCTCAAAGTAGTGCTCAGCAGCCCTTCGACCTATGGCCGAATCCCGTGCTGCAACGGTGGTAGCATCCATCTCCGCCCAGTATGCTTTAACGCGGGCAAAGGCCATTCGTGCGCCCTCTATGCATGACGACCTCTTCATCGCATCAATGCGTGGCACCACGTCAAGGAACTGCTGCACCAAGCCGAAATAAGAGTCCAGTTTTGACCTTTCCGGCCATAGCTGATCCACAACAGACCTCATGGAGAGTCCGGGCAACCTATTTAGTCCGGACCATTCGGCCAATTGGTCACTCAATGAAAGTGGACGCTCGGGTGAATGGAATTGTCTCCAAAACAGCCAGTCTACTTCACGGTCTGTCTGACCCTGGAAATACTTGGCCGCATCGGCAGCGCTCGCCGCCAAATCCATGTATACATCCTCCAAACTCCACAGCCGATCCAGAGGGGCATATCGTGGATCTCCGAACTTCCTCCGCAGCATAAAGGATTTCCCGGCTACAATATCTCCGGCTTCCCGCAGCTCCTCCTTCTTTGCCCTCATAGCAAAGCGGAGGTCCTTTCTCGTCGCAGCAGCCTTCTCAAGGTCTGATGCCTTCGCTTGGTTTTCCTTTTCGAGAACCCGGCAACGGTCGGCGGCGGCTTTTAATTCTATGGCCATCTTGTCTTGGCTCTCGCCATGCGCGACCTTCCCGGCTCGCAATTCTTCGGCCACCTTCAAAGCAGCCGCATTACCCAACCTCGCTTGTTCCTTGGCTCGGGCAAGTTCCGCCCGCAAGGCTTCAACGGTGGCAGCTCCATCTGCAGTCATAACATATTAAAGATACTGGCTTCATGCTGCTCTTACTATACAACGTTTACCAGATAAGGACACTTACCCTATGCCTCGTCAAGCCTTTTGTTAACAAGCTCGATGTCGGCGTCTGCCGCATCCAACTACAGTTTTAAATAGGCAAACTCACCAGTCCGGCCAGCCACCGGAGTTTCCATCACCTGCACATCAAGGCAGTATGGTTATTACCTGGGAATACGATCCTCTATTCGTCATCGTTCCCGATGACAACCAGAGTCTCAGGGGCTACTATCTACACAGGGCACACCTAGCATGTGCAGGACTATCATACATTACTTTACATACCTTAAAGCCTGTCAGTAGACTCATAAAAGCTTCATGCAATCCGCTTTCGGTGGACGCGGTTTTCTCCACCACCGTATCCATCAGCATATGGTGTTCATCTGAGATGGCCGCTCGCCCCACCAGCTCCCTCAGAACATCCGATTGCACACTAGACGGCGCCGGACTCTTTTGTCTGCTCTCTTCAGGAGCCGGACACTTGGAGCTTCTGGGGTCGATGGGATTATCTTCTGGCCTCGCCGGATTCGGAGAGGCCCTCCGCTACGACACTTTAGGGTCGCCCACTTCTGGAGCGGAGGAGTCTGGAGGAGGCGTTTCGCTCTCCATCATCTCTGGAAGAAGATCCCCCGAAGACGAGCTCATTTGAGAGGGGCTAAGGCCTGAACTACAAAAATATATGCGGTGGTTATTTTCTCAGAAGAAGATGACATATTTGTACTGTTAAAGTATTTTGGGTCACTTACGATTCGCGGGAGAATTGGTCCCCCCGCGGACTTTGTGCGGTAACAGCACCCCCCAAGGTAGGACCCCCTGTGGGAGATTTCTTCTCCCGTTTGGGAGCCTCGGCTTCCGAATCCCCGGGCGCAGTCCTTTTCCTCTTCTGGTCGTCTTCCTTCATAAAGATGCTCGCTCCCTCAGTTACAATGGGCAGCGTTGGGGGCCCGCGACCGCCCGTACTACCCTCCGCAGTATCTTCCTTCAAGGGCTCCGGGCAGGGTGCGACCTGGAGCATCTTTTCTAGTACCGGATTTTCCAAACCCACAGGAAGGGGGGCCGAACACCGAATCAGCTTCGCCTTTGTTAGCCAGTCCTGGTCAAAAAGCAAACTCTCAGAGATAACTTCGTAACAAGTGAGAGATAGTATATTCAGCCGGAAGATTCCCTACCTGTTCGGCGGCGCGGATACTGCTCAGGCCCACGTCCTCGGTGATTTCCGGACACTCCACTTGAGGTCCGAAGAACGACTTGTACATCTCCTCGTGCGTTAGACCGAGGAAATTTTGAATGACACGCGGTCCCTCGGGATTGAACTCCCACAAGCGAAGAGGCTGGCGTTCGCAAGGCTGGGCTTGACGGACCAGCATAACTTGTATTACTGCAACCAAACTGAAATCTCCGTTAAAGATACCTCGAATGTGGCTTCGCAGCATAGGCACATCCTTGGCTGGACCCCAGCTCAGTCCTCTGCTAATCCATGACATCAGTTGTGGTGGAGGGCCCGAGCGGAAAACGGGGGCGGCCGCCCACTTGGCACTTCTAGGAGCCGTGATGTAGAACCACTCCTGTTGCCACAATTCAGATACCTCTGGGATGGAACCTTTGGGCCATGGAGCTCCCTTCATCTTGCGTATTGAGGCACCACCACACGCTGCATGTTGCCCCTTGATCATCTTCGGCTTTACTTCAAAGGTCTTGAGCCATAGGCCAAAGTGGGGGGTAACCCGGAGGAAGGCCTCACACACAATGATAAATGTCGTGATATGAAGAAAGGAGTCCGAAGCTAGATCATCTAGCCCATAGTAAAACATCAAGCCCGTGACGAAAGGATCCAAAGCAAGTCCTAGACCTCGGAGGAAGTGGGAGACGAACATGGCGCTCTCGTTAGGTTCGGGGGAAGGGACGGCCTGCCCCCGGGGAGGCAGCCGATGCAAAATCTTGGCGGTCAGATATCTGGCCTCCCTCAACTTTTTGATGTCTTCTTCCGTGACGGAGGAAGGCACCCATCGGCCTTGAAGGCTAGATCCGGACATGACTGAAGGTTCGGAGCACCTGACCTGGACTTTGGGCGTTTGAGCTTGAGGCGGGGGAAGGATTCGATTGAACACGGGAGGGAACAGTAGAAAGCCTTGTCCCTTTATAAAGGGGGTGAATATCAAGCGTCCTCTCCGTGTCCGTTTGGACTTGCCTATAATCTAGGAGTCCCAGAAGCGGTTGGGTTACCCACGCCCGTATTGATGAGAATCCCGGAATAAGGGGACACGATCTCTGCTTTAACAAGATGTGCCAATGAAACCGCCTCGCGTAACACGCTGAGGTGGGGTAATAAAATGACTCGGATAAAGGCTTGGCCGTGGTGTGTCACGCTACGGAATACGTCAGCAGATTAGATTTGTGTAAATATTATTCTCTCTATGGCAATATGTGGAAACTTATTTTGCAGAGCCGGACACTATCTTTGTGTTCAGAATCTTCTATGAAGTACTTGGAGGAGGAACCCGCCTTGCAATTCCGAAGACAAACTGCGCGCCGGACTCATCGTCATTGAAGCCTGGTTCAGGGACTACTGAGGGAGTCCTGGATTAGGGGGTTTTCGGATAGCCGAACTATACCTTCAGCCGAACTCCCGGATTATGAAGATACAAGATTGAAGACTTCGTCCCGTGTCCGGATAGGACTTTCCTTGGTGTGGAAGGCAAGCTTGGCGAGATGGATATACAGATCTCCTACCATTGTAACCGACTTTGTGTAACCCTAACCCTCTCCGGTGTCTATATAAACCGGAGGGTTTTAGTCCGTAGGACGACATACACATCAACAATCATACCATAGGCTAGCTTCTAGGGTTTAGCCTCTCCGATCTCGTGGTAGATCTACTCTTGTACTACCCATATCATCAATATTAATCAAGCAGGACGTAGGGTTTTACCTCCATCGAGAGGGCCCGAACCTGGGTAAAACTTCGTGTCCCTTGCCTCCTGTTACCATCCGGCCTAGACGCACAGTTCGGGACCCCCTACCCGAGATCCGCGGGTTTTGACACCGACAGATGGTATCCCGATCATAGATCGATCTTCGAAAACACCTTAGCTCCTTGCAGCCGGTCAAACAAATCATTGATCATCGACAGTGGCTATTTGTTCTTGATGGTCACTTCATTCAAGGCCCGATAATCAACAACCATTCTTAGAGACTTATCCTTCTTCTCAACCAAAAGCACTGGGGCTCCCCATGGTGATGAACTCTGTCGAATGTATCCTTTCTTCAATAACTCCTTGATCTGTTTCTTAATCTCCTCCAGATAATTCACGGGCATCTGATAGGGTCTCTTGGATATTGGCCCTGTACCTGGCAATAGCTCTATCAAAAACTCGATGTCTCGATCCGGTGGCATGCCTGGTAACTCCTCTAGGAAAACATTCGGGTAATCCTTCACTACAGGCACTTCCTCCTGAACAACTCCCGTGAGGGTATTCACTTGACTACTTCTTGGCACATGCCTTGATACATACTTGATCCTTTTTCCCTCAAGGGTGGTGAGACAAATTGACTTACTAGCACAGTTAATGCTTCCTCCATACTTTGGCATCCAGTCCATGCCTAATATCACATCCAATCCTTGTGACTCCAAGATTATTAGGTCGGACGGAAAAAACATGGTTGCCAATGGTTAGGGGTATCTGGTAGCACCATCGACTAGCCATATATTCTGCTCCAGGTGAACTCACTAACAGAGGGGTCCTAAGGGTTTGGGTTGGTAGTTTAAACTTATCCACGAATCCCCTTGATATGTATGAATGTGATGCACCAGTATAAAAAAACAAGAGCGGTAAATGACTTAACCAAAAACTTACCTATAACCGCGTCTGGCTGCTCTTCAACCTCCTCCATGTTAACGTGGTTCACTTGTCCTTTGTTGAATGGATTGGTCTTCTTCCCAGCGCTCCCATTAACGTTTCCATTCTTCGCTTCAGGGCACTCTGTGGCATAGTGTCCAGTCTTCCCGCACTTAAAGCATGTAATGTGACTTAGAACTCTTTTGGCGGGTGTGGCTGGATTGGGGCGGTTCTGATTGTTGTTTGTTCCATTCCCATTCTTAGAACCATTGTGGCTATGCGAACTTCCTCCGGTGTGGTTGTGTCCTCCATGGTTATGAACAAGTCCTCCGGAGTTCGGGGTTAGGCGAGGCTTCTGCTGAGCTCCTGAGTTATACCTCCCTTTTCCATACTTCCTCTTACGGCTCTCAATCTGCTGCTCCTTCCCTTCAATCATAAGGGCCTTATCTACCAACTCCTAGTAGTTGTTGAAGGTTGCCACCATCAAGTGCATGCTCATCTCATCATTCAGCCCTTCCATAAACTTCTCCTGCTTCGCGACATCTGTGGCCACGTCATCAGGGGCATAGCGAGATAACTTGCTAAACTCATCCACGTACTGGGCCACAGTATGGTTCCCCTCGCGTAAGTTGCGAAACTCACGCTTCTTCATATTCATGGCTCCAGTTGAGACATGGGCTGTATGGAAAGCTTGCTGAAACTGATCCCAAGTGACGTTGGCTATGGGGAAAGTGGCCGTGTAATTCTCCCACCATGAGGCTGCTGATCCATCCAATTGATGTGCGGCAAAGCGCACCTTCTCAACATATGTGCAACCTGCGGTGGTCAACTCCCTTCCAATACGGCGTAGCCAATCATCAGCAACTATAGGCTCGATGCTACTGGAAAACACCGGTGGCTGTAACCTCAGAAAGTGAGCTAAGTTGTCAACTAGAGGTGGGTTGTTGTTGTTGTTGTTGTTGTTGTTGTTGCCTTGGTTCTGAACTAGCAATTGCATCAAGGCATTCTACTTCTGGATCAACTGAGTGAGCTCTGGCGGGAAGGCAAATCCGGTGTCACGTCTCGGAGGCATCTGCCGGGTTTAGAGGGAAGAGATCAGAATAGAAAAGGGGTCTAATGAGAAAGCACTACCCATATGCACATGAGACAAACACAAACATTTCACTCAATCAATCAAGCAAGGGCATACAAACGGTCTAGAACTATCGCAAAAGTGCTCAACTACTACTAAATACATGGGGGAATACTACTAATCATTTGGTGGTCATCTAGAAATTTTTGATCGGTGGAATACTCCATGATGTCTGCTCCAGCTTCGTCTTCAAAGTCATCCTCACTGGGGTCGGATTCGGTGTCGTCGATGATGATGTAGTTCTCCGGGCAAATGAAATCGTCATCTTCTCTTCCCGGTGCTGGATCTCCCATGAATACTCCGATCTTCTTAATCAAGTCGTCATTCTTCTCCAATAGTGTCGCAATTTCCTCCTCGTATCCATCGCGTGTAGACTTGAGTTCTTCTTCTAGCTCGATGATCCTGGTCTTCGCCTTCTTCAACTCTATCATGTCTACGCACATCTGATTCTCCTGGCATCGAATGTGCTGGTTTAACTCCTAGATGAAAGCTGCAATGGATCTGTCCTTCTTGGTGTTGATCATCTCCCATTGCTCGTCTCGACGCCCACATATCTGGTAGATGGTGTCCTTGATATCCTTGTTGTAGACTTCTCCAATACGTCCCATGGTAATGTGGGCTGCCATGCTCTTGCCTAGACTCCAGGTGGGTGCTTCAAAAGAAAACTCTATGGGCTTAGAGGTTAGCGTGAACATCCTTCCTAGAACTTGTACTTGAATCATCCAGCGCTCCTCTTCTGGTAAGGTGGCGTTGTACGTCCTGGTGAAGCTTGGTATTCCAATGTTCAAGTACCTAGTGACTTCCTTCAACTGGCTTCCAAAGGGTGTGTCTTCTTCCGGCTGTGTAAACTTGTTCTTCAACTCTGCCATCCTAAAGAGTGGAAAATGGAGAGGAGTCAGAAATGAGTAGAGAAGAGTGACCTATGGTTTATCTTAGTGGTCGTGTCCTACACACAGCATGTGCTTTGATACCATCTTGTAGCGACCCAACCTCAACGGTCAAGTCTCTGTGCTTCAGTGTCATCCCTGGATCAGTAATGCTGACACACACAGTACTCGAAGGATTTATAACAGAGTAGCAATCACACACTTATTACATCGAATGTCTCAAAAGAGAACTTATTACAATAAATATGGCTTAAGGCCATCTAATATGACAACAACGGAAGGCTTGGAAGATAAAGTGAGTCCATCAACTCTAACACCATAACTGAGCTGCACGACAATGACCTAACGAACCTTACTCCTTGTCTGAAAAGTCTGCAACATAATAAGTTGCAGCCCAAAAACGGGTCAGCACATGGAATATGCTGGCAATATAACACAGTAGAGTAAGAACAGAATAATGCTATCACTACATGCATATTTGGCTGGTGGAAAGCTCTATGGTTATAGTTTTTGCGAAAAGCCATTTTTTCCCTACAACAAAGGAATATATTTTAATTTAACTATCATGGTAGTTGAAACATCATTGAGAAGGTTCCTCCAACTCAATCCCAATTAAAAGTAATTATCAACCCAACATTATGAATTAAGAGTGATGAGATACTTAAGACACTCCAAGTACTAGATACTCAAGATTGTCCATAACCGGGGACACGGCTAACCATGATTAGATTGTACACTCTGCAGAGGTTTGCGCACTTTTCCCCACAAGACTCGATCGCCTCCGTTGGATTTCTCGCACTAGACAGTGTTTGAGAAACGGATGACCGAGACACAATCTTTCAGAAATATTAACTCTCTACTCCGGGCAGACCATACCAAACCTACATCCCTCTACCTCCTGATCCACCTCTTCGAGAGCTTCACGTAACTTACTCAACTATGCTAGAGCCCATAATAGCTTGTGGCTGCACACGGAAGTTTCTAGCATGAATCATCTCAGTTCCCTTTGAGCATGGGTGGCGGTCCATAGGAAAATCACACGGAACCTCGGGATCTCCAAAAATACAGGCAACACTAGATTCTCCAGGTGCCTCAATCCACCGAGATGTGTATTTAAGTTGCCACCTTAAGTTGAACCATTAAATAACAATCTCACATCTTTCATGGATTTCACTCAAACCCAATCCACGTCTACGAGCGTAGCATAGCAATATAAGCAATACATAGAAGTAACTCCCAAGGGTTTGAATATAACAGGGCAATATGTTCTACCTCATCAACTACTTCCCAACCCACATGTTAATGACATCCTAACCATGCAATGTTTGAGGATTTAACTAATGCGTAAAAACTGGGTATTGAAAGAGTATGATCAATGCGTTACTTGCCTTGCTGACGATCCGCGAAACCTAGGGTCTCCAAATAGCACGCTTCGCACTCCGGGAATTATATCGCAAACAAACAATAGCATACATAAGCAATCAAGCAAAGATGCATGGGCAAAACTCAAATAACAGAGATTGACCAGAAAGTTTAACTTAAGAATTCCGGTTTGCAAAAAGAATCAAATGAAACGGAGCAACGAAACTCAAACGGCGACAGAAACAAGGTCCGTTTACTAATCTGAACTAAAGTCAAATTTTACTGTGCCAACATATTGTCTAAGTTGATTAAACAGAAAGAGGGTTTCGAGACGAAAATCTAGGCGCTTGAATCACCTGATTCCGATAACCGAGCGAAAAGATAAACTGAAACGAAAATCGGATCAGAAATCGCGATCGAGAATAATCACGGAAAAATCTGATAAAAAGAAAACGGACGAATAGGCTAACGAATGAGCGTTCTTTGTCTGTAACTAACGAGCGAAAACCGTTCGTTTAAACGAACGTACGGACGAACATCCGCTAAATAACTGAACCGAGAAAAACAGGCGAACCGATCTAAAAAAATGAACTAGGGTTTTCAAAAAAATCGAATCGGTTTTCTAGAGAAAACCTGCGGCAAATGGCTACCTCGTCGGATCCGGCGACGCACCGGGCTCCGGCGGGCTGGGGCTTCGGCGGTGGGCTTGCGGGGTGGCGGGGCGACGGCGGCGCGGCACTGCGACGAGGGGCGGCGGCGGCGGCGGCGCTGCGGCGGCGAGGCACGGGAGGTGGCGGCGCGGCTTGGGAGGCGGGCTGCGGCGGGGGCGGGGTTGGCGGTGGTGGCGGGGGGCTTGGGGCAACATATAAAGGGGGGAGGTGGCTTGAAGGAGGGGGCAAGGCGACGGCGGAGAGTCCGGCTCGGACTCTTGTCCGAGTCGGCGGCGGCGACGTGCATCCTAGTGGGAGACGGCGGCGCAGGGAGATGGGCCGGCCTGGTTGGATTTCGGCCCAGTCGGCGCCCGAAGTTTATTTTTAAAACAATTCCGCCGAACAGAAGAATATCCTAGAAAATAAAATAAAAATCTAAAAATGCCAAAACAAATTTTCACCGTCTAAATAAAATATTTAGAACGAGATGAACATTTTCTTGACCCTAAAATGCAATTTTGAAAACGTGCAAAATTTTCTAATGCAAATAAAATTGCAATAAAATCCGAATGAAATCAAATATTTGATTTTAATATTTTCCCTCCAATATTCCAATTATTTTGGAGAAGTCATAATCTCCTCTCATATATTTTAATATGAAATATTATTCAGAGACAAAAATAATTAAAACCAACATCCTCGTTTCAATATTTGATAAAAATCAAATATGAAACTCGGGAAATCCCCAACTCTCTCCGAGGGTCCTTGAGTTGCTTAGGATTTTCGAGGATCGCGAAACGAAATGCAATAAAATATGATATGCAAGAATGATCTATGTATAACATTCCAAATTGAAAATTTGGGATGTTACACTTAGTTAGTATGCTTGAAGTATTATTATTTCTATGTCAATATTAAACTTTTATCTTGAATCTTTCGGATCTGAACAATCATGCCACAATGAAGAAAAATTACATTGAGAAATATGTTAGGAAGCATTCCACATCAAAAATTCTGTTTTTATCATTTACCTACTCGAGGACGAGCAGGAATTAAGATTGGGGATGCATGATACATCTCCAATGTATCTATAATTTTGATTATTCCATTCTATTATATTATCTATTTTGAATGTTAATGGGCTTATTTTTACACTTTTAAATTATTTTTGGGACTAACCTATTAACCGGAGGCCCAGCCCAAATTGCTGCTTTTTTGCCTACTTTAGTGTTTTGCCGAAAAGGAATGTCAAACGGAGTCCAAACGGAATGAAACCTTCGGGAGCATTATTTTTGGAACAAACGTGATCCAGGAGAGTTGGAGTGGACGTCAAGAAACAATCGAGGTGGCCACGAGGCAGGGGGCGCGCCCACCCCCTTGGGCGCGCCCTCCACCCTCGTGGGCCCCTCGTTGCTCCACCGACCTACTTCTTCCTCCTATATATATCCATATACCCCGCAAACATCCAAGAGCACCACGAAACCCTATTTCCACCGCCGCAACCTTCTGTACCCAAGAGATCCCATCTTGGGGCCTTTTCCGGAGCTCTGCCGGAGGGGGCATTGATCATGGAGGGGCCTCTATATCAAATCCATGGCCCCTCTGATGATGTGTGAGTAGTTTACTTCAGACCTTTGGGTCCATAGCTAGTAGTTAGATGGCTTCTTCTCTCTCTTTGGATCTCAATACAAAGTTCTCCTCGATTCTCTTGGAGATCTATTCGATGTAATCTTCTTTTGTCTTTTGTGGTGTGTTTGTCGAGATCCGATGAATTGTGGGTTTATGATCAAGTTTATCTATTAACAATATTTGAATCTTCTCTGAATTCTTTTATGTATGATTGGTTTATTTTTGCAAGTCTCTTCGAATTATCAGTTTGGTTTGGCCTACTAGATTGATCTTTCTTGCAATGGGAGAAGTGCTTAGATTTGGGTTCAATCTTGTGGTGCTCGATCCCAGTGACAGAAAGGTAATGACATGTATTGTATTGTTGCCATCGAGGATAAAAAGATGGGGTTTACATCATATTGCATGAGTTTATCCCTCTACATCATGTCATCTTGCTTAAGGCGTTACTCTGTTCTTATGAACTTAGTACTCTAGATGCATGCCGGATAGCGGTGGATGTGTGGAGTAATAGTAGTAGATGCAGAATCGTTTCGGTCTACTTGTCACGGACGTGATGCCCATATACGTGATCATGCCTAGATATTCTCATAATTATTCTCTTTTCTATCAATTGCTCGATAGTAATTTGTTCACCCACCGTAATACTTATGCTATCTTGAGAGAAGCCACTAGTGAAACATTTGGCCCCCGGATCTATTCTCCATCATACAAGTTTCCCATCTGCTTTATTTTGCAATCTTTACTTTCAATCTATATCATAAAAATACCAAAAATATTTATCTTATTATTATCATCTCTATCAGATCTCACTCTTGCAAGTGCCCGTGAAGGGATTGACAACCCCTTTATCGCATTGGTTGCGAGGTTCCTATTTGTGTGTGTAGGTACGAGGTGACTCATGCGTGGTCTCCTATTGGATTGATACCTTGGTTCTCAAAAACTGAGGGAAATACTTACGCTACTTTACTGCATCACCCTTTCCTCTTCAATGGAAATCCAACGCAGTGGTCAAGAGGTAGCATTAAGCGTGCGGACCCTACAAGTTCGAGAACTATGTAGACATGACTGAGACACATCTTCGGTCAATAACCAATAGCGGAACCTGGATGCTCATATTGGCTCCTGCATATTCTAAAAAGATCTTTCTCAGTCAAACCGCATAACAACATACGTTGTTCCCTTTGTCATCGGTATGTTACTTGCCCGAGATTCGATCGCCGGTATCATCATACCTAGTTCAATCTTATTACCGGCAAGTCTCTTTACTCGTTCCGTAATGCAAAATCCCACAACTAACTCATTAGTCACATTGCTTGCAAGGCTTATAGTGATGTGCATTACCGAGAGGGCCCAGAGATACCTCTTCGACAATCGGAGTGACAAATCCTAATCTCGATCTATGCCAACTCAACAAACACCATTGGAGACACCTGTAGAGCATCTTTACAATCACCCAGTTACATTGTGATGTTTGATAGCACACAAGGTGTTCCTCCAGTATTCGGGAGTTTCATAATCTCATAGTCAGAGGAACATGTATAAGTAATGATGAAAGCAATTGCAATAAAACTAAACGACCATTTATGCTCAGCTAACGGATGGGTCTTATCCATCACATCATTCTCTAATGATGTCATCCCGTTCATCAAATCACAACACATGTCTATGGTCAAGAAACTTAACCCGCTTTGATTAACGAGCTAGTCAAGTAGAGGCATACTAGGGACACTCTGTTTTGTCTATGTATTCACACATGTACTATGTTTCCGGTTAATACAATTCTAGCATGAATAATAAACATTTATCATCATATAAGGAAATATAAATAACAACTTTATTATTGCCTCTAGGGCATATTTCCTTCAGTCTCCCACTTGCACTAGAGTCAATAATCTAGTTCACATTGCCATGTGATTTAACTCCAATAGTTCACATCGCCATGTGATTAGTTCACATCTCCATGTGACTACTACCCAAAGGGTTTACTAGAGTCAATAATCTAGTTCACATCGCTATGTGATTAACACCCAAAGAGTGATCATGTTTTTCTTGTGAGAGAAGTTTAGTCAACGGGTTTGACACATTCAGAGCCGTATGTATTTTGCAAATTTTCTATGTCTAGAATGCTTTGCATGGAGCTACTCTAGCTAATTGCTCCCACTTTCAATATGTATCTACATCGAGACTTAGAGTCATCCAGATTGGTGTAAAAGCTTGCATCGGCATAAATCTTTACGACGGACTCTTTATCACCTCCATAACCGAGAAATATCTCCTTAGTCTTCTAAGGATAATTTTGACTGCTGTCAAGTGATCCACTCCTGGATCAATATCGTACCCCCTTGCCAAACTCATGGCAAGGTACACAATAGGTTTGGTACACAGCATAGCATACTTTATAGTACCTATGGCTGAGGCATAGGGAATGACTTTCATTCTCTTTCTATTTTCTGCCGTGGTCGTGTTTTGAGTCTTACTCAACTTTACACCTTGCAATACAGGCAAGAACTCCTTCTTTGACTGTTCCATTTTGAATTACTTCAAAAATCTTGTCAAGGTATGTAATCATTGAAAAATCTTTATCAAGCGTCTTGATCTATCTCTATAGATCTTGGTGCCCAATATGTAAGTAGCTTCACCGATGTCTTTCATTGAAAAACTCCTTTCAAACACTAGTTTATGCTTTCCATAAAATTCTACATCATTTCTGATCAACAATATGTCATCCACATATACTTATCAGAAAGGGTGTAGTGCCCCCACTCACTTTCTTGTAAATACAGGCTTCACCGCAAGTCTCTATAAAACTATATGCTTTGATCAACTTATCAAAGCGTATATTCCAACTCCGAGATGCTTGCACCAGTCCATAGATGGATCGCTGGAGCTTGCACATTTTGTTAGCACCTTTAGGATTGACAAAACCTTCTGGTTGCATCATATACAACTCTTCTTTAAGAAATCTATTAAGGAATGTAGTTTTGATATCCATTTGCCATATTTCATAAAATGTGGCAATTTGCTAACATGATTCAGACAGACTTAAGCATCACTACGAATGAGAAAATCTCATCGTAGTCAATACCTTGAACTTGTCAAAAACTATTTTTTGACAATTCGAGCTTTGTAGATAGTAACACTACTATCAGTGTCCGTCTTCCTCTTGAAGATCCATTTATTCTCTATGGCTTGCCGATCATTGGGCAAGTCCACCAAAGTCCATACTTTGTTCTCGTACATGGATCCCATCTCATATTTCATGGCCTCAAGCCATTTTGCGGAATCTAGGCTCATCATCGCTTCCTCATAATTCGTAAGTTCATCATCGTCTAGTAACATGACTTCCAGTACAGGATTACCGTACCACTCTGGTGCGGATCGTGCTCTGGTTGACCTACGAAGTTCTATAGTAACTTGATCTGAAGTTTCATGATCATCATCATTAACTTCCTCTCTAGTTGGTGTAGGCATCACAGGAACATATTTCTCTGATGAACTAATTTCCAATTCGAGAGAAGATACAGTTACCTCATCAAGTTCTACTTTCCTCCCACTCACTTCTTTCAAGAGAAACTCCTCTAGAAAGGATCCACTCTTAGCAACAAAGATCCTGCTTTCGGATCTGTGATAGAAGGTGTACCCAACAGTTTCTTTTGGGTATCCTACGAAGACGCACTTCTCCGATTTGGGTTTGAGCTTATCAGGTTGAAACTTTTTCACATAAGCATCACAACCTCAAACTTTAAGAAACGACAGCTTAGGTTTCTTGCTAAGCCACAGTTCATACGGTGTCGTCTCAACGTATTTTGCCCTATTTAACGTGAATGTAGTTGTCTCTAATGCATAACCCCAAAACGATAGTGGTAATTCGGTAAGAGACATCATAGATTGCACCATATGTAATAAAGTACGGTTATGACGTTCGGACACACCATTACGTTGTGGTGTTCCAGGTGGCGTGAGTTGCGAAACTTTTCCACATTGTTTCAAATGAAGACCAAACTCGTAACTCAAATATTTGTTTCCGTGTTCAAATCGTAGAAACTTTATTTTCTTGTTACGATGATATTCCACTTCACTCTGAAATTCTTTGAACTTTTCAAATGTTTTAGACTTATGTTTCATCAAGTATATATACCCATATCTGCTCAAATCATCTGTGAAGGTCAGAAAATAACGATACCCACCGCAAGCCTCAACACTCATTGGACCGCACACATCAGTATGTATTAGTTCCAACAAGTTTGTTGCTCGCTCCATTGTTCCGAAGAACGGAGTCTTAGTCATCCTGCCCATGAGGCATGGTTCGCAAGCATCAAGTGATTCATAATCAACTGATTCCAAAAGTCCATCAGCATGGAGTTTCTTCATGCGCTTTACACCAATATGACCTAAACGGCAGTACCACATATAAGATGCACTATCATTATTAACTTTGCATCTTTTGGCTTCAATATTATGAATATGTGTATCACTACGATCGAGATTCAATAAACCATTTATATTGAGTGTATGACCATAGAAAGTTTTATTCATGTAAATAGAACAACAATTATTCTTTGAATTAAATGAATAACTGTATTGCAATAAACATGATCCAATCATATTTATGCTCAACACAAACACCAAATAACATTTATTTTAGGTTCAACACTAATCCCAAAGGTAAAGGGAGTGTGCGATGGTGATCTTATCAACCTTGGAATCACTTCCAACTCACATCATCACCTCGCCCTTAACTAGTCTATGTTTATTTTGCAACTCCCGTTTCAAGTTACTACTCTTAGCAACTAAACCAGTATCAAATACTGAGGGGTTGCTATAAACACTAGTAAAGTACACATCAATAACATCTATATCAAATATACCTTTGTTCACTTTGCCATCCTTCTTATCCGCCAAGTATCTAGGGCAGTCCCACTTCCAGTGACCATTTCCTTTGCAGTAGAAGCACTCAGTTTCAGGCTTGGGTCTAGCTTTGGGCTTCTTCATGGGAGTGACAACTTGCTTGCCATTCTTCTTGAAGTTCCCTTTCTTTCCCTTGCCCTTTACTTGAAACTAGTGGTCTTGTCAACCATCAACACTTGATGCTTTTCTTGGTTTCTACCTTTGCTGATTTCAGCATCATGAAGAGCTTGGGAATCGTTTTCGTCATCCCTTACATATTATAGTTCATCATGCAGTTCCTATAACTTGGCGATAGTGACTAGAGAACTCTATCAATCACTATCTTATCTGGAGATTAACTCCCACTTGATTCAAGCGATTGTAGTACTCAGACATTCTGAGCACATGCTCACTGGTTGAGCTATTCTCCTCCATCTTGTAGGCAAAGTACTTGTCAGAGGTATCATACCTCTTGACTCGGGCATGAGTCTAAAATACCAATTTCAGCTCTCTTTTTTAGAAAAGGAGGGTGACCCCCGGCTTGTGCATCTGGGAGATGCATACGACCACTTTATTGATTATTCTCGAGGACCTTACAAAGTATTACAACAATGTGTCTGAATCCACCATCTTGGCAACACATGCTGCTACTCCTATCCAAAAAGATGAAGGGGTGCTAGCCGGGCCACTACCCAAACCACTCACCTAAGCCTAACATCAAAAGCCGGAAGCCGAAACATATTCGGAAGCCCCAGCCGAGCCACATACTGGGTCTGGGGCAAAATCCGGTCAGACGCACTCGTGTGTCGTTGCTGCCATCTTCCACAGGTCCGTCTTCAGAACATATTGAGGCTTCTACCTTGTCTGGCCACTCTACCATCGACGTCACCATGACGCCAGACAACAACCTCCTCGTGCGCGTGTCCATCTCTGTGCATTGGACACCGAGCCTCCATAGTGCCATGCCGCCGATATCCGCCGCCATCGATGTGTGAGATGAAGTACCGCTCCACCATCCGCCCAGTCAGCACTTACTCCAAAATGATGCCCCCGGGAGGGAAATAATCATCATCCAATCCGGAAGACCCAGATCTAGGGTTTCCCCCGGAGCATCTCAAGCCTGATAGCGCAGACTGCAATGACGATGCCCCGACAAGGGAACGACATCTAAGATGCCGCCATCGTCCGCCATGACCGTAGTCGGCGCGATTTTCATCGGCAGTTGCTCCACCAGACGTGCGCCACCGACGTCGCTGGTCCCTTCAACCGGAGCAAACTCCAAAACAATGCCCTAAAGAGGGACTACGATGCAAAAGCGCCGCCATCGCTCGATCACAAGGAGATCTAGGGTTTCCCCCGTAGTTTCCCGCGTTGTCAAGGGCCAGACAAGGGTAGAATCCCATGGATCTGCCCAACTGCCGATGAGTCGCACCCACCACCGTGCCGACGGCCAACCAGCAATCCGGCCGCGCCGCCGCGAACCGATCTGGACACGCCGCAGCCGTTCCTGGCGGCCGCGACGCACCAGATCGCAAGGACTCCTGCCGCGAGGAATCGACATCGCAGAGGCGCCGCCACCACCCTCCGTGGTGACGGGCCCGCCGCCACGCTCCGGCCCGGCGGCGCCGGCCCGTGCCAGCCCCACCCGAGCAAGAGGGCCCGAGTTCCTGCCGCCGCCGGTGACAGCTAGGCTTCCCCTGGCCGCGCCCTTGGGCGGCGGCGAGGGAGGAGGAGGAGGAGTGGGGGAGGTTCGGCGGCGATGGGATCTGGGGCCTCCCGGTCGCCCACGCGGTGGGCGGCTCGGGAGGGAGAGATCTGCGGCCTCCAATTTTAGCTCTTGGAACATCTTATATGCTCCGCGGTGTTCAAAACGGTTTTGAATTCCCGGTTCTAAGCCGTAAAGCATGGCGCACTAAACTATCAAGTAGTCATCATATGGAGCTTGTCAAAAGTTCATAGCATCTGCATCTGCTCCTGCAATAGGTCCGTCACCTAGCGGTGCATCAAGGACATAATTCTTCTGTGCAGCAATGAGGGTAATCCTTAGATCACGGAGCTAGTCTGCATCATTGCTACCAACATCTTTCAACATAGTTTTGCCTAGGAACATATCATAAATAAAACGAGGAAGTTATACGCCAACAATTGATCTACAACATATATATGCAAATACTATCAGGTCTAAGTTCATGATAAATTTAAGTTCAATTAATCATATTACTTAAGAACTCCCACTTAGATAGACATCCCTCTAATCATCAAGTGATCACATGATCCATATCAACTAAACCATGTCCGATCATCACGTGAGATGGAGTAGCTTTCAATGGTGAACATCACTATGTTGATCATATCTACTATATGATTCACGCTTGACCTTTCGGTCTGAGTGTTCCGAGGCCATATCTGCATATGCTAGGCTCGTCAAGTTTAACCCGAGTATTCTGCGTGTGCAAAACTGGCTTGCACCCGTTGTATGTGAACGTAGAGCTTATCACACCCGATCATCACGTGGTGTCTCAGCACAACGAACTGTCACAACAGTGCATACTTAGGGAGAACACTTATACCTTGAAATATTAGTAAGGGATCATCTCATAATTCTACTGTCGTACTTAGCAAAATTGGATGCATAAAAGATAAACATCACATGCAATCAAAATATGTGACATGATATGGCCATCATCATCTTGTGCCTTTGATCTCCATCTCCAAAGTACCATCATGATCTCCATCGTCACCGGCATGACACCATGATCTCCATCATCTTGATCTTTATCAATGTGTCGTCACATGGTCATCTCGCCAACTATTGCTTTTGCAACTATTGCTACAGCATAGCAATAAAGTAAAGCAATTATATGGCGCTTGCATATTATGCAATAAAGAGACAACCATAAGGCTCCTGCCAGTTGCCGATAACTTTAACAAAGACATGATCATCTTATACAAAAATTTATATCTCATCACGTCTTGACCATATCACATGACAACATGCCCTACAAAAACAAGTTAGACATCCTCTACATAGTTGTTGCAAGTTTTACGTGGCTGCTACGGGCTTAGCAAGAACCGTTCTTACCTAGGGCATAAAAACCACAACGTGGTACAGTGATTGCTTTTTGATCTTCAGAAAGAACCGTGTTCATTGAATCCGATTCAACTAAAGTTGGAGAAACAGACACCCGCCAGCCACCTGTGTGCAAAGCACGTCAGTAGAACCAGTCTCATGAACACGGTCATGTAATGTCGGTCTGGGCAGATTCATCCAAAAATACCGCCGAATCAAGAAACAACTAGTGACAGCAAGCAATATGTATATACCCATCCAAAAATACCTTCCGCCTCCTCTCTCTTCCACTAAAGCCCATGTAGGCCCATTAAGCCCCCAGGGGGTTCCGGTAACCCCCTAGTACTCCGGTATATGCTCGAACTCATCCGAAACCATTCCGGTGTCCAAACATAACCTTCCAATATATCATTATTCATGTCTCGACCATTTTGATACTCCTCGTCATGTCCGTGATCACATCCGGGACACCGAACTACCTTCGGTACATCAAAACACATAAACTCATAATACCGATTGTCATCGAATGTTAAGCGTGTCGTCCCTACGGGTTCGAGAACTATGTAGACATGGCCGAGACACATCTCCGGTCAATAACCAACAAAGGAACCTGGATGCTAATATTGGCTCCTACATATTCTACGAAGATCTTTATCGGTCAAACCGCGTAACAACATATGTTGTTCCCTTTGTCATCGGTATGTTACTTGCCCGAGATTCGATCGTCGGTATCATCATACCTAGTTCAATCTCGTTACTGGCAAGTCTCTTTACTTGTTTCGTAATGCAACATCCCGCAACTAACTCATTAGTCACATTGCTTGCAAGGCTTATAGTGATGTGCATTACCGAGAGGGCCCAGAGATACCTCTCCGACAATCGGAGTGACAAATCCTAATCTCGACCAATGCCAACAAAACAAACACCATTGGAGACACCTGTAGAGCATAATTATAATCACCTAGTTACGTTGTGACGTTTGATATCACACAAGGTGTTCCTCCGATATTCGGGAGTTGCATAATCTCGTAGTCAGAGGAACATGTATAAGCCATGATGAAAGCAATAGCAATAAAACTAAACGATCATTTATGCTAAGCTAACGGATGGGTCTTGTCCATCACATCATTCTATAATGATGTGACCTCGTTCATCAAATGACAACACATGTCTATGGTCAGGAAACTTAACCATCTTTGATTAACGAGCTAGTCAAGTAGAGGCATACTAGGGACACTCTGTTTTGTCTATGTATTCACACACATACTAAGTTTCCGGTTAATACAATTCTAGCATGAATAATAAAAATTTATCATGATATAAGGAAATATAAATAACAACTTCATTATTGCCTCTAGGGAATATTTCCTTCAGTCTCCCACTTGCACTAGAGTCAATAATCTAGTTCACATCGCCATGTGATTTAACACCAATAGTTCACATCTTTATGTGATTAGTTCACATCTCCATGTGACTAATACCCAAAGGGTTTACTAGAGTCAATAATCTAGTTCACATCGCTATGTGATTAACACCCAAAGAGTGATCATGTTTTGGTTGTGAGAGAAGTTTAGTCAACGGGTCTGCCACATTCAGAGCCGTATGTATTTTGCAAATTTTCTATGTCTACAATGCTCTGCACGGAGCTACTCTTGTTAATCGCTCCCACTTTCAATATGTATCTAGATCGAGACTTAGAGTCATCCAGATTAGTGTAAAAGCTTGCATCAGCGTAACTCTTTACGACGAACTCTTTATCACCTCCATAACCGAGAAATACCTCCTTAGTCTTCTAAGGATAATTTTGACCGCTATCAAGTGATCCACTCCTGGATCAATATCGTACCCCCTTGCCAAACTCATGTGTCGGATTTCGGGTTCCGGCAGACCCTTGAGGTTCGAACACTGGGGTGCGCGCGGAGATTTCGCCTCCTACCTACCTGCACCCCTCCGCCTTGCTAGGATCTGAACTAAGGAAAGAACAACACAAGAGACGTAGGGTTTATACTGGTTCGGGCCACCGTTGTGGTGTAATATCCTACGCCAGTGCGTGGTGTGGTGGATTGCCTCTTGGGCTGATGATGATAAACAATACAAGGAAGAACAGCCTCGCGAGGGTCTGTTCTTGGCTGGGGCGATGAACTGCTGGGAGGAGCTCAGTCACCTTTCTCTCTCTCTCTCTCTCTCTCTCTCTCTCTCTCTCTCTCTCTCTCTCTCTTTCTGATCTTCTCTATCCTTCCAACCTCTTAGCCCAGCCCTCTTCCCTTTGTGGGTGGCTGGTCCTATTTATAGAGGCCCTGGTCCTCTTCCCAAATATCGAGCGGGAAGGGAGCCAACAATGGCGGGCTAATTTGAAGGGGGACACCTAGTATCAGCTATCCTGACAAAAGTAGTCTTCGCCTGCGCAAAGCTCTGGTGATGACACCGTCTTGGGCTCCATGGTGACCTCCGTCTCGTAGTCCTCCTGGTCTTGGTCTCGTTGCACCGAAATGGCAAGCTTTGCCTGATGCCTCGGTACTCCGCGGCTGCGCTTGCCCCCTTTGAACCATAGAGGAAGGGAGGACACTACGCGGGCTGGCACCCGCCTGGCGCCCCCGGTCGTCATGGCTTGCGTCACGGGCACCTCGTGAGGTACCCCACCTTGATCTCTCCGCCTCCTCGTGAGCCAGCCTGACGAGGCCGTGCCTGTGGAAGCTCCGCGTCGTCTGCCCTGCGAGGCTTGGCCCCTCGCGAGGGTCTTGTGTTTGTGTTGGTGAAGATGGGCCGCGCTAGGCCCCCCTTTGAGCCATGCCGCAGGCCGCAGGCAGGCAAGTCTGGGGACCCCCGTTCCCAGAACGCCGACAGTAGCCCCCGGGCCCAAGGCGCGCCCGGACTTGGTCGTGCATGGAGGTGGAAGGGCAAGAGCGAAGCGCCGCGGGCCCTAACAGCCTGCGGCCTTGGGCGCCGCGTGGCGGTTGATTGGACGTGGGCGCCCTAGCAACCGCGCGAGTTGATAAAGGAGCGGCATCCACCTAGGCTTTGCTTCTTGCTTTCCCCGGTTGCTGCTCAGATCCCCTGTCTTGCGCCTCTCCTTCCTTCCTCCAAAATTTCCAGATCCACTCCGTCCGTGTGACCTAGGAAGCCATGGCGCCTCGTCAGCCCTCGGCCGTGGCTTGGTACTCGTCTGCCCTGGACCCGCCGAACGCGTCAGAGGCGAGCCTCACCCGGTTGCGCCGGATGGCAATGGCGCGGGGCATCAATCGGGCGAAGGTGTTTAAAGCCGGCTCCGCCACCCCTGAGGGTCAAGGGAGCACCTTCTATCCGCTCTTCGTAAGTGCCATTGCTGCTGGCCTAGTGCCTCCCTTCTCCGAGTTCTTCTTCTCTGTCCTCCGCCACTATAAGCTACAAGCCCTGCATCTCCACCCCAACTTCGTCCTTCTCCTGGCAATCTTCGCCTATTACTGCGAGGCTCACGTAGGGGTGCAGCCCTCAGTGGCCTTGGTGCGCCACTACTTCTACCTCCGGACCTCTCGTGGTACTGCTTCCGCGTGCGCAAGCTTCGTCGCGTACGGTGGTGCCATTGCCATTTCGAACCTCGGGAAAAGGATTGAGGGCTTCAGGAGCAAGTGGGTCTTGGTGGATGCTGGGCGCATCCACCCTCGGCTGATCTTGCCCACGGAGCAGCCCACGAGCTCCAGCGATTGGGGTCGAGCGGAGCTCACGGACCCCCGCACGAAGCTGATGTTGGAGAAGATGGATGCGGATCAGAGGCCGGCCAACATGGCGGCGGCGAAGCTGACCGGCGCGTCGCTGCTGAGGGAATTCCTGGAGCACCAGCTGGCTCCGCTTCGGCAGTACTCACTTCCGATGTGGAGGCCCCGCCCGAGCCCCGCGGCCTTAGCCGACGGAGATCTGGCTGCTGTCCTCCAATCTCTCGTCGGGGGCGATGTGGCGAGGTTGGCGGGCGCTCCTACGCCCTTGTTCCTCCGCGACAACTGGGAGCAGGTAGTGGTGTCCATGCCCGTCTTCAACGGGGATGGGCCCGTGCCCATGGAAACTCCCGAGGAACCGGTGGACGTGCCCTCCGATGACTCCAGTGAAGAGGAGGAAGGAGGGGAGTGGGGAAAAGGGCCTGACTCCGAGGCGACTGACGGAGAGTCGAGGGCTCCCCTCCCCCGGCACAGGTCCCGCGTTCTCCGCATCTCTCCGAGCGATGACGACGAGGATGACGATGAAGACGACAACGAGGACAACGATGAGCAGGACGGCGGGAGCTCGCCCCCGATCCCGAAGAAGGACAGGACCGGGCTGATCTCCCGCGGGTCTACCCCGGCCCCGGGGCGGACTGCAGATGCACCTTCCGCCTCCAAGCTTCCCGAGGTTGACCCTTCCAGCCGGCTTTCAGGCTTCAAATTTGGCCGGAGGCCGCTTGAGCTCACTGGCGACGACCCGTAAGTATTCGATTCTTGTCTTTATTTCTTGCTCTGCTTCTGAGGCTTGACGTCTGCATTTCTTGGACAGGCTGGCGCCCGCAGCAAAGAAGCCGAAGGGGGCTCCCAAGGTTCCACCCGTGGCAGCGCCTCTGCCTGCGAAGGAGGGTGACCGCGATGCACAGGCTTCTCCTGCCCGGTCGTCCTCGCGAGGCCTGGCTGAGTCGGCTGGGGCGAGCTCAGCCCCCACGGCCCAAGTGGCTCCCGAGGTGCTCTTGCTTGCCTCCGCCACTTCAGCTGTCGGGGCGCGGCAGACTCCGCCTCAGGATGCTGTGGCCGCGCTGCCGTCTTCTCCTCCTACTCCACCAGCTCGGTCTCTCCGAATCCTTCTGCCGTTCTGGATCGTGTTGTTGCTGAGCTGGACCGACTACGTCAGGATCTTCTTGGCGCCGACCCCTGCGTGGTGGCCAGGCGCTTGGAGCTGGCTTCAGGCTGGGTTCGCTCTGACGCTTCGATTCGGGCGGCGCTGGTCCAGGCCTCGATGGCATGCGACAAGGAGAAGCAGGCTGTCCTTGAGGCGAAGGCTGCTCGGGACGCAGCCCTGGGGGAGGTGGTCGACGTCCGTGGACGTTGCTAGGCGCTGGAGGGCGAACTGCAAGATTTGCGGGACCAGCTCGCGAACGAGGTCCGCCTTCGCCAAGAGCAGGAAGAAGGCGTGAAGGTTCACGAGGCGGGTCTCAAGGAGAGGGAGGTCAAGCTCAAGAAACGCGGCGCCCGCCTGGGCGCGCTGGAGCAGGAGTTGGGGGCGAGGAAGGCCAAGCTGGACGACGAGGCCCTGGTTCTTGCCGAGGACCGCGTGGCCTTCGTGGAGATGGAGGCGAGGGCTCGCTCCTCACTGAGGACGCTTTACGATAGCGGCCTGGAGAGCCCACTGGCTGGCGCCGAGGACGGCCCCGCCAAAGTGCTTCCCTTCCTGGTTCACGCTCTTGAAGATGTCGGCCTTGGCCTTGGCCCCGCGGCCGAGGCCGAGGCACGTGTCCTGTCTTCTGCAGCAATGACGCAGGTCCTCACCCACATCTACCTTCGCGATCCCGGTGTCGACCTCGATAGCCTGCTGGAGCCAGTGAGCGGCGAGCGTGCCACTGCAGCTGCCGAGGCCATGAAGGGTCGCGCAGAGGCCCTGTTGGGGAAGTTCCGGGCCTTCAGCACCAAGCCGAAGCAAGGCGCTGCCGACCCCACCGCTCCGTGAGTCATACTCAATCCGCGCTGCTCCATCGCCGACAAGTGACTCCGTCGTGGCTCCTGTCCTGCCTTTAATTCCTGCACATGTAACATGCCTCGGGGAGGCATTTAAACTTGCGTTTGGCATCGAGATAAAGTGTGGACTGTAATATTTTCTTTTGAACTTCTTGAAATTTGTGCCTTTCCTTCCTACTTGCTTATGTTATACGTCGGCAGAGCCCGGCCCCGCGCATGCCTCACCCAGCGTTGGTCCCGACCAGAAACCAGGACGGGGCCAAGGAGTGAGGGGCCACGTGACAAGTTAGGCTCCTGAGTCGCGATTCTCAGGAGTCCCCCTTGGCGCACGAACAACAAGTAGGGAGGCGTGATGCGGATGGATCTACCATTCTACGTCTGCAGAGCCCGGCCGCGCGTGTACCTCACCCAGCGTTGGTCCTGACCGGAAACCAGGACGGGGCCACGGAGTGAGGGGCTACGTGACCAGTTAGGCTCTTGAGTCGCGATGCTCAGGAGTCCCCCTTGATGCTCAAATGGCCTTGGTACCTTGGCTCCGCTCGGGGAGAGACGCGCGACGAACCAGGCCCGGGGGGACCTGGCTGGGTGGCGTGCGTCTGGGTGTGACCCAGGCGCAGCCCCCGTGCCCAGCCCCCTCGCGCGGCACTCCCGAGGGGAGGCGTTACGATGAGGCTAGACACTGAGCTCTGGGCTCCCTGAGGTTGGTCCGGCCCGGGGGCCACCCTCAATTGTTTATCACCAGCACGGAGCATAGGGCTACCGTATGTGTACGGGCATAGCCGCTCCTCGGCAATGTCGTCAGCCAGCGCGGAGCATGGTGCTTCCACTGGTACGTGGGGGGGGCCCTCCGGGAGGAGCCCCCGGGGCGTGTACAGCCCCGCCCTGACACGTGGCTGGCA
The DNA here is from genome assembly GCF_003073215.2 of Triticum urartu. NCBI lineage: Eukaryota > Viridiplantae > Streptophyta > Magnoliopsida > Poales > Poaceae > Triticum > Triticum urartu. Next base: position 589,350,925 of record NC_053023.1, on the reverse strand, counting down.
CGGTAGGGCCTGGCGAGGTGTATCTGGGCACCCATGAGCCAGCGCGGGACTCACGGGGCCCATCCTCTAGGCGGGTTGCGCCTGGCACTGGGCCTTATCTTGTGATGTGTCCCTGCAAATTTGGTTAGATGTCGGCACTCTACGTCCTCGGGTCCCGGTGCTCGAGCTGGTCTCAGCCGTCGCTGGTATGCCAGGTCGCGATGCCATGGACAAGGCCAGAGGGTGAGGGCTGGAGAGCCAGTAAGAGCCCTGAGTTGCGATGCTTAGGTACCCCCCTTTTAACGTGCAAGTGGTCGGCATGGAGAAGAAGAGGTGCCGTGGACCGGCATCAAATAATCAAGCATGGTGGGTCTAACGCATAATCGGAAATAAACGCAAACAGGATACATGCCGCTGGGTCTGGCCCGAGCGGCTTGGGGATCATGCGGCCCGAGGGGTGCCCCCAACAAGGTAAGCTAACAACATGGAATAAAAAAAGGGATACACGCCGCAGGGATGGACCCACGCGGCCTGGGAATGATGCAGCCCTGGGGGGGCGCTCCCAGCTGGAAATAAAACTCGAAAGACGTCACCTGATGATGTTGAGGACGAAGGAGCGTTGATGTAGCAGGCTCGGTGGGTTGCGGGAGCCGATCCTCACGAGCCCCCAGGCCCAGGGGCCTCGGGAGGCTCCGGAGGCGCTGGCGGCTCCTCACGGGCCATCTCCATCCCTGCCAGGGCTGCAAAATGACTGGCCTCTCATGCCCCCGTGATGCCCCTTATGAGGCGCTGGTACGTGTCAGCCGCGTTCGGCAAGCCGTAAGGCATGCGAACGTAGCTGTGGGGTGGGCCTCCGCAGCGCCCCACTCGCGAGGGCCAGAGGCGTTCCAGAGAGGCGACTCGGTTGAGCCCTGGTATGTCGATGCAGACGCGCGGCCCACCATCCTCGCCTGGATGGGGAGCCGCTGCTGGTAGGCGGCGGCCGCCTTTCATGACTCTTGACTCCTGTAGCTCCTGAATGGCCTTGCTGACGAACTCCTGAGGGTCTAGGTCTCCTTGCCTTGCTCCCTCTTGAGGGAAACGTGCTTCGAAACACGCCTCCATGTGGTGCCCAAGCGCCTCCCTCGTGACCCTGGCTAGGTCGGTGGCCCTCCAGGGGAGAGCCCCCGAGCCCTGCCTGAGGAGGGCGCCGGGCGCGCTTTCCTATGCGATGGAAGGAGGTTCCCCCTGGGCAGGCGCGGGCCCAGAGGGGCCTGCCTCCTGAGTGGTCGGGCCGGACGATGTCTTCTTCTTCTTAGGGGTGGTCTCGGGAGGCCTCCTGCTTCCACGATCCGGGTCTTCCAGTGACGCGGCCTGAAAGGCTCGTTCCAGGGAACACACCGCGTCCTTCTCTTCACATTGCACCGTGATGACTCTGCCGCTTCCTGGCATCTTGAGGACGTTGTAGCCATGGTGAGTTACGGCCATGAACTTGGCCAGCGCTGGGTACCCAAGGATGGCATTGTACGGCAGGCGAATGTGGGCGACGTCAAAGTCGATAAGCTCGGTGCGGTAGTTGTCGCGTGCCCCGAAGGTGACAGGGGAGGCGGACCTGCCCAATCGGGACCGTGGAGCCGTCGGTGATACCGGAGAAAGGCTTGGTTGGCTGAAGCTGGCTGTAGGGCACTTGGAGGTTGTTGAATGTCTCCAGGACAGGACGTTGAGCCTTGCCCCGCCATCGATGAGGGTCTTGGTGACCACCACGTTGCTGATGATTGGGGAACAAAGCATCGGGAGAACTCCGGCTGTAGCCGCACACTTGAGCTGATCTGCTGAGCTGAACGTGATGGCGCACGCCGACCACCTGAGAGGGCGCGTGGCTTCGAGCCTGGGAAGGACTGCGTTCACTTCGCGGGCGAACTACTTGAAGGTGCGCTGGGAGGATGGGGCTTGTGCCCCACCCAGGATGCAGGCAATTGCGCGCGGCTCCTGGAAGCCCCCAGCTCCCTCGTCCTGGTGGCGGTCCTCGTTTCTCCTTGGCTGCGGCGGCAGCGGTGGGAGGCCTGCGTTGCCTTGCGGGCGATCCTCGCTAGGCTAATCCCTCCAGTCTCCCTCGCGAGGCTGATCCCTCCAGCCTCCCTCGCGAGGCGGGTCTTGCCAGCGATCCTCGCGAGGTTGATCGCGCCACCCTTGGCGCAGGCCACGGTCTTCCCAGCGTCCTGTGTTCCTTCCTCCTCCTCGGCCGTAGCCCCGGTCACTACGGTCAGGGCGACGGCCGATCCTTCCTTCTCGCACGGCTCTGAGCTCTTGACATTCGTTGGTGTTGTGGGTGTGGAGGTCGTGGTACACACAGTACCGACTGCCCTTGGAAGGTTCGGGCTGATCTCTGCCCCGCTTGGTGTCTAGTTCTGCCGCGAGCACGGCAGCCCCCTTGCGCTTCACATCCTTGGCCTTGGCTTCTTCTCTTCTGGGTCTGCGGCAACCAGCTCGAGGAGGGAGAGACGCCCTTCCTCGGCCCTGGCGCACCTGGTTGCCAGGTTGAACAGTTCCAAAAAAGTGCACATGTCTTCATGAATCGCCAGCTCCTCCTTCATCTTGACGTCGCGCATGCCGTCGGAGAAGGCCGAGATGATGGCCTCCTCAGTCACCTTGTGAATCTTGAGGCGCGCATTGTTGAAGCGCTGGATGTACTTCTGCAGGGTCTCCCCGGGTTGTTGCTTGATGCGGCGCATGTCGCTCACAGCGGGTGGCCGGTCGCGCGTGCCTTGGAAGTTGGCGATGAAGCGGGTGCGCATCTTGCCCCAGGAGGAGATTGTGCCTGGATCCAGGTTCAGGAGCCAGGTTCGGGCCCCGTCCTTGAGTGCCATGGGGAACCAGTTCGCCATGACCTTCTCGTCTCTGTTGGCAGCTTCGATGCCCAGCTCGTAGAGCTGGAGGAACTCCGCAGGGTCAGCCGTGCCGTCATAGCGAGGAGGCAAGGCTGGCTTGAACTTGCCGGGCCACGCGACGTTGCGTAGCTCGGCGGTGAAGGCGCGGCAGCCTGCTGTGGCCACGGGAGGCCTTGGATGACGGGGAACTTGGTCTTGCATGTCTCCACACGCTGCAACTGGGAGCAGCGCGGGGTCATGACGCGCGGGAGCAGGAGCATGGTCGCGACGTGCTGGAGCAGGGAGCGCCCGGGCAGCTTCTTGCGGGCGAGGGACTTCTTGACAGCTCTGCTCTTGCTGCGCTGGCGCCTAACGAAGCGGGTTCCGCCCAGGGGCCACGCGCCTTGGAGCCATGGCGCCTTCCTGAGGACGAGGCGGCCGGGCCGCCACCGGAGCTTCATTGCCCGCGCAGGGCGGGGTGCGGTGCAGCGGAACGGACGGCGCATGAGAGTCCGCTGCGACGCGGACGAGCTCGGCGACGTGGTCGAGCCATTCTTCGTAGACATCGTCGATGGGACGGTAGTGCAGGAGCTCGTTCGCCGCGATGAGTGCAGCCCGAGCCTCCATGGGCGCGCGGAGCGCGCGGGATGAAGAACCAACTGGGGTGAGCGAGGGAGTCGCGGTGCGGCCGTCTTGCCGCACGGACGGATGCTGGGACGATGCTTGCTGCTCGTCTCTTGCCAGGCCGGTGGCGGTGTTGACAGCAGGTGACGAGGAACGGCGAGGACGCCCACCGACAGGGGCCGTCTGGGCGACATAGGAAGCGAGCGGGGCCCGGCGCTCGGCGCGGGCCCGACGAGCGTCAGACATGGGCGAGATGGTCGGAGGAGAACGGGGTGCTGGAAGACGAATCCCGGCGCACCCCTACCTGGCGCGCCAAATGTTGGATTTCGGGTTCTGGCAGACCCTTGAGGTTCGAACACTGGGGTGCGCGCGGAGATTTCACCTCCTACCTACCTGCACCCCTCCGCCTTGCTAGGATCTGAACTAAGGAAAGAACAACACAAGAGACGCAGGGTTTATACTAGTTCGGGCCACCGTTGTGGTGTAATACCCTACTCCAGTGCGTGGTGTGGTGGATTGCCTCTTGGGCTGATGATGATGAACAATACAAGGAAGAATAGCCTCGCGAGGGTCTGTTCTTGGCTGGGGCGATGAACTGCTGGGAGGAGCTCAGTCACCTTTCTCTCTCTCTCTTTCTGATCTTCTCTATCCTTCCAACCTCTCAGCCCAGCCCTCTTCCCTTTGTGGGTGGCTGGTCCTATTTATAGAGGCGCTGGTCCTCTTCCCAAATATCGAGCGGGAAGGGAGCCAAAAATGGCGAGCTAATTTGAAGGGGGGCAGCTAGTATCAGCTATCCTGACAAAAGTAGTCTTCGCCTGCGCAAAGCTCTGGTGATGACGCCGTCTTGGGCTCCACGGTCACCTCCGTCTCGTAGTCCTCCTAGTCTTGGTCTCGTTGCACCGAAAAGGCAACCTTTTCCTGATGCCTCGGTACTCCGCGGCTGCGCTTGCCCCCTTTGCACCAAAGAGGAAGGGAGGACACTGCGCGGGCTGGCACCCGCCTGGCGCCCCCGGTCGTCATGGCTTGCGTCACGGGCACCTCGTGAGGTACCCCGCCTTGATCTCTCTGCCTCCTCGTGAGCCAGCCTGACGAGGCCGCGCCTGAGGAAGCTCCGCGTCGTCCACCCCGCGAGGCTTGGCCCCTCGCGAGGGTCTTGGGTTTGTGTTGGTGAAGACGGGCCGTGCTAGGCCCCCCTTTGAGCCACGCCACAGGTCGCAGGCAGGCAAGTCTGCGGACCCCCGTTCCCAGAGCGCCGACATCATGGAAAGGTACACAATAGGTTTGGTACACAGCATAGCATACTTTATAGAACCTATGGCCGAGGCATAGGGAATGACTTTCATTTTCTTTCTATTTTTTACTGTGGTCATGTTTTGAGTCTTACTTAATTTTACACCTTGCAATACAGGCAAGAACTGTTGGGGAACGTAGTAATTTCAAAAAAAATCCTACGCACACGCAAGATCATGGTGATGCATAGCAACGAGAGGGGAGAGTATCGTCCATGTACCCTCGTAGACCGTAAGCAGAAGCGTTATGAGAACACGGTTGATGTAGTCGTACATCTTAACGATCCGACCAATCCAAGTACCGAACACACGGCACCTCCGAGTTCAGCACACGTTCAGCTCGATGATGTCCCACGAACTCCGATCCAGCAGAGCTTTGTGGGAGAGTTCTGTCAGCACAACGGCGTGATGACGGTGATGATGTTGCTACCGACGCAGGGCTTTGCTTAAGCACAGCTACGATATGATCGAGGTGGATTATGGTGGAGGGGGGCACCGCACATGGCTTGGAACAATCAACTTGTGTGTCTTTAGGTGCTCCCCGCCCCCGTATATAAAGGAGCAAGGGGGAGGCCGGCCGGCCTTGGTGTGCCCCAAGGAGAGGAGGAATCCTCCTCCTAGTAGGAGTAGAATTCATCATTTCCTAGTCCTACTAGGAAGGGGGAAGGGGGAGGAAAGAGAGGGAGAGGGAGAGGGAAAGAGGGGTCACGCCCCCTCCCTTAGTCCAATTCAGACTCCTCATGGAAGGGGGCGCGCCACCTCCTGGGCTGCTGCCCTCTCTCTCCCCTTAGGCCCACTAAGGCCCAATACTTCCTCGGGGGGTTCCGGTAACCTCTCCGGCACTCCGGTTTTCTCCGAAACCATTCGGAACACTTCCGGTGTCTGAACATAGCCGTCCAATATATCAATCTTTACGTCTCAACCATTTTGAGACTCCTCGTCATGTGATTGATCACATCCGGGACTCCGAACTACCTTCGGTACATCAAAACACATAAACTCATAATACCGATCGTCACCGAACTTTAAGCGTGCGGACTGTCGGTGTCAAAACCGGCGGATCTCGGGTAGGGGGTCCCGAACTGTGCGTCTAAGGCGGATGGTAACAGGAGGCAGGGGACATGATGTTTACCCAGGTTCGGGCCCTCTTGATGGAGGTAATACCCTACGTCCTACTTGATTGTTCTTGATGATACGAGTATTACAAGAGTTGATCTACCACGAGATCGTAGAGGCCAAACCCTAGAAGCTAGCCTATGGTATGATTGTATGTTGTCCTACGGACTAAACCCTCCAGTTTATATAGACATCGGAGGGGGCTAGGGTTACACAGAGTCGGTTACAAGGGAGGAGATCTACATATCCGTATTGCCAAGCTTGCCTTCCACGCCAAGGAAAGTCCCATCCGGACACGGGATGAAGTCTTCAATCTTGTATCTTCATAGTCCAACAGTCCGACCAAAGGATATAGTCCGGCTGTCCAGAGACCCCCTAATCCAGGACTCCCTCAGTAGCCCCTGAACCAGGCTTCAATGACGATGAGTCCGGCGCGCAGTTTTGTCTTCGGCATTGCAAGGCGGGTTACTCCTCCGAATACTCTATAGAAGATTTTGAACACCAGAATAGTGTCCGGCTCTACAAAACAAGTTCCACACACTACCGTAGAGAGAATAATATTTCCACAAATCCAATCTGCTGACATGTTTGATAGCATGACATCACGCCATGGCCTGGTCATTATTCGAACTGTTTTTCTCAACCAGCACCGCACATAACGCAGGGAGGTTTTCTTGACACGTCTTGTCAAAGTAGAGATCGTGTCCCCCTTATTACGGGATCTCATCAATACGGACGCGGGTAACCCAACCGCGCCATTACTTATGGCGCTTGGGGAATAAGAGGTTTTACCAGGCAAGGGGGGAGGCGCATCGCCTCTTTCGCCATCATAAAGGGACAAGAATTCACCCTCTTCACCCATACCTTCTTGCTAACTCATTCCATTCTGCTCAGGCTCCAATGCGCGAGCGTTCACCTCATCTACCCACAAAAGGTCTTCCAAAGATGTCTGGATCTGGAGCAGGAGGCAAATGGATGGCCTCTACCGTCCAAGAGAAGGATATCAAAAAGCTTCGGGAGGCCGGGTATCTGGCCAAGAAAATCGGCCACCGTCTCCCGACGACGGCACAGATCGTCCCCACTTCGGAACCCCACGAGAAGGTTGTATTCCTCCCTCACTTTGTCCGCGGGCTAGGATTTCCCCTCCACCCATTCGTTCGCGGTATCATGTACTATTATGGGATCGATCTTCACGATCTGTCCCCTAATTCCTTCCTCAGCATCTCGACATTCATTGTCGTGTGCGAGGCTTTTCTCCGCGTTTCGCCACACTTCGGTTTATGGCTGAAGGTCTTTAATGTGAAGCCCAAGGTGGTGGGTGGCGAGCATGCCGAGTGCGGGGGCGCTATGGTGAGCAAGATGCCCAACGTCATATGGCCAACGGGAACCTTTAGTGATTCTGTCAAGGAGTGGCAACAACAGTGGTTTTACATCACTGAGCCGAGCAGTAAGGGACAGGCCGCTTCTCCCGAGTTTCGATCCGGCGCCCCTCTGGGGCTTACGTCCTGGGTCAAGAAAGGACTGGATTGGTCCTCGTCTGACGAACTGTCGGTGCTCCAGACGCGCGTTAAAGATATGGGAGATAAGAACATTGAACTCGTCGACGTAGTCCAGGTGATGTTAGTCCGCCAGATACTGCCTTGTCAACACCGGACTTGCAATGTATGGGAGTTTGATCCGGCCAGGCACCAACCCTTGCGAAGGCTCTTCGGCTCTTCGCACGAGGACATTTGGAAGGTGCTTTTTAAGTCCAGCAAATCATGGCCGGACTCCGCCAAAGACCGCGGGTACCAACTATCCCGCCCTGCAAGTTCGGTGAGTTTATCAAACTTTTCCATCCGCATGACCCAAAGGAAGCGCTTAACGCATGTTCATTTCAATTTCCCCAGAGCTGGACAAAGAAGGCGGAGCGGATCCATTGTTCGGTCCCGCTGCCCGAAGACCCGGCCATCCCACTTCTGACGAAGATGCTGGTCCCGGCGCCTTACAAGGTGCCGAAGAAGACGGCCGAGAAGGAGGCTAAAAAGACCCAGGGCGGCCATCATTGTCGCGGCACTTCGGGCACAATACCCGAAGGCTTTGATGCCCATTCCGCCTTTGAAGAGGACGAAAAGGAGGAGGAAGATGAATCCCCTGTGGAGGGAAGAAGGAAGAGGACGGCCTCCGCATCCTTGGAGGCCGAACTACCCAAAAGAGGAAAGATTCCTCGTCAAGAGGAGTCTCCTGCCGCCACCGACAGCGGTCCGGCATGGGATCCCAGGGCCCAGCCCCCGGTGAACTCATGAGTATATAAAATCCGAGTACTTTAAGCGTCCGGACTCATCGTGGCTTAGTATTTTAACCTAAGCCATATATTTGTTGTACTCCGGCAAGGTCCCGTACCGAACAATCCTCATCGGAGGATCTGCTGAGCTCAAACGCTGTGGAGAGCGGGACGCCCCTGAAGGACCCTTCCTCCAAGTAGGTGCCAAACACCGAGGCCTTGTCCCAAAAGGACCCCGGCCAAGGAGGAAAGGAAAAAAATCGTGAAGGCGGCACCTGGAGGTCGAACCGCAGGGGCCGGACATGTGGGGAAAAAGATTCCCATGGGTTCTGACGATAGGGGCGATTCTGAGCTCGGCTCCCTACCGGATGCGATTCCAGAGACCTGTATGGCTCCAGAATCAAGTAGGCAGCCTCCTTCAACCGGAGAGGGCATGCCTATTCCGCCGGCAACCTCTGTCCATTCAGAAGTGTCGGATGCTTTGTTCGTGGCGCTACGAGATGCCTCCATCGTTGATGAACACCGTGCTTGATGGGCGCGGTGATTGAGAAAATTCAGTCGACCGAGAGTGGACTAAACGAAGCCTGTATCAGTCTTGTAAAAGGCTTCGGGGTATGTTTTATGAGTTATCGAAGAGTGTCATAGTATAGATAGTAGCCCCTGATACACTGTTCGGTGAAAGAAAGAACCGGACAGGGGATCAAATTCATGATCTTAGGAAGACTCACTAAATGACATTGATTTCTCTCCTGTTTCAAGCAGATACCTGCAGCGGCTTCTGCCTCTCATACTGCGGAGATCGCCGGACTGAATCAAAGTCTGGAGCGGGCCAAAGAAGAAATTGACTGATTGAAAATGCAGTCGAGGGATAAACAAGGTATGCACCAGCATTATGTGCATTTATTGTGAAATAAATGTTCAGTATGAAATAAGCCGCATAATTTGTGCTAGGAGTTATGACTGAAGTCGAGGCCCTCAAAAGGGCCATTGCCGAGGCCGAGAAAAAGGCGGCCACGGAGCGGGCTCTTCGTGAGAAACACGAAGCCAGAGTTATTAAAGCTGAGCAGGAGTTGCAAGAGGCCGTAAGTAACTGTGAGGCCTTGGAGCAGAGTTTAACGGAAAAAGAGTCCGAACTCACCAAGGCGCGTCAAGCCACGAGCGGCGCCCAGGGGGAAACCCGAAGCGCGTTGCAGGGGATCCAAGAGGCGAGGAAGATCGTGGCGGGTAAGTTTTTCCCATGTAAAGAAAATATTTGTATGGAAGACTATGTTTCTGATTGTGAATCCGGACTTCTCAGGTGTATTTGCCGAGCTACCGCAAAGTATATCAGATGCCGCTCACATCTACCGAGCCGAAGGAAGGAACATCGCCGATAAGATTTTTTGGTCTCAGTATTTGGCATCAGATTATCCGGTGGCTTTTGCCGATCAACTGAAATAGCTGATCGAACTGCATAAGGCAGCGGAACTAGCCGTGAAAGATGTGGTTATCCGGCTATGGTCTGCCGAACCGATTCCAAGCAGCCACTTCGGGCTCGTAAGGCGGCTTATAAGCACTTGCTCTCGAGTTGATGTCATCAAGCGGTCGGTCTATATAGAAGGAGCGCAAGTGGCCTTCGCCCTTGCAAAGGTGCACTGAGGGAAGATGGATGCCGAAAAGCTAGTAACCGAAGGACCGCTGGAGGGGAAGGAGCACCACAAGCCCGAATCATATTATAAGAGTGTCCTGAAAGGATCCTACCTTGCGGCGGATCTATGTGATACGTCTCAAACGTATCTATAATTTTTTATTGTTCCATGCTATTATATTATCAACCTTGGATGTTTTATATGCGTTTATATGCTATTTTATATGATTTTTGGGACTGACCTATTAACCCAGAGCCCGGTGCCAGTTTCTGTTTTTACCTTGTTTTAGAATATCGCAGAAAAGGAAAACCAAACGGAGTCCAATTGACCTGAAACTTCACGGAACTTATTTTTGGATCAGAAGAAGCCCAGAAGACTTGGAGTGCACGTCAGGGGATCTACGAGGAGGCCACGAGGCAGGGGGCGCGCCCCCCCCCTTGGGCGCGCCCTCCACCCTCGTGGGCCCCTCGTGGCCCCCCTGACGTACTTCTTCCGCCTATATATCTCCATATACCCTAAAAACATCCGGGAGCACAATAGATCGGGAGTTCCGCCGCCAGAAGCCTCCGTAGCCACTGAAAGCCAATCTAGACCAGTTCCGGCACACTGCCGGAGGGGGCAATCCCTCTCCGGTGGCCATCTTCATCATCCCGGTGCTCTCCATGACGAGGAGGGAATAGTTCTCCCTCAGGGCTGAGGGTATGTACCAGTAGCTATGTGTTTGATCTCTCTCTCTCTCTCGTATTCTTGATTTGGCACAATCTTGATGTATCGCGAGCTTTGCTATTATAGTTGGATCCTATGATGTTTTCCCCCCTCTACTCTCTTGTAATGAATTGAGTTTCCCCTTTGAAGTTATCTTATCGGATTGCGTCTTTAAAGATTCGAGAACACTTGATGTATGTCTTACCGTGCGTATCTGTGGTGACAATGGGATACCACGTGATTCACTTGATATATGTTTTGGTGATCAACTTGCGGGTTCCACCCATGAACCTATGCATAGGGGTTGGCACACGTTTTCATCGTGATTCTTCGGTAGAACTTTGTTGGTACTCTTTGAGGTCCTTTGTGTTGGTTGAATAGATGAATCTGAGATTGTGTGATGCATATTGTATAATCATACCCACGGATACTTGAGGTGACATTGGAGTACCTAGGTGACATTAGGGTTTTGGTTGATTTGTGTCTTAAGGTGTTATTCTAGTATGAACTCTAGGGCTGTTTGTGACACTTACAGGAATAGCCCAACGGATTGATTGGAAAGAATAACTTTGAGGTGGTTTTGTACCCTACCATAATCTCTTCGTTCGTTCTCCGCTATTAGTGACTTTGGAGTGACTCTTTGTTGCATGTTGAGGGATAGTTATGTGATCCAATTATGTTATTATTGTTGAGAGGACTTGCACTAGTGAAAGTATGAACCCTAGGCCTTGTTTCCTAGCATTGCAATACCGTTTGCGCTCACTTTTATCATTAGTTACCTTGCTGTTTTTATATTTTCAGATTACAAAAACCTTTATCTACCATCCATATACCACTTGTATCACGATCTCTTCGCCGAACTAGTGCACCTATACAATTTACCATTGTATTGGGTGTGTTGGGGACACAAGAGACTCTTTGTTATTTGGTTGCAGGGTTGCTTGAGAGAGACCATCTTAATCCTACGCCTCCTACGGATTGATAAACCTTAGGTCATCCACTTGAGGGAAATTTGCTACTGTCCTACAAACCTCTGCACTTGGAGGCCCAACAACGTCTACAAGAAGAAGGTTTTGTAGTAGACATCACTATGTACCAAGGGAATTATATTTCCCTGAATGCGGATCATGTTGTCCGTTGAAATGTTTGAACCAGGTCATTGATATGTCGCCTGTTATATAAAAGTTTATCCTCCTGTGTGGCCGTTTGTATATTAAGGCTGGGAGTTGGCCAGTCGTCGGCTTCTGCCCCCACGTAAGGAGTACGGGGGTGTTCGGGATAAACCTGAGCACTCTTTATCCCAGTTTTGGTTCCTCCAAGGGAGGTGCTCAGCACAACGAACCAGGCAATCGAACTATAGGGCTTTATCACTCTCACTTAGCCATAGGAGCTTTAGTATGGTCGGCGCAGCCCCTTGTGTTCGGAAGACCATACTAGGGGCTCTATAAGCGCCTGATCGGAGAAAAAAGTCGATCCATCGCACGTTGCATTGGTTATGGCATTATGCGAGAGAAATCCTTAAAGATTTTCTGACCGCTCGAACAGCTGGCTAGCTCTCGCCGTATCATGACAGTCAGTTTTCGGCTTTCTCTACTGAGGTGCTCATCCGGAAGAACCGGGACACAATCGCAGTAGTTCTCCCAGTGCTACCTTAGCCGATATAGCGGAACATAAGGTACCAAAACATGGGAGCCGGGCAAACCAAACTATTGACCCAAGACATGATTCGGAGCTGATGCATATAATGCTATAAGTTCGGGGTGTCGAACTTCCATGAAGGTGTTCGAACTTTTATTGCCGTGTTGTGGGGGAAAACGAAGCCCCTCGCATATTTAAGGCATATCGCTGTGTACGGATGCCATTTGACGAAATGATTTCGATAAGAAATAATCAGCGGTAAAACGTCATATAAATCCACATGTTGTATTTGAATAATACGTCTATGCATGTGGGTACAAGTAATGTGGTAAAAAAAAGGAGTTGTGATAGCAGAACCTGCTGTGACCAGAGGGAAGAGGTTGAGTGGGGATCCGTATTGTAGCCGGACGTTCGCTGCTGGGAATGTCTAAGGATCCCCAGACGCGTTTGAGCAGCCTCTGTGGAGTCTGTCCTGGTCGATGCAAAGGTGAACCTGCGAAGGATATATAAGAAATGTTTGCGTGCCGGAGGGCGGTTGAGACGCTGAGTCCGGCCTATCGTGGCTATTCGCCGGAGTGTTTAATTGATCCCTGGACGGGCCGGAGTATCCTTCCGCAAAGTAGTTCAGATCCCCTTGACGGTGTCCGGGAGCCTAGGTGTCGACTCAAGGTTCAGCTGCAAGGTGCTGCTCGGTGTTCATGCTGCTAAGGCAGTGATGTATTTGTTGGTGCTGAAGGAAAATTCGGCCTTGCCATGAACCATGATGACACCGTGTGGACCGGGCATTTTGAGCTTACGGTAGGCATAATGTGGCACCGCGTTGAATCGAGCGAACGCGGTTCGCCCTAGCAGTGCTTGATAGTCACTGCGGAAAGGGGCGATTTCGAAGATTAACTCTTCGGTACGGTAATTTTCTGGTGATCCGAAGATTACCTCGAGGGAAATGGAGCCTGTACAGATGACCTCCATACCTGGTATGATGCCTCTAAAAGTGGCCTTAGTGGGCTTGATCGTTGACTGATCGATGCGCATCTTGCACACTGTATCCTGGTAAAGCATATTTAAACTGCTACCTCCGTCCATAAGGACACGAGTGAGGTGGAACCCGTCTACTATTGGGTCGAGAATTAGTGCGGCTGGATTGCCCCGATAGGCGTTAACCGGACGATCCGTGCGGTTGAAGGTGACCGGCCCTAGCTTATATTGTGGGACAGCGAGTTCCGTTGAGCCGCCATCCTTAAGGGTGTATATCTGTTCCAAGTGGGCCGTTTGGGTGGTATTTACCACATTCATCGATTGATTATGGGGGGGGATTTCTTTTGCCCTCCTGTGTTCTGAAATTTGGGCTCTTCGTCGCTATCGTCGCTTTGAGACCCCTCTTCGTGTTTGGCGCCTGCCTTGCCAGCTTGTTTGAAGACCCAGCATTCTCTGTTGGTATGGGTGGCTGGCGTTTCTGGGGTGCCATGAATTTGGCATTGACGAGCGAGTATGCGGTCCAGACTGAATGGACCCAGATTTGTATTTTTGGGCGGCCCTTTCCGCTGACCAGACTTTGAGACCCTGAACCCGGCATTAACTGCTGTATTATTGGTTTTATCACCATATTTGCGGCGCTTGTGTTTGTTGCGTCATGGTTTGCCGTAGGCATCTTTGTTATCCGGAGTGTCCGGATTCCTGGATGTGTTGTTGCTGCGAGCCAGCCAGCTATCCTCGCCCGCGCAAAAGCGGGTCATGAGTGTCGTGAGGGCTTCCATAGACTTCGGCTTCTCCTGGCCGAGGTGCCGGGCGAGCCACTCGTCGCAGATGTTATGCTTGAATGCCGCTAAGGCCTCCGCATCCTTACAATCAACAATTTGTTTTTTCTTAGTTGGGAACCGTGTCCAAAATTACCTGGCCGATTCCCCTGGCTGCTGAATTATATGGCTCAAGTCATTAGCATCCGGTGGTCACACATAAGTGCCCTGGAAGTTGTCAAGGAATGCGTCTTCCAGATCCTCCCAACTGCCGACGGAGTCTGCTAGCAAGCTATTCAGCCAATGCCAAGCTGGTCCTTTGAGTTTTAGTGGGAGGTACTTGATGGCATGTGGATCATCACCACGAGCCATGTGGATGTGAAGGAGGAAATCCTCAATCCATATAGCGGGATCTGTTGTACCATCATACGATTCGATATTTACGGGTTTAAAACCCTCCGGGAATTCGTGATCCATAACTTCATGAGTGAAGCATAGGGGGTGTGCGGCGCCTCTGTGCCGGGCTATATCACGACGTAGTTCATATGAGTCTTGTCTACTGTATTCGGCCCGGCCGGATTTACCTTTGGTGTATCTGGCGCGACGATCATCGCTCCGCGTTGGCCCACGCGCCCGTGACCCGTATATTGACCTTGCGAGTTTTGCCCTGCTGTCCAATACGTCTCGCATGCCCCGTGTGTTGCCCCGGGCCTTGGTATTTTTGATTGAGTGGCGGCGGGATGCAGGCTGAACTTCAGGCTGAAATGCCTCTTTGGCTCGGCCACGCGGTGGCTGGTCAGCCGCATCGTACACTGGTGATGGAGGTTTCAATGCTTCCTTCTCAAGGTGAGGTAGCAACCTGCGTTTTGGGTAACTCTTGGAGGGGCGCTCGAGTTCGTATTCCTCGGCCGCGAGGACTATGGTCCATCTGTTTGCTAGCAAGTCTTGATTAACTTGAAGCTGTTGTTGCTTTTTCTCCAGGCTATTTCATGTAGCCATAAGCCGGCGCTTGAAGCGCTCCTGCTCGACGGGATCCTCAGGCACGATAAATTATTCGTCGTTGAGGCTCACCTCGTCTTCGGAGAGAGGCATGTAATTGTCCTCCTCCGGTTCTCCATCTGCTGCCTGCTCTGGAGGGCTAGCTTGTTCATCCTTGTCGGTGTCAAAACCGGTGGATCTTGGGTAGGGGGTCCCGAACTGTGCGTCTAGGATCGATGATAACAGGAGGTAGGGGACACGATGTTTACCCAGGTTCGGGCCCTCTTGATGGAGGTAATACCCTACATCCTGCTTGATTGATATTGATGATATGAGTATTACAAGACTTGATCTACCACGAGATCGAAGAGGCTAAAACCCTAGAAGCTAGCCTATGGTATGATTGTTGTATATGATCTATCGACTAGCCTGGCCTCGGTTTATATAATGCACCAGAGGCCTAGGATAACAAGAGTCCTAGCCGTATATGCCGGTGGGGAGGAGTCCTTGTCTTGATCACCAAGTCTTGTGGTATCTTCCATGTATGCGGCAGCTATCCGAACTGGCCCATGAGTATACGTCCATGGGGGTCCTCGGCCCAATCTAACAGATCGGGAGACGACGTGGTGAGTACCCCCTAGTCCAGGACACCGTCACTAGCAACACCAGATCAGGGGATCGATGTGCCCCTTTAATATTTCTAAATAATAAGCCCGAAGCCCAGTAGCCCCCGAGCCTTAATGCGGGCACGGGTGGCCGAATTAAGGATCGATATCCATAGTAAAATCACAAATTATGTGTAATGACTCTATGTATCCAAGTACTTTACATCCTTAATGCCCGGATCTGCATTGTACAACTCTTTGTTGACCGACCAATGGCTTCCACCTCCTCGGCTAGTAGCCGAGGAGTGTTTGTCCTACTTTATAAAGCCTTTATGAGGGAAAAGATTTATGACAAACAAGGCAATCTGGCCATACGGTTTTATAAACAAAGGTACGCAAAGAGATATGTTATATTACTGTTTAACATAAGAAATGTCTTCCAAAGAAAATAGTCCCACTATCGGTTCCTTTCTTTGGGTTGTCATGCTAAGCATGATCATGAAACCTCAGCTCTAATGTAAGAGCAAAATATCGAGGATTTAGTTTGGGAGGCCAGTTAATAGCCCCCGGTAGTGTTCGGCGATAGTCGAGGTCAAGCCGTAAACACTTCGGCCATTGTTATGAATGGCCCGTCATTTAACACCGTCATCGGATCGCTGACCAGTTTACGCTTATTGTGACAGTCAGTTTTCGGCTTTCTCCACTAAGGTGCTTAACCATGTGAGCTGGAAGCACAATCGCAGTGGTTCTCCCTTTGCACACCTAGCCGAACAAAGCGGAACGTAGGAGGCAAGCGCAGGAGCCGGGCAACCTAACTATTGACCGAAGACACAATTCGAAACCAATGCATATATAGTGAGATCCGAGAATGTTTTTGCCGAATCTATAAAGGTGTCCGACATTGCATTGTGAGACTTGTGCTGGAAACACACAAATAGTTTAAAAGTGCCAAAAAGCTTGGAAAACCAAAAAACGTCAGTAAAAACATGATGTCCGAACAAGATCAAGTGTCCGGTGCCAATCCAAAATTGGAAGAGAAAGAAAAAATTGTGCTTCTGTCGTGTTTTGACAACGACCAAGAAGAAAACACATTTACAACTCATATATAAATTTTAAGAGCCCCCAAGTGTCTTGGGTAAGAATTTTATGTATAATGATTGCATGTACCGAAGTACTTATATCATATTTGTGTTCACCCGAACTTTAAACGCGTCTTAACCGACCATCGGCTTCTCCCTCTTCGGCCAAGGGCCGAAAAGTGTCATGTACACCGCCTGTCGAGAGTATCGACGGTGTTTCCGATGACCAGACAATCAGGCCATAACGCTGTAAATGACAAAGCGCGCTCAGGGAACTTATGTTATATTACTAACGAAGTGTAAGAAGCATCTTCGAAGAAAATAGTACCCCCACCGATACCTTTCTTCGGTGTTCATTATTACTATGAGACTTGTGCAATAGATTTTTTGTACTCATGAGTTCCGTTGTGTGCCGACCATGATTGAAAACAATAAGAGCGCTAGCTTTCGGCTTCACCCAGTCTGAGGTTAGAGCTCGGATGACCCGGTCGTGAAAATCGAAGAGGTGCTCCCTTTACTCCCTAGCCGAACAATCGGGAACGTAGGGGTAAGCACAGGAGCTAGGCAACCCAGCTTGCAAATCGCTTAGGTCAATATGGTGCATATTGTGGCGTAATACACGAATAAGAAACAAAGCCGTACAAGTATAATCATATGCAAGAGGAAAACCTCCATCAAGGGAGCCCCCAAGTAAACAGGGTATTTGAATTTGTGTGTCACAAACAAAGTTTTGACAAGGAGATTCTCTACAAGCAACTTTTTTTCAAAAAGGTATAATGCTTGGTCGAACCGAACACAAGTTAAGTATTTAAAACTTTGAGCATGAAGGCAACTTAGCTGGTTAATGTGTTCGGTATTGATGACGTGGCCCAAGCTTGATGCGGGACAAGGTTCCATCCCCCAAGCCGGTCCCAAGGTGGCGGAGCAAAGAGCTCGGCACTCCGAAGTGGTGACATAGCACGGTCAATGTGGGCCGGCAGAGTGATGCTGAAGTCCCTGGCATGGGGTAATGAAGTGTTGACGAAGCCCCCCGTCCAGCCGAGGTGACGTGGTATGTCAGTACATCGAGTTGACGATACTGCCCAACCCGGATCATTTTCCTGTGCACAAAATATAGTGCAAACCGGGGATGATAGTAATAATAATAAATAAATAAAAATCATTGCATAATAAATAATTTATGCAAAGTGAGTAATAAAAGAAATATGGCCTGGCACCGAAGTCAATGTCGATGCAGGGCGTCGGCATGATGCGGTAAAGGCATGGCAAAACCTGAATTCACAGGTCGGTCTGAATTCCAGATGCGGCGTTCGCCGGACCATGTAAGGAAACTGACCGAACCACCATGCGACCCTCGTTAATGCGGCCATCATTTGATAGACCTGTGTACATATGATGAACAAACCAGAGTAATAATTCCTTGGGAAAAATGAACCCGAACAAGCAAAAAATACTAGGATTAATAGCACCTGGTTTATTTGTTGTAGCAATCTGAAGAAAGGTGATTCCGTAAATTGGGACTCGATCCGCACACCCATTGCATAATGGGCGATAAAGCGATGGTATGGCGATGCTGGCAAAGGTTGGCTCGCCGAGGCAAAGCCCTCGGACCAGCTAACATGACAGATCTGGTCGGCTAGTGACGCCGAAGTCTCCGGAGTAGGTTGATGAAGAGATGGCGAAGCCCCCGGTCCAGCCGAGATGTCGAAGCCTCAATGTCAGCCGATGAGTCGAAGTTGGTCGGCGTGATGGACACCAGCTTAAAGAAGCAATAGTGCGGCCCTACCGATGCAGGTCGTGACGTGGTCGATGCCGGCTTGATGAAGTGATCGTGCGGCGATGCCGGTATGCCCGCTCCATGTAATCTGTGGGGCGGTGATGTTGGTGATGATTTATCCTTCGCGATGCTGGACTCTTGTTCGGCTTGCCGAGATGATGATCCGAAGAAGTTGAGCTCGGCTCAACAAAGTGACGACGTGTCTAGCGCAGGTCGGCAGCCTTGGAGCAACATTGCTGGACTGGTTTGACACCAGCATGATGATGAAGATAACCTCAGGGGAGGCTTAAAAATTTACGAGCACGTGTTTAAAAACAACGCACAATACCCTAGAAGAGAATTCCTCAAAAAAGGTTGTCCAATATCACTTTCATAAAGAAACATGAATTTGGGTCGGATCCGTATTCGCGCAGAAAACGGAACCGAAAATTGGTCCACTCATCGGAAGGTTACCGGAGTTTGAACCGTAGGATCGAGCTGAAATTTGGAGGGGTGGTAGATATGGGAATTCCGCAGTAGATGAACGGTTGGATCTTCCAAAAGACCTCCAAGCTGGGCTCTGGAGACCAGTCCCTAGACTCGTCCAGATTCCCGTCCAGATTTGACAGGGCTCCGGTATATCGTAGATTGTCGGAGATTCCTCCATTGGAACTCGATGAAATTTTGCATGGCTGTTGTAGACGTAATTCCACACTATTCAAACGAAGCAATCGTCAAACCGACGCTCCAGGAGGTGGTGACGGCGAATACAAGTTCGTTGTCCATAAAAACAGCACGGCCGCCCGAGGGCAATGTTGACGTTGAGCCCCCGAGCTCCATGGATGACTCCTCTATGATCATGATAGAGATCAGAGTTGATGTTGAAAAAGGCCCCCGTCCGAACATGATGATCGGAGATGGAGCACGGTCCTCGATCGAGCCAAGATGACCAGTCGAGCCGGCGACGAAGATGCCGGCGTCGCAGTTGACCTGCGGGCAAGCCATTGATCCTTTTGCGGATCACACAACGGAACTCTCAATGAAAGCACCAATGTCGGTGTCAAAACCGGCGGATCTCGGGTAGGGGGTCCTGAACTGTGCATCTAGGATCGATGGTAACAGGAGGCAGGGGACATGATGTTTACCCAGGTTCGGGCCCTCTTGATGGAGGTAATACCCTACATCCTGCTTGATTGATATTGATGATATGAGTATTACAAGAGTTGATCTACCACGAGATCAAAAAGGCTAAAACCCTAGAAGCTAGCCTATGGTATGATTGTTGTATATGATCTATCGACTAGCCTGGCCTCAGTTTATATAATGCACCAGAGGCCTAGGATAACAAGATTCATAGCCAAATACGCCGGTGGGGAGGAGTCCTTGTCTTGATCACCAAGTCTTGTGGAATCTTCCATGTATGCGGCAGCTGTCCGAACTGGCCCATGAGTATACGGCCATGGGGGTCCTCGGCCCAATCTAACAGATCGGGAGACGACGTGGTGAGTACCCCCTAGTCCAGGACACCATCAATCCTCCTACTCTACATTGTGCTGGAGGGGATTGTGGTTGTCTTCGGCACTATCCAGAGTGTTATTGTCTCTCATGCCGGTATCACTACTTTTGCTATGGCGGGACTTAGAGCGGCGCCGCTGACGTCGGCGCTTGGGTTTCTTCTTGGAGGGGTCATCCTCCGCTGTCTCCTCGCCATTGCCTTCTTTGGGTGTATCCACCATGTATATATCATATGATGAGGTGGCGGTCCAGCGCCCTGTGGGCGGTGGTTCCTGTTCGTCTCCTGCGTCATCGTCCATACCGTCGAGGTCTTCGGAGTCGAAGTCGAGCATGTTGGTTAAATTGTCGACAGTGGCTACTAAGTGGGTGGTGGGTGGGCACCGAATTTCTTCGTCGTCCGCATCCCATTCTAGCCGGACATAGTTCGGCCAAGGTTCTCCTGACAGGGAGAGAGACCTTAATGAATTTAGCACATCGCCGAAAGTCGAGTGCTGAAAAATATCCGCGGAGGTGAACTCCATGATCGGCGCCCAGTCGGATTCGACGGGCACAGATGTAAGCGGCTCGGAGTCCGTGGCCGGAGATGAATCCAGTGGTTCGGTGACACGGCTCTCGTAAGAGGTGAAGTCAGCATCCGGCTCTATCGCCACTGAGAGTGTGGCCTCCATGGCGGGGTCTATCCCTCCGCTCTTGGATGGCGCGATTTGCTCCGGATTGACGGCCAGAGTAGTTGCAGATGCGATCTCCCGAATATTGTCTGACGGCAGAGTTACGTCATGCTCGTCGTGACTGTGCGGCGCACCTGACGTGGGCTCGAATCCGTCAAAGATCAAGTCTCCATGGATGGCGGCAGTGTAGTTTAAGTTTCCGAACCTGACCTGATGGCCAGGGGCGTAGCTCTCGATCTGCTCCAAATGGCCAAGCGAATTGGCCCGCAGTGCGAAGGCGCCGAATACGAAGATCTGTCTGGGGAGGAAAACCTCACCCTGCACCGCATCGTTACCGATGATCGAAGGGGCCATCCAGCCTTATGGTGACGGCATAGTGGAACTCTCAATGAAAGCACCAATGTCGGTGTCAAAACACACGGCTCTCGTAAGAGGTGAAGTCGGCATCTGGCTCTACCGGCACTGAGAGTGCGGCCTCCATGGCGGGGTCTATCCCTCCGCTCTCGGATGGCGCGATTTGCTCCGGATTGACGGACGGAGTAGTTGAAGATGCAATCTCCCGAATATTGTCCGATGGCAGAGTTATGTCATGCTCGTTGTGACCGTGCAGCGCACCTGACGTGGGCTCAAATCCGTCGAAGATCAAGTCCCCGTGGATGTTGGTAGTGTAGTTTAAGTTTCCGAACCTGACCTGATGGCCAGGGGCGTAGCTCTCGATCTGCTCCACATGGCCAAGCGGATTGGCCCGCAGTGCGAAGCCGCCGAATATGAAGATCTGTCTGTGGAGGAAAACACCACCTTGGACCACATCGTTACTGATGATCGAAGGGGCCATCGAGCCTTATGGCGATGGCATAGTGGAACTCTCAATGAAAGCACCAATGTCGGTGTCAAAACCGGCGGATCTCGGGTAGAGGGTCCCGAACTATGCGTCTAAGGCGGATGGTAACAGGAGGTAGGGGACACGATGTTTACCCAGGTTCAGGCCCTCTTGATGGAGGTAATACCCTATGTCCTGCTTGATTGTTCTTGATGATATGATTATTACAAGAGTTGATCTACCACGAGATCATAGAGGCTAAACCCTAGAAGCTAGCCTATGGTATGATTGTATGTTGTCCTACGGACTAAACCCTCCGGTTTATATAGACATCGAAGGGGGCTAGGGTTACACAGAGTCGGTTACAAGGGAGGAGATCTACATATCCGTATTGCCAAGCTTGCCTTCCATGCCAAGGAAAGTCCCATCTGGACACGGGATGAAGTCTTCAATCTTGTATCTTCATAGTCCAACAGTCCGCCCAAAGGATATAGTCCGGCTGTTCGGAGACCCCCTAATCCAGGACTACCTCACGGACCCTATGGGTTCGAGAACTATGTAGACATGAACGAGACTCGTCTCCAGTCAATAACCAATAGCAGAACCTAGATGCTCATATTGGTTCCTACATATTCTGCGAAGATCTTTATCGTTCAAACCGCATAACAACATACGTTGTTCCCTTTGTCATCGGTATGTTACTTGCCCGAGATTCGATCGTCGGTATCCTTATACCTAGTTCAATCTCGTTACAGGAAAGTCTCTTTACTCATTCCGTAATGCATCATCCCGCAACTAACTCATTAGTCACAATGCTTGCAAGGATTATAGTGATGTGCATTACCGAGAGGGCCCAGAGATACCTCTACGACAATTGGAGTGACAAATCCTAATCTCGATCTATGCCAACTCAACAAGTACCATCGGAGACACCTGTAGAGCACCTTTATAATCACCTAGTTACTTGTGACGTTTGGTAGCACACAAAGTGTTCCTCCGGTACTCAGGAGTTGCATAATCTCATAGTCATAGGAACATGTATAAGTCATGAAGAAAGCAATAGCAACAACTAAACGATCATCGTGCTAAGCTAATGGATGGGTCAAGTCAATCACATCATTCTCTAATGATGTGATCCCGTTAATCAAATGACAACTCATGTCTATGGTTAGGAAACATAACCATCGTTGATTCAACGAGCTAGTCAAGTAGAGGCAACTAGTGACACTCTGTTTGTCTATGTATTCACACATGTACTAAGTTTCCGGTTAATACAATTCTAGCATGAATAATGAACATTTATCATGATATAAGGAAATATAAATAACAACTTTATTATTGCCTCTAGGGCATATTTCCTTCAGTCTCCCACTTGCACTGGAGTCAATAATCTAGATTACACGGTAATGATTCTAACACCCATGGAGTCTTGGTGTTGATCTTGTTTTGCTCGTGAGAGAGGCTTAGTCAATGGTGATGAAGCTATGTACCTAGGGTAGGGGCACGGACCCGTCCAAAGAGTCCTACCCAAGGACATCCCCAGGAGAAATCACCTATCAATCGACTTGAAGGCACCCCTGTAATCCATACACGCATAATCCAGTCGACCGCCTCCTGGCTCCGAGACGTAGGGCTATTACTTCCTCCGAGAAGGGCCTGAACTCGTAAACCTCGCGTGTAACAACTTCCCAATAGCTAGGATCTAGCCTCTCCATACTCACCCCCCTACATCACTGTCAGAGTCGGAACCACGACAGTTGGCGCCCACCGTGGGGCAGGAATCTTAGCGCTTAGTTGGAGAAGTTGCAATCTTTTCCGATCCCTTTGATCATGGTTTCTTGCGGAGTTTTGGTGGAGGGCCGCGAGATCCGTCTCGGCGCGCTCACCTTCATCGCCGATAACTCCGCCTGGCTTCAAGAGGCACCACTCGACATCGACGCGCTCCCCGTCCGCGGCGCGACGCACTTCCGTGCGTGCATTCGTGGCGTCCTCCTGCGGCAACCGTCGACCCAGTATCGGTCGACCCCTGCGTCGTCTCCCCACCCTGTCTCCCACCAGCGCAAGCGCTCCGGTCGGTCGAGACTTCAGCGATGGGTGAGGCATGCCGTGGCCCGCCAGTCGGCAGCCCCACAAGTTGCGGCAATCGAGCCCGTCGAATCCCTCTATGGCCTATTCGACCTGTCGACTGGCTCTGCGGGGACCGCATCCGAGTGCGACAGCATTGACCCAGCGGCTGAGGTTCTGGCGGTCGATGGAGCACACAGTCCCCCCGGTTTCCCTCGCGCTGACGGAGCTACGGGCGGAGGCGACCCGTTGCGTCCCCACGATGAGTATCTGCCTGAACCTCTCATGTCGTTACAGCGAGAGGAGCTTCGCCGCCGGAACATGGACGCACTCCACACTCCTATTGTCGGAGAAACCCCCAGGGCCCGGGCCTTGGAGGACGTGCGCCTTGCTAACCTGGCCGAGCGCACTCGACTGGAGAATCTCCAGCGAATACTCGACGAGCAAGCGCGTGAGCGGGCTCCCGAGTCCAGTCGACGTCCGCTAGCTCCCGAGTCCAGTCGGCGCCGGCCCTTCTCAGCGCCTCAGGTATATCGAACCCCAGTTCAGAATTTGGCCGCTGCAGCCCGTATAGCATAATCAATTCAGCCATCCCAGTCAGAAGCAGGCAGGGGCTTGTTGCAGATCAGAGCATTGCTCCGGGCGGCAGGAAACCAGAATTCCGCCGTTTCTCAGTCGCGGGATAGGATCCACAGTCGATCCGTTGCAGCAGACACAGTCCAGTCAGCCCACAGCCCGAGATCACCCCCGAGGCGTGAGGGACGTGATGACCGGCATGATCAGTACAGGAGGAATGAGCAGTATGATCATCGATTCGGTCGAGGTGATCGACGTCGAGTGCCAACCCCTCCCCCGAGGAGCGGGTCATATGCGCCTCGACGGCAAGATGACAGACGCCCTCACAGTGTTGGGAAGAGGATTCCAGTTGACCCCAGAGATCCAGGCTTTGATGCGAGGTCTATCCTCGTTCAAGGTTTGGTCGACAGGAACAGGGCTCATCGAGAGGGCCACAACAGAGATGCGCCTGCCAGCAGCAGCAGAATACGTGTTTCAGGGCCGGAGTGCTTCAGTCGAGCCATCAGGGCCGCAGTGATTCCTCCCAATTTCAGGCTGGCAACTGGAGTCAGCAAGTTCACCGGCGAGTCCAAGCCTGACACTTGGCTCGAAGATTACCGAGTGGCTGTACAGATTGGCGGTGGCAATGATGAAGTGGCCATGAAGCATTTGCCTCTTATGTTGGAGGGCTCAGCCAGAGCGTGGTTGAATCAGTTGGCACCTAGCAGCATTTACACCTGGGAGGACCTCTCCCGAGTGTTTGTTACGGTCTTGCATGCAGAAGCCGAATGAAACACTGAGGGATTACATCCAGAGGTGGATCACACTGCACCACACGGTTGAGAACGTGCCAGACCATCAAGCAGTTTGCGCTTTCAAAGAGGCGTTAAATACAGAGAGTTGAATCTGAAGTTCGGTCGAACTGGAGAGATGTCTCTGAATCGGATGATGGAGATCACCACCAAGTACGCTAATGGTGAAGACGAAGACCGACTCCGAAGCGGCAAGCTCAAAGCAGTCGCCCAAGAAACTGGAGGAAACTCCACTCGGAAACAGAAGCGGAAGGCCGAGCCAGCTGCTCCCGGGGAGGCCCTAGCCGTTGCCCAGGGAAACTTCAAGGGGAAACCCAAGGGCACCTGGAAGCCCAAGAAGGTCAAAGATCAAGACGGGAATGATGTTTTGGACTTACCGTGTCACATCCACACCAAGAAAGACGAAGAGGGTAATTTTATTTACCCAAAGCATACCACTCGACAGTGCCGGCTCCTGATCCAGCAGTTCCAGGGCAAGCAGCCCAAAGATAAGGAAAAAGAGCCAGACAGGATTGAAGACAAAGAAGACAGTGACGATGGATACCCCCAGATCAATTCCACCCTGATGATTTTTGCTGATGTTGAGAGCAAGAGTCGACTGAAAGTCATTAACCGTGAGGTAAACATGCTCGCCCCGGCAACACCCAATTACCTGAAGTGGTCGTAGACTGCCATCACATTCGACCAGTCGGATCACCCGACGCACATTGCCACCCCTGGGAGGCAAGCTTTGGTGGTCGACCCAGTTGTCGAAGGCACTCGACTGACTAAGGTATTGATGGACGGCGGCAGTGGCCTGAACATACTGTACTCTGAGACTTTGAAAGGGATGGGCATTCCGATGTCCAGACTTAGTACCAGCAACATGAGCTTCCATGGAGTCATTCCTGGGAAGAAAGCCGAGTCGCTCGGCCAGATTGCTCTTGATGTAGTTTTCGGTGATTCAAAGAATTATCGCAAGGAAAGGTTGACATTCGAAGTTGTAGACTTCCAGAGTGCCTATCATGCCATTTTGGGTAGGCCAGCTTACGCACGCTTCATGGCTCGACCATGTTACGTGTATCTCAAACTGAAGATGCCTGGCCCCAAGGGTGTGATCACTGTTACTGGCAGCCGAAAGAAAGCAGAAGAATGCTTTCAGAAAGGCTCAAAGATCGCTGACGCTCAGATGGCAGTAGTCGAGCTGAAAGAGTACCAAAAGACTGCCGATCCGAGTGAATTGCTGCGAGCCAAGAAGCTCGCCTCAGAATCAGCTTTTCAGTCGGCTGGCGAAACAAAGACAGTCCACATTCAGCCGACCGACCCCGACGCTGCTCCGACTCACATCTCGACGACGCTCGACTCCAAATAGGAAGAAGCGCTCATCCAGCTCCTCCGTGAGAACTGGGATATCTTCGCATGGAAACCCTCTGACATGCCTGGAGTTCCCAGAAAGCTAGCTGAGCACCGTCTACGAGTCGACCCAAAATTCAAGCCTGTGAAGGAACATCTTCGACGGTCTGCCGTCCAGAAGAAGTAAGCCATTAGCGAGGAAGTGGCTCGGCTCTTAGCAGCAGAGTTCATCCGAGAGATTTACCACTCCGAGTGGCTCGCCAATGTCGTCATGGTCCCCAAAAAGGACAAGTCGCTCCGTATGTGCATTGACTTCAAGCATATCAATCGGGCCTGCCCGAAAGATCATTTTCCCCTCCCTCGCATCGACCAAATAGTCGACTCGACTGCGGGGTGCGAGAGACTGTCTTTCCTAGACGCCTATTCCGGGTACCATCAGATCCGTCTGTATGGGCCCGATGAGATCAAAACAGCTTTCATCACTCCATTCGGGTGCTTCTGTTACGTCACCATGCCGTTCAGCCTCAAGAACGCCGGAGCCACGTTCATGAGAATGATTCGGAAGTGTTTACTCACTCAAATCAGTCGGAATGTGGAGGCATACATGGATGATATCGTGGTCAAGTCCCGAAAAGGTTCCGACCTGCGGGCTGACCTTGCTGAAACCTTTGCCAATCTCAGGAGGTATGATATCAAGCTCAATCCATCAAAGTGCACATTCGGAGTTCCAGGTGGAAAGTTGCTCGGTTTTCTCGTTTCCGAACGAGGGATCGACGCCCATCCTGAGCAAATTGGCACCATACTCCAGATGAAGCGTCCTGTATGCGTGCACGATGTCCAAAAGCTTACAGGCTGCTTGGCCGCTTTAAGTCGATTCATTTCTCGTCTCGGTGAAAAGGCTTTGCCTCTTTACCGACTGATGAAGAAGTTTGACAAATTCGAGTGGAGTCCAGAAGCTGATGCAGCGTTTGCAGATCTCAAAGCTCTGCTCTCCACCCAGCCGGTGCTTGCTGCCCCAATCAGCAAAGAACCTTTGCTGATTTACATTGCAGCCACAGGACAAGTTATCAGCACAGTACTTACGGTCGAGCGGGAAGAGGAAGGAAAGACCTTCAGAGTTCAGCGCCCAGTCTATTACGTGTCTAAAGTTTTGACCCCTTCAAAACAAAGATACCCTCATTACCAGATGCTTGTATATGGGATTTACATGACCACAAAGAAGGTTGCACATTACTTCTCTGACCACTCCATTACAGTCGTCAGCGACGCCCCACTGTCAGAGATTCTGCACAACAGAGATGCAACTGGTCGAGTGGCCAAGTGGGTGATTGAACTCCTTCCCTTAGATATCAAGTTCGAGGAAAAGAAGGCTATCAAGTCCCAAGCAATCGCAGATTTCATCGCCGAGTGGATTGAACAGCAACTTCCGACTCAGGTTCACTCGGAGCACTGGACCATGTTCTTCGATGGATCTAAGATGCTTAATGGTTCCGGCGCGGGAGTAGTCTTAGTCTCCCCCAGAGGAGATAAGCTCAGATATGTTCTCCAGATTCACTTTGATTCCTCCAATAATAAAGCATAGTATGAAGCACTTTTGTATGGGTTGCGCATGGCCATTTCACTTGGCGTCCATCGCCTCATGGTCTATGGCGATTCGGATTTAGTGGTTAATCAAGTGATGAAGGAGTGGGAAGTCAGAAGTCCGGCTATGACCGGTTACTGCAACGCAGTAAGAAAGCTAGAAAAGAAATTCTAGGGGTTGGAGCTTCATCACATTCCCCGACTGAAAAATCAGCCAGCTGATGATCTGGCAAAGATAGGCTCCAAGAGGGAAGCCATTCCCAGCAACGTGTTCCTGGAACACATCCACTCACCGTCAGTCCAAGAAGATCCCTTCACAGAAGAAACCCCGCAGCCGAAAAGTGCCACAGATCCGACTGGAGTCGAAGTTCCTGCCGTGGTCGACCTAATCATGGAAGTCTTGGCGATCACTCCCGACTGGACGGTCCCGTACATCGCGTATATCCTAAGAAAAGAACTCCCGGGGGACGAAGAAGAGGCTCGACAGATCGTCCGTCGATCCAAGGCCTTCACAGTCATAAAAGGACAGTTGTACAGAGAAAGCGCGACTGGAATCGGTCAGAAGCACATAACATCGGAAGAAGGTTAGATGATCCTTGATGAGATCCACTCGGGGACCTGTGGCCACCATGCGTCCTCTCGGACCATTGTGGCCAAAGCATACCGAGCGGGATTTTACTGGCCAAGAGCAAATGAGATGGCAAAGGAGATAGTCGACAAGTGTGAGGGGTGTCAGTTCTACTCCAACATGTCACGCAAGCCCGCATCAGCCCTGAAGGCCATTCCACTCGTCTGGCCCTTCGCTGTCTGGGGACTGGACATGGTTGGTCCTCTGAGAACGGGCAGGAGCGGTTTCACCCATGTGCTTGTGGCGGTCGACAAGTTTACCAAATGGATTGAAGCAAAACCCATCAAGAACCTCGATGCTCGCACTGCTATCAGTTTTGTCAGAGGACTAACATTCAGATATGGAGTCCCTCACAGCATCATCACTGACAATGGGTCAAACTTCGATTCAGACCAGTTCAGAGCCTTTTGCGCCTCCCAAGGCACTCGAGTCGACTATGCATCAGTCGCCCATCCCCAGTCGAATGGACAAGCTGAAAGAGCAAATGGTCTGATCCTCAAAGGACTAAAACCTCGACTAATGCGTGATCTCAAGCACGCGGCAGGTGCCTGGGTCGACGAGCTTCCGTCAGTTCTGTGGGGATTAAGGACCACCCCTAACCGGTCGACTGGAAGAACCCCATTCTTTCTTGTTTATGGAGCCGAAGCCGTTCTGCCAAGTGATCTCCTTCACAATGCTCCACGAGTCGAGCTTTACACCGAAGATGAAGCAGAACAGGCTCGGCAAGATGCAGTAGACCTCCTGGAAGAAGAAAGAGAGATGGCCATGATCAGATCGACCATTTATCAGCAAGACTTGCGTCGATTCCATGCCCGGCATGTGAAGAGTCGAGCCTTCCAAGAAGGAGATTTGGTCCTCCGAGTGGATCAACAGAAACCACACAAGCTTGCTCCTACTTGGGAAGGCCCCTTCATCATCACCAGAGTCCTCCACAATGGAGCGTATCACCTCTACAATGTTGATCGCCAGATCGACGAGCCGCGAGCTTGGAACGCGGAGCTGCTCCGCCACTTTTACACTTAAGTTCCTTCCTATAAAGATGTAATAAGAGAAACTTCCGCAGTTCATTTTTATCAAAGACAAGAGTGTTCCAATGATTGCTGTCACTTTTGTTTACATACGAAAACCCCCAGTGGGTGACTTAGCCGCGAATCCGTTTCGCCTAAGTTCAAAAAAAAATCCTACCGAGTGGAGAGCAAACCTCCCACTCGGGGGCTTAGCCGCAGTCCAGCACTCGCCTAGGTTCTCCTACGAAGAGACTTAGCTGCAGTCAGCACTCGCCTAAGTTTGAAAAATCCTACCGAGTGGAGAGCAAACCTCCCACTCGGGGGCTTAGCTGCAGTCCAGCGCTCGCCTACATTCTCCTACGAAGAGACTTAGCTGCAGTCAGCACTCGCCTAAGTTTGAAAAATCCTACCGAGTGGAGAGCAAACCTCCCACTCAGGGGCTTAGCTGCAGTCCAGCACTCGCCTAAGTTCTCCTACGAAGAGACTTAGCTGCAGTCAGCACTCGCCTAAGTTTGAAAAATCCTACCGAGTGGAGAGCAAAACCTCCCACTCGGGGCTTTGCTGTAGTCCAGCACTCGCCTAAGTTCTCCTACGAAGAGACTTAGCTGCAGTCAGCACTCGCCTAAGTTTGAAAAATCCTACCGACTAGAGAGCAACCTCCCACTCAGGTGATTAGCCGCAGTCTAGCGCTCGCCTAAGTTTGAAAAATCCTACCGAGTGGAGAGCAAACCTCCCACTCGGGGGCTTAGCCGCAGTCCAGCGCTCGCCTAAGTTCTCCTACGAAGAGACTTAGCTGTAGTCAGCACTCGCCTAAGTTTGAAAAATCCTACCGAGTGGAGAGCAAACCTCCCACTCGGGGGCTTAGCTGCAGTCCAGCACTCGCCTAAGCTCTCCTACGAAGAGACTTAGCTGCGGTCAGCACTCGCCTAAGTTTGAAAAATCCTACCGAGTGGAGAGCAAACCTCCCACTCGGGGGCTTAGCTGCAGTCCAGCACTCGCCTAAGTTCTCCTACGAAGAGACTTAGCTGCAGTCAGCACTCGCCTAAGTTTGAAATCCTACCGAGCGAGAGAAAACCTCCCGCCCGGAGGCTTAGCTGCAGCCCAGCGCTCGCCTAAGTATGAAACACATCTCATTCCCCAAGGACAACGAGGGACAGGTCGACTGCCACCTTCTCCTTCGGAGCTGCACCACAGACACAAAGTTATTTCGAGTGAAGACCAAATTCCACTCGACGGGTCATCCACAAAGAGATTCAACGACAAATCAAGTTCAAATAAAGCCTAAGAGGTCCCAGAGACCTCAGATCAAAGTACTCGAGCCCCCGGCTCGGCAGAGTTTAACTGTTACACTTCCACTCGGCATTCCGAGGCAAATTTAAGGCAGAGTTTAACGGATTACAAAATACACTCGGCATTCCGAGGCAAGTTTTTTCATTCCTCGGGAGGAGGAGGACTGGCAGGGGCGACAAACTCATCCAAGTCGATCCCATCTGCGATACGGGTAGCAGCAGCAATAAATGTCTCCATGAAGTCCTGGAAGTTGTGCTTCCTCGTGTTGGCGACTTGGATGGCGGCCAGCTTCTCCTCCCGCACCTCCTTGCAATGGACGCGGACCAGAGATAGAGCCACGTCAGCGCCACACCGAGTTGAAGACTTCTTCCACTCCTGCACTCGGTCAGGGATTCCGTTGAGTCGAGTCATCAGAGACTCGAGATCATTCTGGAGAGAAGACTCCGGCCAAAGCGTCGGGTCGATCCGCGTCATGGCAACCTTCAGTCGAGCCAAGTAAACCACGACGCCGTCAACACGAGATTCCAGTCGGAGCAGGTTCATGGCAGCTTCATCTTTCACCGGAGAGTTGATTGGATCCAAACCTGTTTCGATCCGCCCAGTCTCCTCTTCAAAGTTCTGGCAAAGTTCTGCATACACGACCCAAGGATAAGTCAAATTTCGTAAAACTGAGTCGACACAAAAAAAAAACCAGTCGGAACTGAGTGTGCACCTTCGAGCTTGATATATAACTTCTTGGCAAAGCTCCTCAAGTAGCCCTCCAGGTCGTCCCTCCTACGAGCGACGCCTTCCATCTTCTCGTTCAGGGTGAGGTTCTCCTTCTTCCAACGCGAACACTCCCTGTTGGCTTCATTCAGAGCGGTCTTCAACTTGGTATTCTCTCCTTCTAATTGGTCGACCGAAGCCAGCTTCTGTGCGGCCAGAGCGGTCTTATCATCAGCCTCCTTACGGG
The DNA here is from genome assembly GCF_003073215.2 of Triticum urartu. Taxonomy (NCBI): domain Eukaryota; kingdom Viridiplantae; phylum Streptophyta; class Magnoliopsida; order Poales; family Poaceae; genus Triticum; species Triticum urartu. The sequence continues at coordinate 589,319,462 of NC_053023.1, read as the reverse complement.
CAGCAGCCAAGTCCTGATCCTTCTTCGCCAGAGCTTCTTTCAGTTTTTCTGCAAAAAATGATGGTTGAGTCGGAGAAAGCGAAAAGATACTCAAGCCTAAAAACTAACCAGTCGACAAAGGCGTCTTACCTGCGGCGCCATCTCTGACCTTCTGCAGCTCTGTCCTAGCCAGCTCCAGATCAAGGTTCATTTGAATTTGCTGCTTCTCCAAGTCAGCCAAGCGGGTTCCAAGATCATAAGATTTCTGAAGTCAAAGGGGAGGAGTTACAATTTCAGTAAAAAAAAGAGCAACAAAGGCAATAAATACTAAGACTACGGTCGACTGCCAGCAGTCCACCATAGTCTCGGGGACTACACCCAGTGGGTGCACTTAGCGTGCCCCCACCGGTTCCTATCCCACCCGACCGACCCCTGAAGTCGAGTCCAAGACAAGTCGCTTCCGAGCAGTTAAGAGACAATAATGGAGTTTCTAAGACTACAGCCGAAGCGAAACATTCGACAGTAGCCTCGGGAACTACACCCAGTGGGTGCACTCAGCGTGCCCCCACAGTAAAAAAAAGAAAAAAAGAAGAGAGAAAGACGTCGACTGCCCGCAGTCGACAGGATACCGTTCCATTCGACATGACCCGATCAGACAGAGCGAAGAAACTCAACTACAACGACTCAATTTAAAGACTACAGTCGACTGCCAACACTTAGCCTGTCCACCATAGTCTCGGGGACTACACCCAGTGGGTGCACTTAGCCTGCCCCCACTCGTCCAAGAATTGGCAAACACACCCAGTGGGTGTACAAACTTAAAGTTCTTCGGAAAAGAGATTCTTCAAAGGACATATCGAAACAGACCAAGTGTTGAAGTCGACTGACCTGGACATTGCTCTGAAGAGCCGAACTTGCGTCATAAGCCGCCTGGCAAGCCTCCCGAGCCACTTTCACCTGTTCCATCATGATTCCAGCCTGGCGTACAGCCTCTTTCGCAGCAGCCGCTTGGTCCTCAGGGACGGGGTACGCAGCAAAAAGCGAAGACGGATCCGCAGTCGACGCTGAAGGCCGCACACTCGTCAGAGGAACAAGGAAAGTCACGGACGCCCGAGTGGGTTTGCCATCGTCCCGAACTACGGCCTCAGGCGCCGGAGTGGATTGCGGAGTCTTGCCAGCCAACGCCTTCTTCTTCCTCTTCACCCTCAGTGGTTCGTTGCCGTCGTCGTCCGGGAGGTCAATAACATGAGGAGGAGCTGCAAGGAAAACATTCAATCGACCAGAGTCGCAATAAAGTTCCAGTCGACTCGAAAGCAGGACGTCAGTGATCGTACCAGGGTTGGAGGTGACAGCGTCCTCCATCTCTTGGTCGTCGTTCCTGGCGGAGACCTCAGAATTTGCACCACTTCAAATCTCGAAAGTTAGTCAATTGGCCCAGTGAATCGACCAAAGATCCGTCCACAGTCGACCAAAGAAAGCAAGTGTTATTGTTACCCGGAAATGGTGGGAACAGCTATCTTCATCTTGGGCAAGGCCTTGGGAGGCTTGGATGGCGTCGCTCGTGGGTGCTTGGGAGGCTTCCCGGTCGGCGGAGGAGAAGAGGTCCGAGGGCGTTTCGACGACTGCCCAACAGGAGCAGTCGCCTTGCCACGTTCCTGCGCTGGATCGTGGGTGAGCTTGGATCGCCCCTCCGGGCGGGAGGGTTCGTCCTCCTCCTCCTCTTCGCTGGAGAAGATGTCGTCGCCTTCCTCTCCCTCGCCGTTGGACTCCCACTCGCCCTGGTCGTCCCCGCTCTCGCCTCCGCTCCCCTCACCTTCCTCAGTCGACCCTTGTGCCCCGTTGGGCGTCGAGTACATCTCAGTGGTCGCTTGGAAGACAACAGACAAGACGAAAGTCAATCGACTTACCCAAAGAAGACCAATACAAAAGGCCAGATATCCGACACAAAGACATACCTGATCCACCTCATATGAGTTGTCGAGTGGAATTACCCTTCTGGCTCCTCGGGGGTTGTCTTTGTTCCCCGTGATGCTTGACAGCCACCCCTCCAGCATCTCCTCGGTGACCTCCTCCGGGTGGATCTGAGTGATGTCGTCAAGGCCAGAATACAGCCACATCGGGTGGTCTCGTGCCTGGAGCGGTTGGATGCACCTCTGGAGAAAGACCTCCAACAGGTCCATCCCAGTCACCCCCTCACGGACAAGCTCAACCACTCGACCCGCCAATACCTTGACTTGGGCCCTCTCCTCTGGCGTGACTTTCAGAGAGATAGGCTTCTCGGCTCGGTCGAGGGAAAAAGGAGGAAGACCGGTCGACTGTCCGGGGGTCGCCTGGTCCTGGCAGTAGAACCAGGTCGACTGCCAGCCGCGGACGGACTCCGGGAAGGTGATAGAGGGAAAACAGTTCTTCCCCCTCGTCTGGATCGCCAGGCCCCCGCACAGCTGGATCACTTGCGTCTTCTCATCACTCGACTTGGCCTTTTTAACCGACTGAGAGCGGCAAGTAAAGATATGCTTGAAAAGCCCCCAATGCAGACCGCAACCCAGGAAGGCCTCGCACATGGAAATGAACGCAGCAAGATAGACTATGGAGTTGGGGGTAAAGTGATGGAGCTGCGCTCCGAAGAAATTCAAGAAGCTCCGGAAGAATGGATGGGGAGGCAGAGAAAACCCTCGGTCGATGTGGGTGGCGAGGAGCACGCACTCATTGTCGCGGGGTTGAGGTTCGATCTCCCCCCGGGAGACGCGCAGCCTCGTGGGGAATGGCTCCTCCCTCGACCATGTCGTCGAGACCCTCCTGCCGGAGCACCGATGGCATCCAGTCGCCCTGAATCCAACCCTTGGGCAGGGCGGTCCGGGAGGAACATCCGCCTCGTGCAGACCTCTTTCCTTTCCCCGCCGCCGCCACCTTCTTCGCGCGCTCCAAAGCAGTGGTCTTGCCCTTCACCATCGTCGCCGGCGAGGTCTCACACGGGCTAACGGCGCTAGGGTACAGCCGAAGGTCACGGGAGGGCTGGCGAAGGGAGAGAAGAAGAAGGAAGAAGAAGAGAAGCGCACGGCTTGGAAACCCCGAGCCGGCAACTTATAAGGGGCCGCTCCCGAGTGGCTGACTGGTAGGCCCAGGCAGTCCAGTCAAATCCCCCAGCAGACGCGCGCGCAGTACGTGGCGAAAAAGGTGACGCGAGGATCGAGGAGTTTTCGCTTTATCACTTCCGATTACTGCGGCTGCTCCCGTCCCGCGCGCTCCCCAAAATCCGAATCCCGTGAGATCCGCGGGCCGCAGAACCACTTGCCAAAAACAGAGTATCCCGCTCGCACCAACACTTGGCATGTCGCAAGCAAAGATATTCACTCGACGAAAGGCCTGGAATGGATCAAGGCGACTGAAAGAGGTTGGTAACGTCATCCGTGACAACGAACCCTAAACGAGGCACTCATACGGCCCCAATGAACCGGTCGGAAAGGATCCCCAACTCTTTCCCCACTCTAACCTCGATCCATTCCGGGGCTAATGATGAAGCTATGTACCTAGGGTAGGGGCACGGACCCGTCCAAAGAGTCCTACCCAAGGACATCCCCAGAAGAAATCACCTATCAATCGACTTGAAGGCACCCCTGTAATCCATACACGCATAATCCAGTCGACCGCCTCCGGGCTCCGAGACGTAGGGCTATTACTTCCTCCGAGAAGGTCCTGAACTCGTAAACCTCGCGTGTAAACACTTCCCAATAGCTAGGATCTAGCCTCTCCATACTCACCCCCCTACATCACTGTCAGAGTCAGAACCACGACAAATGGGTCTGCGACATTCAGATTCGTATGTATCTTGCAAATCTCTATGTCTCCCTCCTTGACTTGATCGCGGATGGAATTGAAGTGTCTCTTGATGTGCTTGGTTCTTTTGTGAAATCTGGATTCCTTTGCCAAGGCAATTGCACCAGTATTGTCACAAAAGATTTTCATTGGACCCGATGCACTAGGTACGACACCTAGATCGGATATGAACTCCTTCATCCAGACTCCTTCATTTGCTACTTCCGGAGCAGCTATGTACTCTGCTTCACACATAGATCCCGCCACGGTGCTTTGCTTAGAACTGCACCAACTGACAGCTCCACCGTTTAATAAAAACATGTATCCGGTTTGTGACTTAGAGTCATCCGGATCAGTGTCAAAGCTTGCATCGACATAACCATTTACGACGAGCTCTTTGTCACCTCCATAAACGAGAAACATATCCTTAGTTCTTTTCAGGTATTTCAGGATGTTCTTGACCGCTGTCCAGTGATCCACTCCTGGATTACTTTGGTACCTCCCTGCTAAACTAATAGCAAGGCACACATCAGGTCTGGTACACAACATTGCATACATGATAGAGCCTATGGCTGAAGCATAGGGAACATCTTTCATTTTCTCTCTATCTTCTGCAGTGGTCGGGCATCGAGTCTGACTTAACTTCACACCTTGTAACACATGCAAGAACCCTTTCGTTGCTTGATCCATTTTGAACTTCTTCAAAACTTTATTAAGGTATGTGCTTTGTGAAAGTCCAATTAAGCGTCTTGATCTATCTGTATAGATCTTGATGCCCAATATATAAGCAGCTTCACCGAGGTCTTTCATTGAAAAACTCTTATTCGAGTATCCTTTTATGCTATCCAGAAATTCTATATCATTTCCAATCAGCAATGTGTCATCCACATATAATATTAGAAATGCTACAGAGCTCCCACTCACTTTCTTGTAAATACAGGCTTCTCCAAAAGTCTGTATAAAACCATATGCTTTGATCACACTATCAAAACGTTTATTCCAACTCTGAGATGCTTGCACCAGTCCATAGATGGATCGCTGGAGCTTGCACACTTTGTTAGCACCCTTCGTATCGATAAAACCTTCAGGTTGCATCACATACAACTCTTCTTCCAGAAATCCATTCAGGAATGCAGTCTTTACATCCATTTGCCAAATTTCATAATCATAAAATGCGCCCATTGCTAACATGATTCAGACGGACTTAAGCATCACTACAGGTGAGAAAGTCCCATCGTAGTCAACTCCTTGAACTTGTCGAAAACCTTTCGCAACAAGTCGAGCTTTGTAGACAGTAACATTACCATCAGCGTCAGTCTTCTTCTTGAAGATCCATTTATTCTCGATGGCTTGCCGATCATCGGGCAAGTCAACCAAAGTCCACACTTTGTTCTCATACATGGATCCCATCTCAGATTTCATGGCCTCAAGCCATTTTTACAGAATCTGGGCTCATCATCACTTCCTCATAGTTCGTAGGTTCGTCATGGTCAAGTAACATGACTCCCAGAACAGGATTACCATACCACTCTGGTGCGGATCTTACTCTAGTTGACCTATGAGTTTCGGTAGTAACTTGATCTGGAGTTATATGATCTTCAAAATTAGCTTCCTCACTAATTGGTGTAGGAGTCACACGAACAGATTTCTATGATGAACTACTTTCCAATAAGGGAGCAGGTATAGTTACCTCATCAAGTTCTACTTTCCTACCACTCACTTCTTTTGAGAGAAACTCCTTCTCTAGAAAGGATCCATTCTTAGCAACGAATGTCTTGCCTTCGGATCTGTGATAGAAGGTGTACCCAACAGTCTCCTTTGGGTATCCTATGAAGACACATTTCTCCGATTTGGGTTTGAGCTTATCAGGTTGAAGCTTTTTCACATAAGCATCGCAGCCCCAAACTTTAAGAAAGGACAACTTTAGTTTCTTGCCAAACCATAGTTCATAAGGCGTCGTCTCAACGGATGTTGATGGTGCCCTATTTAACGTGAATGCGGCCGTCTCTAAAGCATAACCCCAAAACGATAGCGGTAAATCAGTAAGAGACATCATAGATTGCACCATATCTAGTAAAGTATGATTACGATGTTCGAACACACCATTACGCTATGGTGTTCCGGGTGGCGTGAGTTGCGAAACTATTCTGCATTGTTTCAAATGAAGACCAAACTCATAACTCAAATATTCTCCTCCACGATCAGATCGTAGAAACTTTATTTTCTTGTTACGATGATTTTCCACTTCACTCTGAAATTCTTTGAACTTTTCAAATGTTTCAGACTTATGTTTCGTCAAGTAGATATACCCATATCTGTTCAAATCATCTGTAAAGGTGAGACAATAACGATACCCGCCGCGAGCCTCAATATTCATCGGATCACATACATCAGTATGTATGATTTCCAACAAATCTGTTGTTCGCTCCATAGTTCCGGAGAAAGGCGTTTTAGTCATCTTGCCCATGAGGCATGGTTCGCAAGTACCAAGTGATTCCAAAAGTCCATCAGAATGGTGTTTCTTCATGCGCTTTACACCAATATGACCTAAACGGCAGTGCCACAAATAAGTTGCACTATCATTATCAACTCTGCATCTTTTAGCTTCAATATTATGAATATGTGTATCTCTACTATCGAGATTCATCAAAAATAGACCACTCTTCAAGGGTGCATGATCATAAAAGATATTACTCATATAAATAGAACAACCATTATTCTCATATTTAAATGAATAACCGTCTCGCATCAAACAAGATCCAGATATAATGTTCATGCTCAACGCTGTCACCAAATAACAATTATTTAGGTCTAAAACTAAACCCAAAGGTAGATGTAGAGGTAGCGTGCCGACCGCGATCACATCGACTTTGGAACCATTTCCCACGCGCATCGTCACCTCGTCCTTAGTCAATCTTCGCTTAATCCATAGCCCATGTTTCGAGTTGCAAATATTAGCAACAGAACCAGTATCAAATACCCAGGTGCTACTACGAGCATTAGTAAGGTACACATCAATAACATGTATATCACATATACCTTTGTTCACCTTGCCATCCTTCTTATCCGCCAAATACTTGGGGCAGTTCCGCTTGCAGTGACCAGTCCCTTTGCAGTAAAAGCACTCAGTCTCAGGCTTAGGTCCAGACTTAGGTTTCTTCACTTGAGCAGCAACTTGCTTGCCGTTCTTCTTGAAATTCCCCTTCTTCCCTTTACCCTTTTTCTTGAAACTGGTGGTCTTGTTGACCATCACCACTTGATGTGCCTTCTTGATTTCTACCTCCGCAACCTTTAGCATTACGAAGAGCTCGGGAATCATCTTATTCATCCCTTGCATATTATAGTTCATCACAAAGCTCTTGTAGCTTGGTGGCAGTGATTGAAGAACTCTGTCAATGACAATATCATCAGGAAGATTAACTCCCAGTTGAGTCAAGTGGTTGTGGTACCCAGACATTCTGAGTATATGTTCACTGACAGAACTATTCTCCTCCATCTTGCAGCTGTAGAACTTATTGGAGACTTCATATCTCTCAATCCGGGCATTTGCTTGAAATATTAACTTCAACTCCTGGAACATCTCATATGCTCCATGACGTTCAAAACATCGTTGAAGTCCCGGTTCTAAGCCGTAAAGCATGGCACACCGAACTACCGAGTAGTCATCAGCTTTGCTCTGCCAGATGTTCATAACATATGGCGTTGCTCCTGCAGCGGGTTTGGCACCTAGCGGTGCTTCCAGGACGTAATTCTTCTGTGCAGCAATGAAGATAATCCTCAAGTTACGGACCCAGTCCGTGTAATTGCTACCATCACCTTTCAACTTTGCTTTCTCAAGGAACGCATTAAAATTCAATGGAACAATAGCACGGGCTATCTATCTACAAAAACATAGACATGCAAAATACTATCAGGTACTATGTTCATGATAAATTAAAGTTCAATTAATCATATTACTTAAGAACTCCCACTTAGAATTTCATGACCGGCATAGGGGCTTAGCCCAGTGGGTTATGGCCCAAGTATCTTAATTAGGGGCTTAGCCCAATTATCTTATCATATTAGGATCGTTTGCTTAGGAGTCAAGTAAACCTCTCTATATAAGGAGAGGAGATGTATCAATCTAATCAAGTAAGAAGCAATCAATATTTGCTCGGCTTCCCTTTGGGAGCCGGGAGACCTAAGCCCTAGCCGCCTCTTGCGTCTGCCGCCGTCGCACCAGCCGTAAGGATGGCACCCAGCCGCCGGTGGCTGCGCAATCTCCTCCGACCTCCTCCCTCCTTCCCTTACAGGCTACGCCCTAGACCGGGTAGAACCCTAGTTTCTACCAATTTGGTATCCAGAGACTTGGGTCCGATCATGTGTTCGTCAACACCATCTCTGCCGCTGCCCGTCTCCACCTCCGCGCCGATGACCACCGCGCCAATGACGTCCGCCCCGATGACCACCATCGGGGCCTCCACACTGTCAGGCCCGGTCACCACCGCAGGCTCTTCACCGCCCCCGGCCCCCATCACTTCCGCACCGCCAACGACCGTCATCTTCACGCCGGGACAGGTCACCAATACCTTGGGGGATCTCATGACGGCCGTCAAGGGAATCCTTCTGAACCAGTACCAACCATACATGGCCGGGCCATACGCACCTCCGCCGACTGCGCCGATCGCCGCCTACGGCCACCCCACACTACCATAGCCGTTCCATGCAGGCTCCCTCGTGCTGCTGTGGCCGTCCCAGGGCGCGCCTGCCTACAGCGGGCAGCCGCTGCTGCCGTTCCAGGCGGGCCCCTCCCCCACACTGCCGTGGCCGGCCCAAGGTGCGCCGGCCTACACCGGGTTGCCGCTGCTGCCTGATACGTCTCCAAAGTATCTATATTTTTTATTGTTCCATGCTATATTATATTCTGTTTTGGACATTATTGGGCTTTATTATACATTTTTATATTATTTTTGGGACTAATCTACTAACTGGAGGCCCAGCCCAGAATTGTTGTTTTTTTTTGCCTATTTTAGGGTTTTGAAGAAAAGGAATATCAAACGGAGTCCAAACGGAATGAAACCTTCGGGAACGTGATTTTTGGAACGAACAAGATCCAGGAGACTTGGACCCTACGTCAAGCAACCAACAAGGAAGCCACGAGGTAGGGGGCACGCCTACCCCCCCCTCCCCAGGCGCGCCCTCCACCCTTGTGGGCCCCTTGTTGCTCCACCGACGTACTCCTTCCTCCTATATATACCTACATACCCCCAAACGATCAAATACATAGCCAAAACCCTAATTCCACCGCCGTAACTTTCTGTATCCACGAGATCCCATCTTGGGGCCTATTCCGGAGCTCCGCCGGAGGGGGCATCGATCACGGAGGGCTTCTACATTAACACCATAGCCTCTCCGATGAAGTGTGAGTAGTTTACCTCAGACCTTCGGGTCCATAGTTATTAGCTAGATGGCTTCTTCTCTCTTTTTGGATCTCAATACAATGTTCTCCCCCTCTCTCGTGGAGATCTATTCGATGTAATCTTCTTTTGCGGTGTGTTTGTTGACACCGATGAATTGTGGGTTTATGATCAAGTTTATCTATGAACAATATTTGAATCTCCTCTGAATTCTTTTATGTATGATTGGCTATCTTTGCAAGTCTCTTCGAATTATCAGTTTGGTTTGGCCTACTAGATTGATCTTTCTTGCAATCAGAGAAGTGCTTAGCTTTGGGTTCAATCTTATGGTGTCCTTTCCCAGTGACAGTAGGGGCAGCAAGGCACGTATTGTATTGTTGCCATCGAGGATAACAAGGTGGGGTTTTTTTATCATATTGCATGAATTTATCCCTCTACATGATGTCATCTTGCTTAAAGCGTTGCTCTATTCTTATGAACTTAATACTCTAGATGCATGCTGGATAGCGGTCGATGTGTGGAGTAATAGTAGTAGATGCAGGCAGGAGTCGGTCTACTTATCTCGGGCGTGATGCCTATATACATGATCATACCTAGATATTCTCATAACTATGCTCAATTCTGTCAATTGCTCAACAGTAATTTGTTCACCCACCATAAAATACTTATGCTCCTGGGAGAAACCACTAGTGAAACCTATGGCCCCCGGGTCTATCTTCCATCATATTAATCTTCCAACACTTAGTTATTTTCATTGCCTTTTATTTTACTTTGCATCTTTATCATAAAAATACCAAAAATATTATCTTATCATATCTATCAGATCTCACTCTCGTAAGTGACCGTGTAGGGATTGACAACCCCTTATCTCGTTGGTTGCGAGGATTTATTTGTTTTGTGCAGGTGCGAGGGACTCGCGTGTAGCCTCCTACTGGATTGATACCTTGGTTCTCAAAAACTGAGGGAAATACTTACGCTACTTTGCTGCATCACCCTTTCCTCTTCAAGGGAAAACCAAAGTAGTGCTCAAGAGGTAGCACTGCCGTTCCAAGCGGGGCACCCCGTTGAGACCACTCTGGCCGCAGCTCCTCTGTGGCATCTGCCACCTCCTTCCCCTGCGGCAACCGACGCACCTGCCCACCCTCCACAGCCGACACTGCAACCACCGGCACCACCTCTGCCCAACTCATGGGCATCCTCGCCGGCCGGCCTTCCGATACATCAGGTTCGGTTTCCGGCCTCCTTGTCGCCACTACCAGCTTGGGCGGGTGGGTCTTCGCCATCGCCGGTCTACACCACGGCTCCGGAGCAGCCGATCCCGTTTCCGCAGTTCGGCGGGCCATCCAGCTCCGCGGAGCCTTACCCGTAGTACTCCGACCAGGCGCCACCCGCCTCGCTGCTCCACACCTCCGACCCACCTCGACACAATGCTCCGACCCAGACACCGTCGCGGTTCGCCAAGATTGACTTCGTTGCCTATGACGGCACAGAGGACCCCCTCAACTGGCTCAACTGGTGCAACCAGTTCTTTCGCGGGCAGCGTACCCTCGCCTCGGAGCGCACCTGGCTCGCCTCTTACCACCTCCGCGGTGTGGCATCGACGTGGTACTACGCCCTCGAGCAGGACGAGGGCAGCATGCCCCCTTGGGAGCGCTTCCGCGAGCTCTGCCTCCTTCGTTTTGGGCCCCCGAACCGCGGGAGCCGCCTGGCGGAGCTAGGCCGCCTTCCCTTCACCTCCACGGTTCAGGACTTCGCCGACCGTTTCCAGGCCCTGGCATGCCACGCATTGGGCGTGACGGCGCAGTAGCGGGCCGACCTCTTTGTCGGTGGACTTCCGGATCACATCCGCGTGGACGTGGAGCTTCGGGGACCCCAGGATATCCAGACGGCCATGTACTACACCCGCGCGTTCGAGCGTCGCGCGGTGGCCGCCCAACTAGAGTCACCTTTCCGGGCCACTAGGTCGCTACCCTGGCCAGATCCCACTCAGGGTCGGCCTTCTCAGGCTTCCGTGGCACCCCTCGCCGCGAGTGCGGCGCGCCTGTTCCGCCGGCTCACCTCGGCGAGCTACTCGAGCGTCGCCGCCAAGGGTTGTGCATCAACTGCGACGAGCCCTACACGCTCGGCCACGCCTGCCCGCGACTCGTCTACCTGGAGGTTGCAGACTACATTCCGGAGGACGCCGTCACCGCCGACCTTGCCGACCCAGCTGTCGCGGAGGTGTTTGACGCTGGTTGATCACCTCGAGAAGTTCAGCAAGCGCTTCCCCACCTTACAGCTCGAGGACAAGCTGTTTGTGCAGGCAGGGAGAAGTGTTATGACCAGCATAGGGGCTTAGCCCAGTGGGTTATGGCCCAAGTATCTTAATTAGGGGCTTAGCCCAATTATCTTATCGTATTAGGATCGTTTTCTTAGGAGTCAAGTAAACCTCTCTATATAAGGAGAGGACATGTATCAATCTAATCAAGTAAGAAGCAATCAATATTTGCTCGTCTTCCCTTGGGGAGCCGGGAGACCTAAACCCTAGCCGCCTCTTGCGTCTGCCGCTATCGCACCAGCCGCAAGGACGGTGCCCAGCCGCCGGCCGCCGCGCAATCTCCTCCGACCTCCTCCCTCCTTCCCTTACAGGCTACGCCTTAGACCGGGTAGAACCCTAGTTTCTACCATAGACAAACATGCCTCTAATCATCTAAGTGATCACGTGATCCATATCAACTAAACCATGTCCGATCATCACGTGATATGGAGTAGTTTTCAATGGTGAACATCACTATGTTGATCATATCTACTATATGATTCACGCTCGCCCTTTCGGTCTCAGTGTTCTGAGGCCAAATCTGCATATGCTAGGCTCGTCAAGTTTAACTCGAGTATTCTGCGTGTGAAAAACTGGCTTGCACCCATTGTATGTGAACATAGAGCTTATCACACCCGATCATCACGTGGTGTCTCGGCACGACAAACTTTCACAACGGTGCATACTCAGGGAGAACACTTATACCTTGAAATTTAGTGAGAGATCATCTTATAATGCTACCGTCGGTCTAAGCAAAATAAGATGCATAAAAGATAAACATCACATGCAATCAATATAAGTGATATGATATGGCCATCATCATCTTGTGCCTGTGATCTCCATCTCCAAAGTACCGTCATGATCACCATCGTCACCGGCTTGATACCTTGATCTCCATCGAAGCATCGTTGTCGTCACGCCAACTATTGCCTCCACGACTATTGCTACCGCTTAGTGATAAAGTAAAGCAATTACATGGCGATTGCATTTCATACAATAAAGCGACAACCATATGGCTCCTGCCAGTTGCCGATAACTGTGCTAAAAAACATGATCATCTCATACAATAAAATTTAGCATCATGTCTTGACCATATAACATCACAACATGCCCTGCAAAAACAAGTTAGACGTCCTCTACTTTGTTGTTGCAAGTTTTACGTGGCTGCTATGGGCTTAGCAAGAACCGTTCTTACCTACGCATCAAAAACCACAACACGTTTTTGATCTTCAGAAAGAACCCTGTTCATTGAATCCGATTCAACTAAAGCTGGGGAAACAGACACCCACTAGCCACCTGTGTGTGAAGCACGTCGGTAGAACCAGTGTCGCGTAAGCATACGCGTAAGGTCGGTCTAGGCCGCTTCATCCAACAATGCTGCTGAATCAAGAATCAACTAGTGATGGCAAGAAATATATATATACTCACGCCCACAACTCCTTTGTGTTCTACTCGTGCATATAACATCTATGCATAAACCTGGCTCAGATGCCACTGTTGGGGAACGTAGTAATTTCAAAAAAAATCCTACGCACACGCAAGATCATGGTGATGCATAGCAACGAGAGGGGAGAGTATCGTCCACGTACCCTCTTAGACCATAAGCAGAAGCGTTATGAGAACGCGGTTGATGTAGTTGTACGTCTTCACGATCCGACCGATCCAAGTACCGAACGCACGACATCTCTGAGTTCAGCACACGTTCAGCTCGATGACGCCCCACGAACTCCGATCCAGCAGAGCTTTGTGGGAGAGTTCCGTCAGCACGACGGCGTGATGACGATGATGATGTTGCTACCGACGCAGGGCTTCGCTTAAGCACTGCTACAATATGATCGAGGTGGATTATGGTAGAGGGGGCACCGCACACGGCTTGGAACAATAAACTTGTGTGTCTTTAGGTGCCCCCCGCCCTCGTATATAAAGGAGCAAGGGGGAGGCCGGCCAGCCTTGGTGCACCCCAAGGAGAGGAGGAATCCTCCTCCTAGTAGGAGTAGGATTCATCCTTTCCTAGTCCTACTAGGAAGGGGGGAGGGGGAGGGAAAGAGAGGGAGAGGGAGAGGGAAAGAGGGGCCGCGCCCCCCTCCCCTAGTCCAATTCGGACTCCTCATGGGAGGGGCGCACCACCTCCTGGGCTGCTTCCCTCTCTCTCCCCTCAGGCCCACTAAGGCCCAATACTTCCCCGGGGGGTTCCGGTAAACCCTCCGGCACTCCGGTTTTCTCCGAAACCATCCGGAACACTTCCGTTGTCCGAACATAGCCGTCCAATACATCAATCTTTACGTCTCGACCATTTTGAGACTTCTCATCATGTCCGTGATCACATCTGGGACTCTGAACTACCTTCGGTACATCAAAACACATAAACTCATAATACCGATCGTCACCGAACTTTAAGCGTGCAGACCCTACGGGTTCGAGAACTATGTAGACATGACCGAGACTCGTCTCCGGTCAATAACCAATAGCGGAACCTGGATGTTCATATTGGTTCCTACATATTCTACGAAGATCTTTATCGGTCAAACCGCCTAACAACATACATTGTTCCCTTTGTCATCGGTATGTTACTGGCCCAAGATTCGATCATGGGTATCCTTATACCTAGTTCAATCTCGTTACCGGCAAGTCTCTTTACTCATTCCGTAATGCATCATCCCGCAACTAACTCATTAGTCACAATGCTTGCAAGGCTTATAGTGACGTGCATTTCCGAGAGGGCCCAGAGATACCTCTCCGACAATTGGAGTGACAAATCCTAATCTCGATTTATGTCAACTCAACAAGTACCATCGGAGACACCTGTAGAGCACCTTTATAATCACCCAGTTACATTGTGACATTTGGTAGCACACAAAGTGTTCCTCCGGTACTCAAGATTTGCATAATCTCATAGTCATAGGAACATGTATAAGTCATGAAGAAAGTAATAGCAACAAACTAAACGATCATCGTGCTAAGCTAACGGATGGGTCAAGTCAATCACATCATTCTCCAACGATATGATCCTGTTAATCCAATGACAACTCATGTCTATGGTTAGGAGACATAACCATCATTTATTCAACGAGGTAGTCAAGTAGTGGCAACTAGTGACACTCTGTTTGTCTATCTGTTCACACATGTACTAAGTTTTCGGTTAATACAATTCTAGCATGAATAATAAACATTTATCATGATATAAGGAAATATAAATAACAACTTTATTATTACCTCTAGGGCATATTTCCTTCAAGAACTCCTTCTTTGACTGTTCCATTTTGAGCTACTTCAAAAATCTTGTCAAGTTATGTAATCATTGAAAAATCTTTATCAAGTGTCTTGATCTATCTCTATAGATCTTGATGCCCAATATGTAAGAAGCTTCACCGAGGTCTTTCTTTGAAAAACTCCTTTCAAAAACTCCTTTGTGCTTTCAAGAAAATTCTACAGCATTTTCGAGCAACAATATGGCATTCACATATACTTATCAGAAAGGCTATAGTGCTCCCACTCACTTTCTTGTAAATACAGGCTTCACCGCAAGTCTGTATAAAACTATATGCTTTGATCAACTTATCAAAGCGTATATTCCAACTCTGAGATGCTTGCACTAGTCCATAGATGGATCACTGGAGCTTGCACATTTTGTTAGCACCTTTAGGATTGACAAAACCTTCTGGTTGCATCATATACAACTCTTCTTTAAGAAATCCATTAAGGAATGTAGTTTTGATATCCATTTTCCTGATTTCATAAAATGTGGCAATTTGCTAACATGATTCGGACAGACTTAAGCATCGCTACGAATGAGAAAATCTCATCGTAATCAACACCTTGAACTTGTCAAAAACTATTTTCGACTATTCGAGCATTGTAGATAGTAACACTACTATCAGCGTCCGTCTTCCTCTTGAAGATCCATTTATTCTATATGGCTTTCCGATCATTGGGCAAGTCCACCAAAGTCCATACTTTGTTCTCATACATGGATCCCATCTCAGATTTCATGGCCTCAAGCCATTTTGCGAAATCTGGGCTCATCATCGCTTCCTCATAGTTCATAAGTTCATCATGGTCTAGTAACACGACTTCCAGTAAAGGATTACCGTACCACTCTGGCTCGGATCGTGCTCTGGTTGACCTACAAAGTTCTATAGTAACTTGATCCAAAGTTTCGTGATCATCATCATTAACTTCCTCTCTAGTTGGTGTAGGCATCACACGAACATATTTCTCTGATGAACTACTTTCCAATTCGAGAGAAGATACAGTTACCTCATCAAGTTCTAGTTTCCTCCCACTCACTTCTTTCGAGAGAAACTCCTTCTCTAGAAAGGATCCACTCTTAGCAACAAAGATCCTGACTTTAGATATGTGATAGAAGGTGTACCAAACAGTTTCTTTTGGGTATCCTATGAAGATGCACTTCTTTGATTTGGGTTTGAGCTTATCAGGTTGAAACTTTTGCACATAAGCATCGCAACCCCAAACTTTAAGAAATGACAGCTTAGGTTTCTTGCTAAACCACAGTTCATACGGTGTCGTCTCAACGGATTTTAGACGGTGCCCTATTTAACGTGAATGTAGTTGTCTCTAATGCATAACCCCAAAACGATAGTGGTAATTCGGTAAGAGACATCATAGATTGCACCATGTCTAATAAAGTACGGTTATGACGTTCGGACACACCATTACATTGTGGTGTTCCAGGTGGTGTGAGTTTTGAAACTATTCCACATTGTTTCAAATGAAGATCAAACTCATAACTCAAATATTTGTTTTCGCGATCAGATCGTAGAAACTTTATTTACTTGTTACGATGATTCTCCACTTCACTCTGAAATTCTTTGAACTTTTCAAATGTTTCAGACTTATGTTTCATCAAGTAGATATACCCATATCTGCTCAAATCATCTGTGATGGTCAGAAAATAACGATACCTGCCGCGGTCCTCAACACTCATTGGAACGCACACATCAGTATGTATTAGTTCCAACAAGTCTGTTGCTCACTCCATTGTTTCGAAGAACGGAGTCTTAGTCATCTTGCCCATGAGGCATGGTTCGCAAGCATCAAGTGATTCCAAAAGTCCATCAGCATGGAGTTTCTTCATGCGCTTTACACCAATATGACCTAAACGGCAGTGCCACATATAAGTTGCACTATCATTATTAACTTTGCACCTTTTGGCTTCAATATTATGAATATGTGTATCACTATGATCGAGATTCAATAAACCATTTATACTGAGTGTATGACCATAGAAGGTTTTATTCATGTAAATAGAACAACAATTATTCTTTATCTTAAATGAATAAACGTATTGCAATAAACATGATCCAATCATATTTATGCTCAACGCAAACACCAAATAACATTTATTTTAGGTTCAACACTAATCTCGAAGGTAAAGGGAGTGTGCGATGGTGATCTTATTAACCTTGGAATCACTTCCAACTCACATCATCACCTCGCCCTTGACTAGTCTATGTTTATTTTGCAACTCCCGTTTCAAGTTATTACTCTTAGCAACTGAACCAGTATCAAATACTGAGGGGTTGCTATAAAAACTAGTAAAGTACACATCAATAACATGTATATCAAATATACCTTTGTTCACTTTGCCATCCTTCTTATCTGCCAAGTATCTAGGGCAGTTCCACTTCCACTTCCAGTGACCATTTCCTTTGCAGTAGAAGCACTCAGTTTTAGGCTTGGGTCTAGATTTGGGCTTCTTCATGGGAGTGGCAACTTGCTTGCCATTCTTCTTGAAATTCCCATTCTTTCCCTTGCCCTTTACTTGAAACGAGTGGTCTTGTCAACCATCAACATTTGATGCTTTTCTTGATTTCTACCTTCACTGATTTCAGCATCGCGAAGAGCTCGGGAATCGTTTTCGTCATCCCTTACATATTATAGTTCATCACGAAGTTCCGGTAACTTGGCGATAGTGACTAGAGAACTCTGTCAATCACTATCTTATCTGGAAGATTAACTCCCACTTGATTCAAGCGATTTTAGTACTCAGACATTCTGAGCACATGCTCACTGGTTGAGCTATTCTCCTCCATCTTGTAGGCAAAGTACTTGTCAGAGGTCTCATACCTCTCGGCTCGGGCATGAGTCTGAAATACCAATTTCAGCTCTTGGAACATCTTATATGCTCCGTGGCGTTCAAAACGTTTTTGAATTCCCGGTTCTAAGCCGTAAAGCATGGCGCACTAAACTATCAAGTAGTCATCATACTGAGCTTGCAAAAAGTTCATAACGTCTGCATTTGCTCTTGCAATAGGTCCGTCACCTAGCGGTGCATCAAGGACATAATTCTTCTGTGCAGCAATGAGGGTAATCCTCAGATCACGGAGCTAGTCCGCATCATTGCTACCAACATCTTTCAACATAGTTTTCTCTAGGAACATATCATAAATAAAACGGGGAAGCTATACGCGAGTAATTGATCTACAACATAGATATGCAAATACTATCAGGTCTAAGTTCATGATAAATTTAAGTTCAATTAATCATATTACTTAAGAACTCCCACTTAGATAGACAACACTTTAATCATCTAAGTGATCACGTGATCCATATCAACTAAACCATGTCCGATCATCACGTGAGATGGAGTAGCTTTCAATGGTGAACATCACTATGTTGATCATACCTACTATATGATTCACGCTCGACCTTTTGGTCTCAGTGTTCCGAGGCCATATCTGCATATGCTAGGCCCGTCAAGTTTAACCCGAGTATTCTGCGTGTAAAAAACTGGCTTGCACCCGTTGTATGTGAACGTAGAGCTTATCACACCTGATCATCACGTGGTGTCTCAGCACGACGAACTGTCGGAATGATGCATACTCAGGGAGAACACTTGTACTTTGAAATTTTAGTAAGGGATCATCTCATAATGCTACCTTCGTACTTAGCAAAATAGGATGCATAAAAGATAAACATCACATGCAATCAAAATATGTGACATGATATGGCCATCATCATCTTGTGCCTTTGATCTCCATCTCCAAAGTACCGTCATGATCTCCATCATCACTGGCATGACACCATGATCTCCATCATCTTGATCTTTATCAACGTGTCGTCACATGGTCGTCTCGCCAACTATTGCTTTTGCAACTATTTCTATCGCATAGCAATAAAGTAAAGCAATTATATGGCGCTTACATCTTATGCAATAAAGAGACAACCATAAGGCTCCTGCCAGTTGCCGATAACTTTAACAAAAACATGATCATCTTATACAACAATTTATATCTCATCACGTCTTGACCATATCACATCACAACATGCCCTGCAAAAACAAGTTAGACGTCCTCTACTTTGTTGTTGCAAGTTTTACGTGGCTGCTACGGGCTTAGCAAGAACCGTTCTTACCTAGGGCATAAAAACCACAACATGGTATAGTGATTGCTTTTTGATCTTCAGAAAGAACCCTGTTCATTGAATCCTATTCAACTAAAGTTGGAGAAATAGACACCCGCCAGCCACCTGTGTGCAAAGCATGTCGGTAGAACTAGTCTCATGAACGCGGTCATGTAAAGTCGGTCCGGGCAGCTTCATCCAACAATACCGCCGAATCAAGAAACGACTAGTGACCGCAAGCAATATGTATATACCCATGCCCACAATTCCTTTGTACTCTACTTGTTCATATAACATCTACGCATAGACCTGGCTCAGATGCCACTGTTGGGGAACGCGGTATTTCAAAAAAATTCCTACGATCACGCAAGATCTATCTAGGGATGCATAGCAACGAGAGGGGAGAGTATGTCTACTTACCCTCGTAGACTGAAAGCGGAAGCGTTAAGAAACGCGGTTGATGTAGATGAACGTCTTCGCGATCCAACCGATCAAGTATCGAACGTACGACACCTCCGTGATCTATACACGTTCAGCTCGGTGACGTCCCTCATACACTTGATCCAGTTGAGGCCGAGGAATAGTTTTGTCAGCACGACGTCGTGTTGACGGTGATGATGAAGTTACTGGCGCAGGGCTTCGCCTAAGCACTACGACAATATGACCGAGGTGTGTATCTGTGGAGGGGGGGCACCGCACACGGATAAAACAATTGTCAACTTGTGTGTCTATGGGGTGCCCCCTGCTACCTCTTGAGCACTGCGTTGGTTTTCCTCGAAGACGAAGGGATGATGTAGCAAAGTAGCATAAGTATTTCCCTCAGTTTTTGAGAACCAAGGTATCAATCCAGTAGGAGGCTACGCGCGAGTCCCTCGCACCTGCACAAAACAAATAAATCCTCGCAACCAACGCGATAAGGGGTTGTCAATCTCTACACGGCCACTTACGAGAGTGAGATCTGATAGATATGATAACATAATATTTTTGGTATTTTTGTGATAAAGACGCAAAGTAAAATAAAAGCAAAGTAAAAAATCAAAGGAAATAACTGAGTAGTAGGAGATTAATATGATGAAGATAGACCCGAGGGCCATAGGTTTCACTAGTGGCTTCTGTCAAGAGCATAAGTATTCTACGGTGGGTGAACAAATTACTGTTGAGCAATTGACAGAATTGAGCATAGTTATGAGAATATCTAGGTATGATCATGTATATAGGCATCACATCCGAGACAAGTAGACCGACTCCTGCCTGCATCTACTACTATTACTCCACTCATCGACCGCTATCCAGCATGCATCTTGAGTATTAAGTTAATGAAGACAGAGTAACGCCTTAAGCAAGATGACATGATGTAGAGGGATAAACACATGCAATATGATGAAAACCCCATCTTGTTATCCTCGATGGCAACAATACAATACGTGCCTTGCTGCCCCTACTCACTACAAAAAAATACACTTCCGTGATGATACGTGTTTGTCACAGTAGGTCGTGTTTTTTGTCATGCATGTACATCCATGATGATTTTATGACAGAATCAAGATAGTCATACTTGTGCTGTCGTAGAAGTGTTCCATGACATTACCAAAATTATCATCACGGAAGTGTCCACTTCCATGACGATAAATCGCGCATCACAGAAGTGCTTTCGCCAAGGGTAACCGACACATGGCATCCACCATAACGGAACGTCGTTAAGCTATCGGGTTGGGTTTTGGATCCGATAACCCATTAACAGCCCCGACCAATGGGGATTTTCCACGTGTAAAATCATCATTGGCAGGAGGAAACACGTGTCGGCTCATCGCTGGGACGGATGTCATCCACTCATTGGACAGAAGGCGCCTATGATACGTCGACACATGGCATGGCCCAATAGAGGCCCATTCCTGTGAAAAGGCCGGCCCGTTTGACTTGGTCAAAAGGTGGCGGGCCGGCCCATGGAAAGCCTATTAATAGCCTGTTCGCATATAGCCCATTTACAGTCCGCTAACCCAAGGCCCGTTACGCCCTATTTGAATTAGGCCCAGTAGCGTCATCTGGCCCATGATGTCTTTCGGCCCATATGAGGCCCTATGTAACTCTTGGCCTATTCACGGCCCGTGGTGAAACTGGCCCGTAATGAACAGTGTATCACTTTACACCCATTAACGGCCCGTGGTGAAACTGGCCCGTAAAGAACAGTGTATCACTTTATACCCATTAATGGCACGTTATTCCATTGGGCCGTTTCCAGCCCATGTTATCTTTTGGCCTTCTCAGAGCCCATTTATTCTTGGGCTATTTTCCAGCATTTGTTTACTTACGGCCCGTTACTGTCATTTTCCGCTTGTGGGCCAAATTCAGCCCGTGGTTACAGCCGGCCCGTTTGTGCTCCGTTAATACGTTGGGTCGTTTTCATAGCGTCATCAAATACGGCCTATTAACGATGGACCGTTATGGTCGGCCCATGAACGGACGATTCCAACTCTAGCCCGTTTACGGCCAGAATGCAGTCTGTTTGGCCCATATTTGGCCAATCGATCATACGGCCCGTATAAGGCCCATTGATGATACAACCCATAGAAGGCCCATTGTTTCTACGGCCCGTAGAAAGCCCATTGTTTCTACGGCCCGTAGAAGGCCCATAGTTTCTACGGCCCCTAGAAGGCCCACTGTTTATACGGCCCGTAGAAGGCCCACTGTTTCTATGGCCCGTAGGAGGCCCAGTGTCACTATAGTAAATATTAGCCCATGGTTATTGTGTCCTAGTTTTAAAAAATAGGTTATTGCAGCCACTAGCAAACGGCAGAAAAAGAACTGCACTGACTACAAGCAAACAAATAAACAAGACAACAAGGAAATAAATAAGCAAGCAACTTACACTAGGCTATCACGGCTATTACACATATTACATCCAGTGGGCATCAAAGTTCGCCACGAGTGCAAATATAGGGAACACAGCAGCATATAAACGCCGCAGCAAAACAAGTCCAGAACTGAAACCACTTCAGAAGATCTCAAGAAACAATATCCTAGGTACCCATAATGCTGGCAAGATGCTTAGCAAGCTTATTAACTTTCTCTTGTTTGGCGCTTAAGTCCTCGAGCGCTTGATGTTGCACCAGACAGTATGCATCTAAATTCTGCAGGGACTTCCTCAGTCCTTCGGCTTCCTGTCACATAACATCTGATCGATGTCTTTCAACTTGAAGTTGAGACTCAAGAAGCCGGACTGATTCAGGCAACGAGTTCGAAGAGCTGGTGCTAGCAGTGGTAGCCAATAACTTGAACACTACATCAAGACAGGACTTTGGGGTTGTCTTAGTGTCTTCAATATAGTTTTTATCAGCTTTCTTGGAGACCAACAGGGATGTCTCACTATCTTGAACCTTATCTGCATTACTTCCTTTACCATTGCATAACAGGGTACTCTTCTCCAATATTTTATCCGCGTTCTAAAAGAGAAACAAACAAACACATCTCAGGTTTACAATGTAGTATATGAAACTCATTTTGGTAAACCAGTTCAGTAGTAAGGTGGACAGGATAACAACATGAAACAAACGTATATCTATGTAGTATGGTCACTGTATGGTCTATATCATTCTAGTTTATGTTGCCAAATCAAGATAGATACAGTTTGAATCATATCTATTTAAGACAAAGCAGCATAGACAGAATATAAGTGTGGGAAACTACACAACAATAACAACACTTGTAATGTGCATGGCATGAGAACATAACTGTTTATTCAATTGAAACTAAAATCAACATAGAGCAAGTTACAACAGCAAATAGCCAAACACGTTGAAGAAACAGGTTTAAAACATACCTGTTGCGCCATTGGAGTTTCAATTGCATCCTTCAAATTTGAAATTAGTTGGTATCAGTAAATACAGTGATGCAAGAGAAAAGTAGTATGAACCATAGCTACGGAACCTGACATGAGAACAATTCTTCTTCTTCTGCTTTAAGCGTTGACTTCGGGTTCGGAGTGGTGGTCCTCGTGATTTGGGCACTGCAGTTGCCTTACTAACTCACTACAAAAAAATACACTTCTGTGATGATACGTGTTTGTCACGGTAGGTCGCTTTTTTTGTCATGCATGTACATCCATGACAAATTTATGACAGAATCAAGATAGTCATACCTGTGCCGTCGTAGAAGTGTTCCATGACATTACCAAAATTATCATCACGGAAGTGTCCACTTCCATGACGATAAATCGCGCGTCACAGAAGTGCTTTCATCAAGAGTGACCGACACGTGGCATCCACCGTAACGGAACGCTGTTAAGCTATCGGGTCGGGTTTTGGATCCGATAACCCGTTAACAGCCCCGACCAATGGGGATTTTCCATGTGTAAAATCATCATTGGCTAGAGGAAACACGTGTTGGCTCATCATTGGGACAGATGTCATCCACTCACTGGACAGAAGGCGCCTATGATACGTCGACATGTGGCATGGCCCAACAGTGGCCCATTCCTGTGAAAAGGTCGGCCCATTTGACTTGGTCAAAAGTTGGTGGGCCGGCCCATGGAAAGCCTGTTAACGGCCTGTTCGCATATAGCCCATTTACAACCCGCTAATCCAAGGCCCGTTATGCCCTGTCCGAATTAGGCCCAGTAGCGTCATCTGGGCCGTCCAATATGATTCCAGCCCATTTTCACTTCTGGCCCATGTATAGCCCATGACGACTTTCGGCCCATATGAGGCCCTTTGTAACTCTTGGCCCATTAGCGGCCCGTGCTGAAACTGGCCCGTAATGAACAGTGTATTACTTTACACCCATTAACGGCCCATGGTGAAACTGGCCCGTAATGAACAGTGTATCACTTTATACCCATTAACGGCCCGTTATTCCGTTGGGCCGTTTCCAGCCCAAGTTAACTTTCGGCCTTCTGAGGGCCCATTTATTCTTGGGCTCATTTGTAGCATTCGGTTACTTACGGCTCGTTACTGTCATTTTCTGTTTGTGGGCCAAATTCAGCCCGTCGTTATGGTCGGCCCGTTTGCGGACCGTTAGTTTGTTGGGCCATTTTCATGGCATCACCAAATACGGCCTATTAACGGCCTGTTATGGTCAGCCCATAAAACGTACGATTTCCATTAAAGGCCCATCTACGGCCCATTAAAGGCCCGTACAAGACCCATAAATGAGCCGGCAGCCCATGGATCCTACGAGACATACAAGGCCCATGGATCCTACGAGACGTAGAAGGCCCATGGATCCTACGAGACGTAGAAGGCCCATGGATCCGACGGCCCATGAAGGGCCATGGTCGGGCGAATTGGCCCCCGTTTGAACGATATATCATATTCAAAGAATTATCCTACTCAAACCTATCACCTCTAAAAAGCCTACACTATTACAACAAAGAGATCAAGGCATAGAAAGGTAGAATAATCCTACACTATACAATAAAGAAATTACAGCCGATTATACCCATTGGGCATTATGGTTCGGCACAGGTGATAATAAAGCATACACAAACAGCAAATTACATACACTGGGCAAATACAGCTCATACATCATGGACGCGCATCAACTTAACTCCAATTGAACTATAATCTCTTCAAAAAATGGGGTTGGCCTGATTCAGATAGCACAAATTTCAGTCTGCAAAATCTCCAATTCCTTCATGGTTACCTTAGTGTCTTGTTTCATTTTTTGGACTCCTGCATCTAATATCTGCATGTCCAGTCTCAACTCGTTGATTATACGTTGAGAATCATGTACACGTTGTCTTGCCACCTCTAGTTGATGCTCGAGAACATCAACACATTCCAATTCCAATCCATAATCATTCGGTAACGGCCATGCCGCACTGCTCGCAGATCTTTGTGTTGATGTCACTTCATCCTGAAATGTTTCTGTAAGTACACATGACTAGGGGAAAAATATAGTTACAACAGTGAAGCGAACAAGACACTATTTTGTACTACATGGCAAAATAGGACTAACAATAATGTTACATGTCACATTAAAAAAATGTTACACGTCATGAAGCATAAGCAGGTGATATTTTAAAAATTATAAAAAAGATAGTCTGTGCAGCCTGCATACAGAAATCCCTCTTAGCTCACCAGAGGAGCATGATGTTGGGGCCCAATCGAAAACACAGACAGGTTACAAATTTAGACAGCACGTTGCGTATAAGTAAGCAAGCAGTTGGCCATTCTGTGCCTCAATTAAAGTCTTAGGGAGCATAATGAACAGCAGAGGGTTTCATACAAACATACTACAGCAAGCAAAACTATGCAATCATTAGCGTAGTATAAACTAGATTGTGAGCCTCATGCAATAATAGTTGGTTAATAGACTTCAAAGCTTCAGGCACACTTCGGTAGAGTAATTAAATGGTAAGGCCTTTAATTATGTCAACTAATAGTGATACAAGTACCGAACATCAGGCATGATTATTTGGGCATCTCATTAACTGAGGACAAATAAAGCAATTGAAAAGAGAAAATTAACTATGCCTGAAACAAACAAGGAATTGAACTGTTGAGTTGCATACAGTGACTTACCTTAGCAGGTTGAAGAGGCTCAGCGCAGCTCCTACTTCTCTTGCAAGGCTCCTTCCTAACATCTTGTACTTGGAAATCCTCAATCTAATCTTCATTGCACCCCCTCTGCAAGGTGACACAAACTAGTTACTCGTCCCCTTGGAAGATAAATATGCATACTTTCCAGTCTGTGAACACAAAAGAATGAGATTATAACAAAACAACACCACATAATGAAACATGCCGCATCTCTTGCACTTGCACACAATGAAATGAGCATTTACTATGTCTGCACTATGTAAAACTAGGCATACCTTCGAACTGGATCTCCAGGTACTCTTGGAGAGCCTACTATAGTGTACAACCAAACCTTTATGTCACCTATGAATTAGATAAGGCCCCACTACAACAGCCCTTAGTGTTTAAATCATTGACAAGCTCTGTTAGAGTGTTATGTCAAGAACAGCAAGTAATCAAAGCAAACAGTCCTAGTATGGCTGGCTGATGCAAACAAGCAATTGAACAGATGTGTGAGCAAATCTTACATATCAAGAAAAGAAGCAAAGAAGGAGGCTTAAATACCATCACTTGACTGGCCAGATTTAAGGGGCATTTAAACATCATGTGCAACATATGAACTAACATAAACATTGCATATTCCAGATTCTACAATGGAATGCACATGTATTAGGTTATGCCATGTATGATGATGCCTAAATGTACAGATAGCGGGCAGGAGTGATTCATCATTGCACGCACAATTGAATTGCAGGTTAAGGGCCAGTTCGATTCCGCCTTTTCAGGGCATATTGTCAAAATAAGCCATAAAAGATGTAAAGAAGTCATTTTTGAGTTATGGGCTTGGGCTTAACTAATTTCGCTTTGGAGGGGGGCGTTTCGGGTAGAACCTCACTAAAAATGAAGGGAAGGGGAATAGTGAAATGACTCTGTTGTCTGCCTATATTACACTCAAAATGCAACTTCTGACGCCCGTGTCACACCTGACCCTCAAGTAAAAACAAACATGCAAGCATTCATTGCCCTGCTCGCTTGCATCTCCTCTCCCCTTTCCACTATATGATGAATTGCTATGAGATGCTTCTGCTGCTGCTATATGATGCATTGCTATGAGCTGCTCCTGCTGCTGCTATATGATGAATTGCTATGAGCTGCTGCTGCTGTATGATAAGTTGCTATGAGCTGCTGCTGCTATATGATGAATTGCTATGAGCTGTTGCTGCTGCTATATGATGAGTTGCTACAAGCTGCTCCTGCTGCTGCTATATGATGAGTTGCTACAAGCTGCTCCTGCTGCTGCTATATGATGAATTGCTATGAGCTGCTCCTACTGCTGCTATATGATGAATTGCTATGAGCTGCTCCTGCTGCTGCTGCTGGTATATGATGAATTGCAGACTGCTGATGTTGCTGTATGATGAGTTGCTATGAGCTACTGCTGCTATATGATGCTTTCAGGTGGTGCTGCTATACGATAATAACCAGCCACTTGGACCATCGAATTTCAATAAATAATTGTTCTTCATTTAAATGTGGGTCATGCGTTCTTCGTTTAAATTAGGCAATGGGATCTCTATGGAAAACATTGACCAAAGTAGATTGTGCCAAGTAGATGGTATCTTTGTATTTGCATTTTGAGCAAATAGTGATGGTCTGTTTTCCTATCATATTAATTACTGCACTGGGTTCAATTTGTGATGTTTGCAAGTCAAATTAATTTCCATATGGGCAGCAAAATGAAAAAAATATAATGCAATCTAGACTTTCCACTGATCATACCAAAGATAAGCTGAAAACGCAATGAAAATAACTGGTTGGCTTATTACATGGAGCCTATATTCACAGGTGCTTATTTTCTTAGGATAACTCATAATAATTGTCCCTAAGAAACTTGGCTAATAGAACTGGCATACAAATAACATGTCACGATGATTGCAATGGAGGAGTGACGTACCATGGCACACTGTATAGGCTCACTGCTGCCTCTCCTTTTTTTGCGATGTTCCATGAAATTGCCACATACATCTTGTAATTTTTCATTGTGTAACCCTATCTGCAAGTTGACACGGCTAATTTCAGACATCTCTACATGATACTACATTGCATATCCCTTGCGCATATTTAAACCACCAATTAACGATTGTGTGCGTACCATAAACTAGCCATGACTCTGTATGCTGTGTATGCTGGACTAGCAGGCACTCTAAGGGAGCCTAATGTAGTGCACTGGAATTCCTACATGCCACCTACGATTTTGTGTAATGTACTGCCCCTGTTCCTAAATCTATGTCTTTGTAGAAATTCCAGTATGGACCACATACAGATGTATATAGATGCATTTTCGAGTGTAGATTCACTCATTTTGCTCCATATGTAGCCTATAGTGGAATCTCTAGAAAGACTTATATTTAGGAACGGAGGTACGAGGTAGTATCATGTATGACATCTACATATCTAATTTAGCAGCCAGTAGTAGAAATCATTGTCTGCACAAAGGGATTACTGGTCGAAAATCCTAGCAAAGCACGCTGGCAGGCACAGAACAATACAAGAAAGAGAGACGCGCTTACAAGATCATAGCAATGCCTCAGTCCAGGATCTTGGTTGGCCAAGCTGTTAGATCTAGAAGAAACATCATCCTTGTAGTTTTGCCAGCTGCATAACAGGTAACAACGACCGGTTAGTATATTTGAAGTACATCGGGCAGGTGATGCTGGACGGGTTTAAAGGTGACAAGTACCTAGGCCGTGGCGGGTGCTTGGCATCTCTCCAGAATGTGGGAATCAGGTTAGAAACGTTGAGGGTGATGACGCTGCGCTGGCTGTCGGGGTCCGGTAAGGAGATCTAGAACCGTCGAGTAGGGTGTTTGTGGAGCGGCTCCGGTAGGGTGGAGTACGGTGTGGGCAAATCGGACCTATGGCCGTGGACGAGGGCGTAGGTGAAGCTACTCCGGTGGTTGGGTTAAGGATGGTGTCGACGATACGGATCTGCGGCCGTGGACGGGGCGTCAGAAGCTGCTCCGGTGGTTGGGTTAAGGGTGGTGTCGATGATGCGGATCTGCGGCCGTGGATGGGGCGTCAGAAGCTGCTCCGGTAGGTTGCATGAGGGTGCAAGGAAGCGGATCTGAGGCCGTGGACTTGTGAGTTGGCAAAGCGTCCCCGGTAGGGTTGAGAATGATATAGGCGAAGCTACTCCGGTAGGGTTGAGGAAGGTGTCGGCGAAGCGGCTCCGGTAGGGTTGAGGAAGGTGTCGGCGAAGAGGATCAGAGGCCGTCGACGGGGGCGTCGGTGGGGCGGCTCCGGGGGGTGTGGACGAAGTGTCTCCGGTGGGGAGTACGAATGAGCCGCTGCAGATGCGCGGCGGTTGACGAGAGTATCGGCGAAGCAGATCCGGCGCCGTGGACAAGGCCGACAATGAATGGGCTGTGGTACAGTGGTGGATGAGCAGTCTACTTGTTTCTAGGGGAGGTGGGAGGGGTAGATGCGGCCGCACAAGCAGATCCGGCGAGGTGGACGCCGCTGGCAGTGAATGGGCTATGGTACGCCGGTGGATGAGCAGTCTAGGGTTTCGAGAGGGGAGGGGAGAAAGGGCGATGAAGTACGGATGGCGTGATGTAAGATGCTCTGGTGCTGTGGAGTGTGGAGTTAGTCGTTTTTGCGGGAGGGGGAGAGGAAATGGGGGTGCTGTGTAGTGGGGGAACCGGAAGTTACCAAAGCAGCCCCGACCTATCATGTAGATGAGGGCGGTATTGTAACTGTTGGTCTCCGTGCACCAAGGACAAAAGGGGGATTTCGCATGCTAAAGACTAAGGTGGCGGAAATTTTAGAAGGAGGCGGGAGATTTTGCCGCCCGCGGGATCGTTCGTATCCAGTTTCAACTAATTTTGGACCGTGCTAGCGGGAAGGTCATGCTAGACTGTGTACACAGGGCACGCGTCAGCAGTTAATAACTGGTGTGAAGTCCACCCCAGAAAAAAGACAATAACTCGAGATGATGTGCCGATAACTTGGACGTTCACACGGGCGCGGCCAATCGTACGGGTGTAGTGGCGCGTTCACAAAAAAAGGGATCAAACGCTCAGCCTATGTATTTCTCGTGTAAATAGATAATTTAGTGCCATTGGTTATTTACTTGAAACATAATGCATTGACGTGTTAGTGTAGAGGCGCACAAAAAGAAATGGATATTGTAGTCAGCTACTTAAAAGTGTTACCTCATATGATTACATAGCCTCCATTTCATAAATTGCGTACCCGTTGAATTCATATATGAATATTACATATATTACTTCAAAATAGAAACTTAAATCATCCAAGACTAATGAATTTGAATGCAAGAGTAACAATGGTGCATGTTCATGATAGCTACATTGGTTGTTTGAAGAAACATCACTGTAACTTTGGCATGCACAACTAAAAAGGCTTATTTAAATAGAAAAAATGTGATATGTGAGTGTCCAATCTTTATAGCGTTGAATCGATATTGTACCTTTGGCCACGATACGAAGTAGATATTAACTTATGTTCAAGCGATGCACGTCCATGATCGCTAGATAGTGATACGTGAATGAATTGTGCAATCTCTCTCACACGCATACATATCTCATTTCCCTATGGGCATCGGAATCACACATGCGCACTTCGTGTATTTCTCTCCCCCCGTCAGGGTTAAATTCGTCTTTATACCCCGTCCTACAAGTCTCTCCCATAGAAACACACACGCTCTCTATGTCTAACAGGCCCACCCCTTTAATTCTGCCCACCCACAGCCACTAATGTCTCTCGCACATATGCTATCTACCTATCCCTTAATATAGCTAGATATGTGTCACACAAACTTCTTCTCCCTACTAGCAAGATGCCCATGCGTTGCACGGAACATCAAGATGCATTTGTATGAGAAGTTTATCTTGTGGGAGAAAAGGATGAACGAGGGAATGCCTTATTTGCAAATGCGGAGAGGGGTGTGGGTATCTTTTTGCAAAATTGCCATAGTTTCCTTCCTGTCCGTTGGATATAAACTGGATGGCCAATATTGCAGGATGGCAGGAACACCATCATCACCAACTCTATTTTTATAAGAGTAGAGATATGTGAGTGTCACTGCCCCCCTCCCCACACACCCACACTTCCCAACACCGAAGGAGTAGGGTGACACCTCGATCTTGATACTAATCTATCGACTGGCTTCCCTCTCAAACATACACACACACACACTACCCGGCACCGAAGGAGCTAGTAGGGTGGCACATCGATCTTGATAATAATCTATCTACTCCTCTTTCAAACACACACACACACTCGCTAGTTGTGCCTCTGTGCCTACCACACACACTCTCGATACGTCTTTCTCTCCCTCCCCCCCCCCCAACAATGACAGCAGAAGGGTGACAACTCGATCTGATCATAATCTGTCAATTCGTTTCTCTCTCAAACATTGTGTCTCGGTGCCTCACTCGGTAGCCCCCTCGATATGTAGACTTCTCGCGCGTGCACAGCTGTAGTGACGATGACGCTGAACCCAGTGTGCCTTGTTTTTACCGGCCTCATGTGATAGTTTTCACCCTGTTTTCTGTTAATTAACAAGGCAACCTTTTCTTTGTTACTACTAGTGAATCTGAAATCATTCAGGGCAGACATAAAATATATCACTTCAATCCAATTATCACAACAACTATTTTAAAAGAAATAAGCTAGTTGCCGTGCGTTGCACGGAACATCAAGATGAATTTGTATGAGTAGTTTATCTTGTGAGAGAAAAGGTTGAACGAGGGAAGGCCTTATTTGCGAACGTGGAGAGACATGTGGGTATATTTTTGCAAAATTGCCATAGTTTCTTTCCTATCCATTAGATATAA
Source organism: Triticum urartu (assembly GCF_003073215.2). Classification (NCBI taxonomy): domain Eukaryota; kingdom Viridiplantae; phylum Streptophyta; class Magnoliopsida; order Poales; family Poaceae; genus Triticum; species Triticum urartu. The sequence continues at coordinate 589,288,244 of NC_053023.1, read as the reverse complement.
ATCCAATGGCCTATATTGCAGGATGGCACGCACACCATCATCACCAACTCTGTTTTCTACTCCCTTCGTCCGAAAATACTTGTCATCAAAATGGATAAAAAGAGATGTATCTAAAACTAAAATATGTCTAGATACATTTCCTTTTATCCATTTTGATAACAAGTATTTCCGGACGGAGGGAGTATTTTTCTTTTTAGAGATTTCAACAAGTAACTATGACCGGACCTTACCAACATACTCAAGAAAGTAGTCCATAATTTTGATGTTACCCTCTTTTCTTAGCGGTGTAGTGCCATCTGGATACCTCATAAATAAATAAAGTACTACATGATACTAATATATGATACATGGCGCAGGAGTACTAAGTATTATTAATACAGTTTTGCTAGAACTCATCTAGATGAGATATAATTTGGTCTCATTCATATTTTATAGCCATTGGATGTGATGCTATATAAGATGCGTGTGTGCTGACGTGGGTAGTATTTGTTCTTGTGCAACGAACTGACCACTGCATGTCATGTTTGATAATCTCAAGTCATTAAAAGCATACAAGCCCCACATCTCTTATTGGTTGATTCCTCTATTTATGTCAAAAAATAAGAAACAACGTGAGAGTTAATGCACCACGCCTATGTATTTACTATTTGGTTTTCGTAAGATGACTTAATACTCACCTAGACGGAGGGAGTATTCGATTTGACAGCGGGCGCCACAGTTCCCGATACAGCTTTAATGCAGACGAGGGAGGGAGTAGTAGTTCCCAATATGTTGAACGGCCAATGCATCCTCCTTCAATTAATGCATGAGGGAAGTAATGGGAGGAGGGCACGGAAAAAGAGGTCGCACGATGTGAATGCAACACAGTTTGCCCTCATTACCCTCATATAAAGGCGCCCCTCCATTCCAATGCATCTACCACATCGTACGCACCTAAGAATTTGCCTTAGCACCTACACTAAGCGCAAAAGAGCTCACTCCAGACCCATGGCGGCGATGCTCGTGAGCGGCCAGCGACTGCGCCAGATGGTCCACGATGTCGGCCTGCGGCATGGCGCCGAGGATCGTCTCCAGACGGTGTTGGAGACCGGCTGGTGGATGGCCACCTTCGACGCCAACTACGACTCTCAGTTGGACTAGATGATCGTTGCCACCAGCAATAAGTTCACCGTCCTCAAGAAGCTCGCGGACGACATCGCCGTACTCCTCCAGCCCGCGCGCCCGGGCTCCTCATTGCCTCCCACCCTAATCGGCCTCCATGGCCGGAACCTCTTTCAAGCACCGGTGGCCCTGCGACTGCCCGCCGACGCCACGAAGAATGTCCACCTAGAGGTCGCGCTCGCCGCGAGGCGCCTCGCCCTGCAAGAATTCGTCGACCTACACATCCACATGTACGAGGAAATCATGTACATAGGTATCTACAAGGCCAGTGAGGACGCTACGATGTTGGCCTTCCTCAACCGGCTGGAAGCCTTGAATTCCTTTGCTGAGAAGCACCTCGACCTCGCCACAAAAGCCGCCGCTCCTTAGCCGTCGGTCGGTGGCCCGGCGCACTAAGTTGAGGAGGAGGAGGTCGTACGTTCGTGGATCCATCTTTCTTCTTGCCTTCTGTAACCACCACTACGATCGCATCATCGTGGTCTTAATTCTGTGATGTTGCATTCTCGTTCCAGTCAATACCGACATGTGCGATCCCTTTGCTTAATTATATGCATCACTGTAACTAGTACTCCATCCGTCAATTTATAAGTTGTGCTTACCTTTTCCATCAACTTCGTGCAACGCGCGGGCATCTTGCTAGAAACACTAGAATATGTCTATATAATCCGTATGTGATAGTCCATTTGAAATCTCAAAAAAGACAAATACTTAGGTACGGAGGGAGTAATGTATTAGGAGTATATCAAAAAAATAGTGATTTCTTTCAAATTTATGAACAAATACTACTATTCTACTACTTTGGATCCGTCGCAACGCATGAGCACATTGCTAGTAGAAGGAAAAGGCCTGCCGCGTTCGCGTCGCACCCCCACACACCCGGGAATCGGGAGTACAACACGGCCCGTCCGGCATGACACATGGCTTAGGGATGGCGTGTTGCCTAGCATTTTCACTTTCATGTGGGACCGCCGTTGAGCAAACCGACACCCCGCCCGCCGCCGGGTTGGAAAAAAGAAACGAGGGGAAGATCTAGCTGTAGCACAGAAGCCAAGAAATTTGGTGTCAGACGGGGCTCGTTGATAGAGTAGGAGCATTCCGTACTAGTACTACTACTAGTACCAAGTTTGTACTCCTAATACTATATTACTAGTACTACCACTATACAACTAGTAGGTACATGCACATCACAACATCGTAGGAACAAAAAACGGGAAGATCTTGTTTTGGGTGATTTATCTATTTTTCAATCAACGTAGTATGAATAATATGATGTGGGGGGCACCCATGAAGCTTATGTGGCTTGGTTGCATGGCTACGGAAGGTTAGAGAAAAATAAATAGATAATGTGTTTAGAGTGCACTCCACTAAATAGATATATATACTTTGGATCCATTGCAACGGACCGGCACACCTATATCTATACCCCCTATATAGTGTGTGAAAAACTTTGAAAGTTGGTCGTTGGATGAAGCCAATCCGATGGTACAAAGATGGCAAATCCGAGCACTACTGGCCATTGGATATCATCCACCAGATTCTGCCACATGTATAATCTAGAAGACTCCATGGTTGAACTTAATTCATGACTAAGGGCCTCTTTGATTCATAGGATTGCAGAAACACGGGAATATGAAAAAAGTAGGATTGGAATGGCATGTTCATTGGATCCCTATAGGATTTGAGTTTGTTTGATTGTGTCACATGAAAAAAAAGGATTTCTTTCAAGAGGTTGGAGTGCATGTTAGAATTCATGTGAAACATAGTACAAAATAATCCTTAGGAAAATATTCTACATGATTCAATCCTACGAATCAAACGACCAACATAGGAAAAATTCCTAAGGATTCTAATCCTTCAAAGATCCTATGAAAATCCTTTGAATCAAACAGACCCTAACTTTGCCACAACTAAGCTTAGGCAAAGTTATTAGTTCTTCAAAATGAGAGAAACAAGTTGGCAAGCCTAAGGGAATCTTGACACATTTTTTGTGTGTATGTCATGTGGGGCCTTAGTGTGGCTTGCCTAAGGTGTGGCTTGAATCAAACACTCGCCTAAGTTAATCAAACTTGCCTAACCTTACATTCCACCAGATTTTTCCACATGTTAGAATCCAGAAAGCTCCACATGTAGAAGCATAATGCACAAACCACCAGAATCTCATGCGTGCAATGCACGTGTACCTTACTAGTACTAGTTGGTAGTAGTAAGAAACAAATTCCAGTTTTGGCACGAGCTCGTACTGCGGGAGCACCACAAGGCCTGCCGCAGGAGTTACATTTCCCTCTCGGGGCCCACGGGACCGAACTTCAGTGGCTTAGTGGTAGAAACAAGAAACGTGATGGTCGCCGTGGTTCAACTTCCATGGACAAGCTGTCATGCCTGCTGACACATGTATATCAAAACTAGAGTGTTTATATTTCAAGCACGTGAACAAGTATTATTCTACTACTTTGGATCCATTGCAACGCACGGGCCAGCACATTGGTAGTAGTAGTGTCCATCTCTATCTCTAGAGGCCTTCCCTCATTCATCCTTTTCTCTCACAAGAGAAACTACTCATACAAATGCATCTTGATGTTCCATGGAACGCACGAGGATGTTTCCTTGGGGGTCTCTCCAGCACGGCGTGGCCGTAGTTGCAAGTTGACGCCCCTTGAGATGCCAACATTGAGGGGCACTCGGATTTCCTCCGATGAGCAGGTAAGATGAGTTTGATCACATAGTAAATGCATTCTAAAGACTACTTCCGTGTCCATTTCCTAATTCTCCCCCTGCCCACTGTTTCACAGGTTAGGCTCGGTGCAAGTGGAGATTGGCTTGCATATGTACGGGAGGGTACCAACATCAATTTGCACAACATTTACAACGGTGAAACCGTTCCTGTAGAACCTTTGTCCAACATTGGGATCAGCCATGCAACGGGCCACCATGTGAATTGGTACAATGGAACCACGGTGAGATTGAATAAGATAGCACGAACCTTGCACATGGCGGTCAAAGGCGGACCATGCTGTCTGCGGCCGATTTGTTGCCGTACGAGTAGGAAGACGTTGTGCTCCTTTCTAACTGCATCTGTGCGGTGACAAACCAGGGGACTTATTTTGTATGGGACACATCCTATGATATACTCCCTCTCTCCCAGTTTATTTGTTTTGAATCTTTTCGTTTTATAAGTTTTAAATTCAAATTTAGAGCTCCCCATCACATGTTGAGATTACAAAGTCCATTAAATCGTTGCGTGCATGTATAGTAAAGAAACAAATCTCGAGTTTGGCATGAGTTCGTGCTGCAGGAGCACCACAAGCCCTGGCGCAGGAGTTACATTTCCCTCTCAGGGCCGTCGGGACTGAGCTTCATCGCCTTACTACACCTACCTTTGAGTCAATAACATGTGGACTCGACAGGTGACTGGTCCACATGTAATGCTCCCGTAGGCAGAGGGGCAACGGGGCCAAGAGGGGTGAGCCACAGGTCGGGGGACGTGTGGTTTCATGGGTTCGAGCGGCGTCATAGGAATCGCGTGTGGCTGTGGTAGAAACTTGATGCTCGCCACATTTTAGGTGGCCCACATGTCATGCACACAAAGGCAAAGGGGCGGTGCGGCCAAGAGGGGCGAGGCGCACGTCGAGGGGCATGGTGCCGTGGGTTGGAGAGGCATCGTGGGAATCACGAGATGAAACGTGATGGTCGTCGTAGTTGAACTTCCATGGACAAGTTGTCATTTCTACGGACACATGCACTGCATACCGATCACTGGAAGGAGTAGCAGAGAAAGCTATATATGCGGATAAATAGTTCCTTATAGTCAAGCAGACCCACGCTACTACTCTGTTCCAAAGACATGCACACCATCAAAATAGTCCATCTATATCAATATACACCGAGAGGGAATAATTTTTTTTACAAGAGAGGAAATAGTTCATCCATCCATAATGCCCTCCTGCTGGTGCAGCCTTTTCTTCTTCTTCTTCTTCTTCTTCTTCTTCTTCTTCTTGTTCTCATTCTCTATGGGAGACGGCTTCGCAACAAGCTCTTTGGACCTTGCAGCTATCTCGAAACTCACACGGGCATCGAGGGCAGCATATTTTATCCGCTCGTACTTCAAGGGATAATTCTCCCATCCAGACGACCTTAATGCCACCGTCTCGTCACCCTTCTGAAGATTTGTACCGAGCACAAAATTTTCTACGTCGAATAGGGATGGTGTCTGTTTATCACAAACTTCTACGGGAATTTTGATTCTGGTTTGTAGGTCAGTGATGCTATTCAAATCAAGCTTGTACGGCTCCAGCTTCTGTTTGTCCCCTTCGATGGCTGCCCCACAGAAGTATACATCCTCTCGAGACAAGAAATCGTGAAGCTCACCTGGTATGGAGGGCGAGTGCATGATGTGGTACACCAAAACATCATCTTCGAAGCACAGCTGAAGGATGGCGGCGCGCTGGATCTCCCCAGGGGCACGCTCCGTGTACTCTGCATCGAGACCGATGACCCTCGTCTCTACCTTTTCGAGGGAGTTGGATACATTGTTGATCCACTGCCGAACAACCCTTGGGTGGACGGTGACGGTGGCAACTATGCGCATCGAGCCTTCCACGAGGACATGTTGGACGCTAAAAACCTGCATCTCGATCTCTATCGCCATTTGGAACCGCTGGAACGGAGGGCTATGGTTTGGAGAATTAGGATTAGATGGCTAGTCTAACTGAAGTAGTAGATGATTATTTAAAGAGGTTAAAACAATGTGAACGCACTGGGGTTTGGATGCAAATGAAGATGAAGGGGAGGTGAAGAAGCCGAGGAGAATCGGTTCCCGAGGGAGAAGTAAATGGGAGAAGTGGCGTGCAGGCAGTTGATTAGACGGCTAGGTAGACTAAACGAAAAGGCTATGCGAGTAGACTGATGAGTCGTACCTGTTCATGTACGTGCCCATCCTGGGACCTATGCAAACAGATAAAAAATGTGTCGTAGTTTTTTTTAGTGCGTGAGTGGGAGACACAACATTCTTTAGTTAAGGAATACTCCCTCCGTTTAGGTGAGTATAAGTCACCTTATGAAAATCAGGTTTTCCCAAAACCTTTAGGCGTGGAGCATTAACTTCCTGCTCGATTCCCTCCCAACCTCATTAGCCAGCGTTCTCTTCCTCTGCTGCCGCGTTCTACCTTTCCATTTTTCCTCTTCTCAAGTGTGGAACGATCTGCATGCCGTCCTTGATGCACCAGAACGACCACTGCATGCATCGCGGCAGAGCGTTGATTGGGCATGCACGAGAATTTGGTTCTGCTCACAATATGGATGATACCTAAACGATGAAGTGAACAGGCATGCTAGCACAGGAGACCTATTTACGCTATACAATACTGGAGTACTCATGTACCTACTGGTAGTAGTAGTAGTAGTAGTACAATTGTGGTACACTTGATGGTCAAAACACTATTCATCCGGTCCTCACAATGAAGTGACAACACCCTGCGCCTGACACTAGTCCAAGCGGCGTGTTCGGGTTACCAAAGTCAGCCTCACCCTGTGCACAGTGCATTCTATCACCGCCGTTGTACAGCACATTGGCGCCTCGCCTCGTCTCCCTCTCCGCTCCCATAGCACCACTCCATCTCCATCTCCTTCTCCGTCTCCATCTCACCGTGTCCCCGTGTACCTTTGCCTCACTCGCCTCCCCCAGTACCACTATTCCCTCGCTAGCCGCTCCAGCACCGACATACTTCTCCCCCATAAATCAAGCCCCCTTCCAAACTCCACCATGGCCAAACACGAACCGCGCAGCATCCATATGAGCCATGATTGGAGCAATCTCCCCAGTGACATCCTCGACCTCTGTTGTTCGTGTATGGATATGTTGAGCGCCCTGCGGCTGGCTGCATGCTCGAGGGACATGCACACGGCCATCGTCGAAGCGAGGCCTAAGATTTTCAAGACACCCTACTTGCTGCTATCTGGTCTTGCGAGATTGGCTCACCATGATACGGAGGCATGCATGATGCCCCTCGACTTCAATCCGATCTCCATTAGCAGAAAATTCTTTGCAGGTATGTAGTGGGTCGCCGTACATCATTTCCCTCGACATCAATCCGATCACCATCGCCCGAAACTTCTTGGCAGGTATGTACTGGGTCGGCATGAACTCCCACTGGATGGCTGCCTTCAGAGAAGACGGTAAAAAGTTGGTGCTCGTGAACTTCGAGACCTCCCATGAGATTATCCTTCCTCCGTTGGATTATATAGAGTATTACCATCTTGGTCCAAGTCATCTAGATTACTACATCAGTTGGACGGACCTTGTTTTGCAGAAGATTGTAATCTGCCAAGTGCCCACACGACATGCGAATTACGCAGACTTCAAGCTAATTGCCTTGTTCGACTATGGACTCGCCTATCTTTACGTCGGTGCCTTCTTTAGCTGGAGACAACTTGGCTCGCAGTGGATCATCGTCAAAGCTGATACACACTTCTGTGATGCTATTGAACACAATGGCATCATCTACGCGATCGACAAAGCAGATGGCACCACGTATTGCTGGGACGGCGCGTGTAAGTTGTTTCCTCTCATGTTAATGATGACGCCATGACACTGTTTGAACTTTTTGTGATGATTGGCATATCTCTGTTTGAGCAGAATTTGAGTAGAACTATGGCAAGTATTAGAGACGCCGTAAATCAGCTATATTTGGAATGAGTTAATTCATGCGATTGTGACCATGTCATTACAGCCAATTTGTACCCTGGATAATCAAACGGTTAGGAATATATGGATATTATCCTTATTTTACAGTAATCTATATACTACTACTAAATATGAGTGTGTATCAATGGCCATGTTAGTTTCCTCATTTTCATGATGTAGAAACATGCACCACACTGTTGGTTTCATCTAACCATACATTAGGGAAGTAAATGTGCATATGGAGAACTCTATATTTGGAAGTAGTGAAATCCTGCAATGCTTACCATGTGTACATACCTATATTCGCCCTTCAGCAATCAATGGCTAGAATAATATCCTCACAAAAATTTTGCCCATAGAACACGAGTATATAACAATGCATGGTCTGTTAGTTACCTTGAAGAATTTGTTTGTGAGGACAGAACATGATTACATAACATGCATGACATGGTAGTTTCATGTGAAGAATCGATTGCGAGATAACATGAGTATAACCATGCATGGCACTTCTATAAGTGACTTGCTCGTCGAAGTCTGTCCGCCACCGGCTGATTTCTTCGTCAGGTTCCGGACAACTTTCGACTGCAGTCGTGTGTTTGAATCTTCCCGGTGTTTGTTCTGCGATGGCGTGCTAGTGAGCTTTGATCGGTGGCACCCAGGATGGGGCTCGGTGCCCTCTGAGCTTGAGTTTTTAACAAAGCTTACCTTCCACGGCATGCCTCGACATGCTTGGAACAGCAAGTCAATGAACGAGCTTATCAACGACCTTGGAGGTGAGCTCGTAAGTATGTTTGTTCCTGCAGACAGCTGGGCTCTGACGGTTATGGCATGGATGAAGAAGCCGTCCACCATACTGAAGGTGATTGGTGTTGAGATACCGGTGCAGGAACCAGGGTTGTACTATTCGTCGCCACCAAGGCTGCCGCAGACCACGTTAGGGATGTACCAGTATCGAGTGTTCGTGCATGTCGAAGAAGTGGTCAATCCATCAATCGAAGTCCTGCCGCCGCCGCTGGTGCCAGGGTCCATCGACGACGTCCATTACAGGAGTCAACGTCAGACTTTCCCCGTGTTGCTCGGAACGATGGATGGCACAGGGCCTACTCCATCGCGCGGCGGAGGCCACTGCTTCTTTGGGGGAAGAGGCAGGGCTGGCTGCCTGGATGTGCTCTAATTTGAGGTAACAACTGAATCTTGTCAGATACTAGTTAAATCCAAGCTATGGGTGTGAAGCACTGATATGCCAGTACATTTGATTGTGACCTGTTCTAATTTTGTACCTGAACTTTTTTTAGAAAGGGTTGTACGTCAACTTAATGTGCTAGGAGAACTTATTGTGTTGTCTGTCTGTTTTCTTTGCACAACATTCAAGATATTTCCCCGTCATTGATAAAGACGATGAACCGTTATGTACGACTTCGTTGGTTTCAACATAGCCCTTCCCGTAGCGATCCACTGCTTCCATCCTGATTGTGCCGCCTGTGTGAAATTTTTGTATGCAAGTTCAGTGTGCTATGATGTTCTATATGATTGTGTCAACTATATAAGTTTTTACTGAGCATCAGCAATGCATATGGCTGAAAGATGTATTTACGAGCATCGGCCGATGGGTCTCTCTCTCTCTCACACACACGCGCGCGCACACGCACAAGTGGGACTCGTTGAATTATTTATTTGCTCGTGACAACTTTTAATTAGGTTCCACTGTAATCTAACTTTTTTCTTAAGTTATTAATTGAGCTCAGTGACTTCAAAACGTTGTACAGAAGCCTTGTTTGAGCCTTTCCGGCGTCACAGAATATGGGCTGAGTAACCATGTTAGGTTGTACTATACTACACAGGCCTTTTTTCGCTATTTTTTCTTAAATAATACATTTTTTTATTAATTTTCATAAATATTACGCTGGGTAATTTTTTTTCAAAAATAATACACCGTCCGCCCGCTGCAGGCCGACTGGGCCTAGTCGGGCCACAGCAGGCCGATTGGATTCCAGTCGGCCTACAGCTGGCCGACTGGCCCCTGTCGGCCCACTGTGGGCCGACTGGAGCTAATTGCCTCGCTGTGGGCTAATTGTTTTTGCAAAAGTGTTAATCATGTATTTAAAAAATATGTGTATTGCGACCTCCTCCGCTCGCTGTGGGCCTACTGTTGACTAAAAAATATGTTTTAAAAAGTGTTAATCATGTATTTAAAAATTGTTAAATGTGTGTATAAAAAATGTTCCTTATCTATACAATTTTTTAGTGTGTGTATAAAAAATAGCTTTTTTTCAACATCAGCAATGCAACTGGGCCGACAGTTGTACACAATATCCGGGTTAACTTGTTATTCTCCGCCCCGGTGGGCTGCAAACTTTCCTATGAGGTATGCATTAGGCTTAACAAGAAAATGGACTTTAAGAAATAATAAATGGGATGTAATTATAATAACTGGACAGTTACTATGCACCAAACACGTAATTAGTTTGAAAAATATATTATTTTTGGAATTTGAAAATTTTAATTTCATTACTTGTTGCGCGCGCAATATTTTGTTGGATTTTAATGTAATACAACTTTATTTTGAAATTATATTTAACCTGACTAGAAATTTCGGATACAAATATTTCGGATCCCATCAAAATGTGGGAATTTTTCTTGAATTCTGTTTTGAGCGGTTGTTTGAAATTATTAATTGTTGTCCTAGCTAGAAGTTGGGTTGTACTTTTAACAAACTGTAAATGGGCTGTAGTAAATTCCATTAGAATTAAAAAATGGGCTGTACATTCTTACAGATCGCAAATGGGCTATATGTTCTCTGCCAAAATCCGAGCTGTGGGCCTACTAAGTTAACGCGTACCAAGGGCTTTGTCAACTTAGTCAATATAAACGATTCTAGCTGCAGTGATCGTACGATGTCCATCCAACGGCCGTAGTGCTTCTACAACCTCTGGTCTTCTTGCTCCAGCCTCCCAAAGCAGCGCCGGTCGTGTCGCGTGCTCCTGCCTCCTGTGGCCAGCTATGATGCCGCGGAGGCCTCACCGCCCCGTACTACTCCCACCGCTGGCCAGGCCATCCCTCTACTCACCCACACCCCTTGTTATTCTGTGGCGATGGCAGCCTCCCACCGCAGCCGAACCAGTGAACCCTCGTACTCCTCTCCGCGCTGGCTTCCACTGATGCGTCTTCCCCGGCTCCGCGTCGTCCCCTTCCTAGGCCTCGCCGTCGTCCAGACCACCACCCTGGTGCTCTCGGCGCGGCGTGGTCAATATGGTCAACGACCGACTTCCATTGGAAGAGTACTGTACGTGGAGAGGCTGACAGCTGGGTCCACTTCAGCCGCAAGGAAGTGCCTCCTTATTACGCGCAAAAATAATTATTCCTCCACCTGACAGCGGGGACCCACCGGACGGGCCACCGTATTTCACGAAAAAAATAATTCGCCCCCTGACTGCTGGGACCCATGAGCTACATCTTCGCACGCAAGGAAGTGCGTCCGGAAATAAAACGATTCACCCCCTGACTGCTGGGACCCACCAGGCCCCTGACTATTGGGACCCACCAGCTACATCTTCGCACGCAAGGAAGTGCGTCTGGGAAAAAAAATGATTCGCCCCCTGACTGCTGGGACCGACCAGCTACATCTTCGCAGGCAAGGAAGTGCCTGACAATCGGGACCCACCTTGTGGAAGCGTACATAGCGTTGTCATTCTGGTCGCGAACGTGTACGTACATATTGTCGATGTAGAGGCGCGCACGTGTCGTAGTAGAGGCGCGCACGTAGCATGTACATGTACGTACAGCGGCCAGGGTGCAAGAAAGAAAATACGGCCACGTATATGTACATACGGGCGGGGTCTCGAACACCTACTCGCGCATACGTACGGCGAGGGCTCGTGTACATGGCTGGGTCGGAACGGAGAAACGACGTCGTTGTCGTGTTCATGGGGAGGCAACGGAATGCGTCGTGTTCATGTGGAGGCAACGGAATGCGTCGTGTTCATGGGAAGGCAACGGAATGCGTCGTGTCCATCGGGAGGGCTTGGACGGAATAGGCGATGGAAACGAGGCCTGGCGTACCGCAGAACGGAGGAAACGGCCTTGTGTTCGACCGGCCATGTTCGAAACGGGATCCTGTTCATCGAGAGGGGTCTGGCGTACCGCAAAACGGAGGAAACGGACCTCCTATGGTCGAAACGGGGCTTCTGTGATCGGGAGGGGTGTGGCGTACCGCAAAACGGAGGAAACGGACTTGTGTTGGAGCGCTACGGTCGAAACGGGGGTCCTGTTCATCGGGAGGGGTGTGGCGTATCGTAAAACGGGACTCCACAGGATACTGTTCATCTCCACCGTCGAGCCCCTCCAGCCTCCACGAGCTACTGTTCATCCACCGTTGACCTCCTCCAGCCTCCACCTGCGACTGTTCATCCACGGGCTCCTGTTCATCCAGCCTCCACCGCGCGCTACTCCACCGGCTACTGTTCAACCACCCCTCCACCGTCTACTGTTCATCCAGCCCTCCACACCATGGGGTCCTGTTCAACCACCCCTCCACGGGCACCCCTCCACCGTCTACTGTTCATCCAGCCCTCCACACCACGGGGTCCTGTTCAACCACCCCTCCACCGTCTACTGTTCATCCAGCCCTCCACACCACGGGGTCCTGTTCTTCCACCCCTCCACGGGCACCCCTCCACCGTCTACTGTTCATCCAGCCCTCCACCACACCACGGGGTCCTGTTCATCCAGAGGCAACGCCACCGCTCACTATTCATCCAATCCCCCCCAACACTCACTGTTCATCCCATCGATCGGCTTCAGTTAGCAGCAGTAGCGAAGGAATCGCTCGATCGGGTTCAGTTAACAGCCATCGATCGATTGCTTGGGTTCAGTAACGTGTAGCCTGCAGTGCAATCGCTCGGGTTCAGTTAGAGCCCAAGGCCTCGCTCGGGTTCAATTAGAGCCAACGCCTCGCACACACGCGTGTACGTGTATGAGAGAAACGCGCATCGCTCGGCCCCCGACCTCCCACCGTAATCGGGAACTCCCTGAAATTTTCCTCCCCCTTGCTTCTACCACGGTTTTTTCCGTCATGGACGGCCCAAAGAATGTCATGCAGCTGCGTCTCCGGCCTGCCCAGGACGAAAAGCCCATTTTCTGTCATGATTTTTTGTCATAGAAGTAGGAGCCCACCACATCTATGATGATACCGGGTTTTGTCACAATTATCGTCATAGAAGTGTCATATGTATGATAGGAAAAAAATTCGTTCGGCCCAAAATGTCATGGATGTGTCTTTTTTTTGTAGTGACTGCTCGTGTTTGGGTGCTTTGTGGTGGAGACGGTGTTGTGTCAACGGGAACTGGGTGTCTATCTGCTGGGGTTGGGGTTAGAAGGGGTGTAGCTGGTTCTCTGTCCAACTGGGTAGGGGTACAATCTACATGAGTGTGGGTTATGTGTGGTGGGGCTGGTTCTTGGGCAAGTACAACCGTGGTTCTATCTGCATCGACATGTAGCACGATCTTTTCTGAAGACCGTGTTTTTACTCCCACAGATACTGCCATCACTCCCTCCAATTGAAATGGCTGATAAACAAGAAAAGTAATTGAATGTACAGACATTGTAAGATAGATAGGTGCAATGGATAGTAGGGAAGAAAACAGGGCATGAAATAATTCACATTTATGTTGTCTAAGCAAAAAAAATAGCATGACATAATTTCACATATATGATGGCTAATTAAACAGGATAGCATGACACAATTTCACATGTATGATGGCTAACTAAATAGGATAGAATGACATACTTCAAAATATGATGACTATGTAAACAGGATGACATGATATAACTATACGATGTGTCTATTAAAGTGGTTGGCATGCCATAAATCACAAACATGCCGTCGATGGAAACATGATGGCATGATATAATTCACGGATAGAATGACATAATTTAAAATATGATGACTATGTAAACAGGATGAGATGATATAACTATATTATGTCTTTAGAAAATGGGTTGGCATGCCATAATTCAGATACATGTTGTCTATGTAAATATCATGGCATGACATAATTCAAATATATGATTTATATACTATGGAAGTGAGCAGAGGGAAATCACATATATGATGTGTCAACTAAGGAGATGGCATTCAATATTGTGTATATGATGTAAAAACTAAGCATTGCAATACAACATATGCATTATATGAGTAATATAACCCGGCCAAGTTTGAGCATACACCTCAGGGGGATAATAGGACTGGTCATCTTCCTCTGAATCCTCCTCTGAAGAGCTATCTGTAACCAGCAAGATATCTACTGCAGCAGGTAGCATTGTCTGCTCTGAAGACCTTGTTTTCACTCCAGATTTCTCCATCAGCAATTCAAATGGCTGATGCACAGGAAGAGCAGTTGAATATAAAAACATTGTCAACAAAATCAATGAGAAATACAAAAAAGAGAGGATGGCATGATATAATTCACATATATGACGCTTGCCTAAACAGCATGGCATTGCATAATTCACATACATAATGCCTTGCAACAAGATAACATTGCATAATTCACATATATAATGTCTTGCAACAAGATGGCATTGCATAATTCACATATATGGTAATTAGACACTAAACAGGTGGCATTCACACAAAGCATGTCTAAACTAAGCAAATGACATAGCAATTCAAGATACCATATGCACGATATGAGCAACATAACCCTGCCAAGTTAGGGCATGCACCTCGGGGGGGAATATGACTGGTCATCTGTCTCTGAATCCTCCTCTGAGGAGCTATCGGTAACCAGCAAGACATGTGCTTCGTCAGATATCATTGTCTGCTCTGAAGACCTTGTTTCCACTCTAGATTTTTCCATGACCGTGCCGAATGGCTGATGCATAGGAAGAGTAATTGAATGTACTAAAATTGTTGACAAATTTAACACGTAATAAAAATGATGGCATGATATAATTCACATATAAGATGACTGGCTAACCAGGGTGGCATTGCAAAATTCACATATATGATGCCTGGCTAGACAAGATGGCATTGCATGATTCACATATACGAAAAAGAAACTAAACAGATGGCATTGACACAAAGCATGTCTAAACTAAGCAGATGACATCTTTAATGTATACAGTAAGCAATGCAAGGCACCATATGCATGCTATTACCAACATCAGCATGCCAAGTTAGAGCGAAGACCTCATGGGGTGAATAGGAGTGGTCTTTTCCTTCTGAATCCCCCTCAAAACAGTTATCTTCCTCTTGATTACGATCCAAAATGGGTGGAGGGGGGCTGCCTTTGCGCCCACAATGGAACGACGTCTGCATGAAATTTTATTGCCACGCAAGGCTCGTCTCTTTTGCTCTACATGATCAGTTCCATTGTGTACAATAACTGGCATGCATAGGAATAAAATATAGTGAGATTATGTAAGGAGTGCATGCACAAATCCAGAGTGATGGTAGCAAACTGTGGATAGAACCAAAACCAATGATAGCAGGCAGATAATAGCTTTAGTTAAAAAATACAGATAATGGCTCCTTTAATGTTTGTTTGCACCCAACATGAAACTCATAGTAGACACCGGAGATTAACCAGATAGTAGACAAATAGTACTGATTGCTGCCCCAATATGTACCCCACAACCATTTAAAAACTCAAGTTTCAGCATTAGTTTGGACCTGACTCGGAGTCTAATAGGTGAACACGACGATAATGTAGCATGTCATCATATTAAGCGATGCATAACGTAAGCAGACACGAAAGAGTGCGACCTCTCTTGCGGACCCGTGTAGTCCTCAAGGTCATCTGCTCAGTTGATGATGGCAATGCAGTTGTCGTGGCTGCCGGCGGCGGGGAAGAAGATCTGAGGTGGCGAAAGACAGTCTGGAGAGCGGATCCCTGCTGTGGCGAACCCTTTCGTCATTGGAGCAGCTGAGCTGGGGTGGAACACAGCGCCGCAGGAGTAGGACAAACCACACAAGGTTTTCTTTGACACATATCTGTAACAGAAGTAATTGAGTAAGGGCTTGTTTGAATTTGAGGATTCTAACAATGCATGGATAGGAAATTGACAGGAATAGGATAGGAATGCATGTGCAAAACAGAGAATTTAAAAACACAGGATTTCTACCAAGCTGGGTGTTTGATTCACAACAATTGGAAGATCACAGGATGCAAAAAAGCATGGTGAGATTAAGTCAAACCACAAGAAAATGTATGGTTATAATGCTATTATGCTACTATCTCTTAGTCTTGTGCTTGATGAATAGGAATATGAAAAGGAGGAGAAGTGGAAATTAGAATTACTATGGTTTTTCTTTCAAGGAGACACTAAAGGAACAAATCCTACAGTTTTCCTTTGCTCCATTCCTTTGCACCAAATTCATGAAAAGTAGTACCATAGGAAACTTTCCAATTCCGGTGTTTTTCATTCACTTTTCCTTTCAAGCACTGGCGATTCTAGTAGGCAGGCTTGAGCAAGGAAAATCCTACACCAAAAAAATGTTTTTGTGCTACTTCTATTACTTTGGACCCAGGCCACTGCCATACTATCTCAACTCCCAGGCCCATCGTCAAATGCAAAGCTCAAACGCGCAGAGATAAATAATGATGGCGTTCAAGAGAGTCCATCACGGATAGCTAAGTTGCCTGGTCCCTCACTGCTTGTCATATAGTAGGATAAAATAATCGTATTTCCCGTTACTACGAGTGCTCAGTGGACAATATATATAACATGTAGAGTAAAAAAGAGATGCAACAAGTGTACAACCTCTTTGACGAAGCCATGTCGATCTCAGCGTGATTGGGTTGGCCGGTGAGGATGCTCCAGCTGACTTGGCTGTCAGGGGAGGGGAAGAAGATCTTAGGCGTCTGGAGATGGAGCCCGAGGTACTGCTCCGCTGTGATGGAGGGTTTCGTTGTTGGAGCAGCTCCGGTGAGTTGTATGACGCCGAGGCTAAAGTAGGACAAGAGAGACAACGAACAATGTTAACCTGAGTGGAATTCTCATAGCATCTCCAATGCATGACGTAAAATACATAACCACAAAGTGCTAGATGTAAAATACATCAGCTGCTCATCTCTGAAGTTAACTATCGAAACTGAATTTAACTGTCGAAACTGAACTTAACTGTCGAAACTGAACTTAACTGTTGAAACTGAACGCACTAGCAAGGTGAGGCTACACGTCGGTCGACTGACTTTTTCATCTCTGGTCGGTCAATTTTGCAGCCGTTGGATACGAAATCAAGGGCCTGCGGTTCATCTACAACCTCCACCCCCTGAGCAGCCAGCCACCACCGGCCAAACAGCAGCCTCCCGCCGCCCACGGCCGACGGTGCGCCGCCCCGCCTACCCCGAAAACACTCCCCACCGCCGGTCCACCGCCACCCCGGCCATCCCTCTAGGCCCCCATGTGTCGAGCTTTTTCTCCGGCGATCCCCACGCTTCCGCCCTGCCAACGCCCCGCCACCGCCGGCAACCACCGCCCCCATCCTGAACCCTAAGATAGATAGTGGGGTACCTCTCCAGCGAGCCCCCCTCACCGCTGTGGCTGGTTCTTCCTTCACCCGGGCGAGCCCCCCCCCCTGAAAATCGACTGACCCAAAAGTTGATTCAGTCGACTAAAGTGTAGCTAAATCGGAGCAGCATCGCAAGCAAGAGCGAGAGCAGCAGCGCGAGCAAGAGCAATAGCAAGAGCAGACCAGGCAGGGGACCGAGAGCAAGAGCAGAGCAACAGCGCGAGCGAGAGCTAAAGCAGCAGCAGCTCCTACTGATGTGGACGTCACCGCCGAGGGAGCGACGCGGTGGAGGAAGTGGCTGGCGACGCCGCCGTGGATGGAGTCGCACCGTGTCGGCTCGGGACCGAGCGCCGGCAGCACCGTGAGATCGAATCAGGAAGAAAATGCGGCAGTTAGTGTACAACCTCTTTGGTGGCACCGATTAGGCTGCAACTTCATCCAAGGAAACGGTGATGATAATGCTCTTCCGGTGGTGCAGGTGAAGACGGCAGTGTGGGAATGGAGGTGGCGCGAAAGACGAGGGGAAAGTTGGGGCAGCTCCTTGGAGGTGGAGGATGGGGTGGCTGAACCGGCGGGACGATGAGATCGACGACAGATCCGGTACGGTGGATGAGGGACGTCGAGGTGTTTCTGTGGACGACGTCATCGGGGAAGAGGCTCCGGCTGGGTGGCGGACGGAGCAGGGTGTGGGGTTTCATCGCGGGTTTTCGCGGCCTCGGTGTACGAATGGGTGGGCAGATGGGATGGTAGTGGGGAACCATGGCTTAGAGACGCGCTTGTCCAAAATGTGGGGTAAGTTACGAAAGTACCCCCACTAATTTGAGGCGGTTCTTTCGGTTCAGGGGTACCACGGGCATTTCACGTGTCGGGATTTCACAGGAGGTGGGAGTTTTCGCGCGCGTTGTAACTTCGGAATAGCAAGGCGCGGGTTGAGATGGAGGGAGTTGTCGGAGCACAACGAGACAAAGATATATCTTAAATATTTCGGGCTAACAAGGCGCAGGTTGAAGAGGCGGGAGTTTCGTAGCACGATAGACAGAGACGCTAGCTTGAATTTTCGGCATAACAAGGCGCGGCTTGAAATTTCGGAAGAACAAGCTTAACGTGTACCCAAAAAAGACAATTTGCACCTCAACACGCACAACACACATACTAACACCATTTAGACTAGAGTAAGGTACACGTGCATTACACGCATGAGATTTGGCAACCAAATTATGAATAAATACCACATTATAGCGTGCAAGCTTTGAGTCATATATGCATGATGTAGATGTTCATTTAATTCTTATAGTTCATTTCATTCAAAATCAACTAGTTTTTATAAGAAAGATAATATATTTTAAGATTCATGAAATTGTGCGTCATAAGACATAAAGTAAAAACAAATAATGGCAAATCATGTAGAAAAACATTTGGGCAATTCTGATATGGAAGATTCTAGAACAAATAAGAAGTGCTTGGGTTTTGATGTTTGTGCATTATGCTTAAGTTCAACCATGGAGTCTTCTAGATTATACATGTGGCAAAATCTGGTGGAATCTAGATGATACCCAACGGCCAGTAGTGCTCAAATTTGCCATCTTTGGACCATCAGATTCGCCTCATCCAACGACCATCTTTCAAAGTTAAAGTTACCCACACAAAATATAAAAAATATAAAATATAATATATATATATAGGGGTATAGATATAGATATGTGATGCGAAAGCCGCCCATCATCTCTAATTAGAATAATGTGTCCATGCACGGATGCGACGTGGCCAAATGATGTCTGCCATCGGTATCTCAAATTCAAATCAGTCTGACCTTGTTCAATGTGTATACATTACAACATGCTCGTTTCCAAACCACACCGCGCAGAACTCCGTTATATTCATGCATGCATGGGTTTCAAACATCAGGATCTCTTATTCAAATATTTGAATTCAACTTTACATTGATTATGACCTCACCTATTCTTTTACACCCACACAATAGTCTTCTCTTTATAATTGTACCACTAACTTTCTCTCGTGCATGCATGCACACACACTACCAGTCGGCATTATCCATCGCACGCATGCAATCTTTTTCTTCAGGTCGGTCTCCCATGAAGGCACACACCCACACACATCCCCCTCTCCATCATATCGGGCATTCTTTATCTCTCACGTGTGCATGCGCAACGATTGATGTTCCTCTATGTATGTGTGTATATAGCTAGGTCTTTCATAGTTTTCCACACAAACCGATCAATCAATATATCCAGTGAGGTCTCGCCCTCTTTCCCACGTCCACATCGATCAATCTATACCTCTCTCTATATAGGATTAACATATATAACTAATACACCCATGTTAATTATATATCCAACGTCCCCCTCTCATCATCCATGCCTTCCGCTTCATCTCTCAGACGCGTGCACAATGGCGAAGACAGGGGCAGTAAGGGCCATGCCCCCCTCCCCCCTAACATCACTATATATCGAGGCTAATATGAATGTGATCATTAGACAATTGCTACTAAAAATGGTTTAAGTTCATGAATTGACCCTCCTCGTAAAGGATTAGCAATGCTTGCCCAACTAGCTCATTTATTTTTCATGGCTCCGCCACTGCGTGCAACAGCGCACGTGTTCGCTGATGAAGCTATGTACCTAGGGTAGGTCATGGACCTGTCCAACATACCCTCCCCGAGGACATCTTTACAAAGAATCAGAAGCAGTCGAAGAGAAAATATCATCCACTCGACCATGAAGATGTGCTCACTCGACTTCCTTGAAGACACTCGACCACCTTGAAGACACTCAGCCACCAGAAGACGAGAAGCCCTCCACTCTGCAACGGTCGCGACTTAAACCATAACATTATGGGCATTTATAACACTTTATTGTAGACATTACCAGTAAAGCCCCACCTTTATGAACATTGAACCATGTGTAACGGAGGGGAGCTGGGGTCCTGGCGCACTCTATATAAGCCACCCCCTCCTCTGGCACAAGGGTTCACACTTTTGTAAACACACACACACGTATAATCCAGTCGACCGCCTCAGGGCACCGAGACGTAGGGTTGTTACTTCCTCCGAGAAGGGCCTGAACTCGTAAAACTCGTGTGTACAACTACTCCATAGCTAGGATCTTGCCTCCTCATACCTACCCCCCATTCTACTGTCAGTCTTAGATATACGACAGTTGGCGCCCACCGTGGGGCAGGTGTCATAGCGACTTATTGGAGAAGTTGCAATTTTTCCGATCCCCATCATCATGGTTCCAGGCGGAGGTTTGGCTGAGGGTCGCGAGATCCGTCTCGGCGCGCTCGTGTTTGTCGCCGACGACTCCGCTTGGCTTCAGGAGGCACCACTCGACGTCGATGCGCTCCCCGCCCGCGAGGCGACGCACTTTCACACGTGTGTCCGCGGCGTCCTCCTGCGGCAACCGTCGACCCAGTACCAGTCGACTCCTATGGCCTTCCCCCTCCCTGCGACCCGCCGGAACAAGCGCATCGGCCGGTCGAGGGTTCAACGGTGGGTGAAGCATGCGGTGGCCCGCCAGTCGGCCACCCCTCAAATCGCGGCGCTCGAGCCCGACGAGTCTCTCTACGGCCTGTTCGATCTGTCGACTGGCTTCGTAGAGACTGCATCCGAGTGCTGCAGCAATGACTCGGCAGCGGAAGTCCTGATGGTCAATGGACCACGCGGTCCTCCTGGCTTCGATCATGAAGACGGAGGTGACGGGAACGGCGATCCGTCGCGCGTTCACGAGGAGTACCGCCCCGAGCCTCTCTCCTCGCAGCAGAGAGAAGAACTTCGTCGCCGAAACATGGATGCCTTGCATACTCCTATAGTTGGAGAAACGCCCGAGGCCCAGGCCTTGTAACAGGCTCGCTTGGCCAATCTGGCTGAGCGCACTCAGCTGGAGAACCTACAGCGCGCACTCGATGATCACGCTCGTCAATGTGCTCCTGAGTCCAGCCGACGCCAACTTTTTCCACCTCCGGCTCAGGTATACCGAACACCGATCCAAAACCTAGCAGTTGCGGCCCGGATAGCAGAGTCGATTCAACCTTCCCAGTCAGCAGCTGGCCGAGGTCTGGTGCAGATCAGGGCCTTGCTCCGGGCAGCAGGAGAGCAGAATACGGCCGTGTCTCAGTCGCGGGATAGGACCCATAGCAGATCTGTGGTCGCAGATACGGTCCAGTCGGCCCATAGCCCGAGATCGCCCCCGAGGCGTGAGGGATGTGGAGAGTGGCGTGATCAGTACAGAAACCAGGAGTAGTATGATCGTCGAGCCGATCGCGATGGTCGCCATTGAGTGCCCACGCCTCCTCCAAGGAGTGGGTCGTACGTGCCGCGGCCACATGAAGACAGGCGCCCTAACAGCGTCGGAAGAGGTATTCCAGTCGACCCCAGGGAGCCAGGCTTTGATGCGAGATCTATTCTCGTACAAGGCTTGGTCGACAGAAACAGAGCTCACCGAGATGGCCATGACAGAGGCCCGCAAACCAGCAACAGGGTGCATGTCTCTGGCCCAGAGTGCTTCAGCAGAGCTATCAGAGCTGCAGTGATTCCCCACAACTTCAGGTTGGCGACTGGAGTCAGTAAGTTCACTAGAGAGTCCAAGCCTGACACCTGGCTCGAAGACTACCGAGTGGCTGTCCAGATTGGTGGCGGCAATGATGAGGTGGCCATGAAACACCTTCCTTTGATGTTGGAGGGCTCGGCTAGGGCGTGGCTGAATCAGTTGGCGCCTGGCAGCTTCTATACTTGGGAAGATCTCGCCCGAGTGTTTGTCAGAACGTTTGAGGGTACTTTCAAGCGGCCAGCAGGTTTGACAGAATTACAGTGTTGCATCCAGAAACCGAATGAAACTTTGAGAGATTATATCCAGAGGTGGATCACCCTGCACCACATGGTGGAAGATGTGTCTGATCATCAGGCAATTTGTGCTTTCAAGGAAGGCGTCAGGTACCGAGAGTTGAATCTGAAATTCGTTCAGACAAGAAACATGACTTTGACTCAGATGATGGAAATCGCCACCAAGTATGCCAATGGTGAAGAGGAGGAGCGACTGCGGAGCGGCAAGCACAAAGCAGTCGCCCACGAAGCCGGAGGAGGAAAATCCAGTCGGAAACAAAAATTTATGGTCGAGCCAGCTGCTCCGGGTGAGGCCTTGGCTGTGGTTCAAGGAAAGTTCAAGGGGAAGCCCAAAGGGCCGTGGAACCCCAAGAAAGTAAAAGATCAAGATGGAAATGATGTGTTGGATCTGCCGTGCCATATCCACACGAAAAAATATGAAGAAGGTAATTTCATTTACCTGAAGCATACCACTCGACAGTGTCGGCTCCTGATCCAGCAGTTCCAAGAGAAACAGCCCAAGGAAAAGGAGAAGGAGGCAGACAAGGCTGAGAGTGAAGGGGAAGATGATGATGGTTATCCTCATGTGAATTCCACTCTGATGATTTTTGCTAATGTTGAAAACAAGAGTCGATTGAAAGTCATCAACAGAGAAGTGAACATGGTCGCTCCGGCGACACCCAATTACTTGAAATGGTCGCAGACTGCCATTACGTTCGACCAGTCTGATCACCCAGTGCACATGGCCACCCTAGGAGGCAAGCGCTGGTGGTCGACCCGGTGGTCGAAGGCACTCGACTGACAAAGGTCCTGATGGATGGTGGCAGTGGCCTGAACATTCTGTACGTAGAAACGTTGAAAGGAATGGGCATTCCGATGTCCAGACTCAGTGAAAGCCACATGAGTTTCCATGGGGTCATCCCAGGCAAGAAGGTTGCGTCTCTCGGTCAGATTGCACTCGACGTGGTTTTTGGTGATACCAAAAATTACCGCAAAGAAAAGTTGACATTTGAAGTCGTGGATTTTTAGAGAGCGTATCATGCAATTCTGGGCAGGCTAGCTTATGCATGATTCATGGCTCGACCTTGTTACGTGTACCTCAAACTGAAGATGCCTGGTCCCAGAGCAGTGATCACTATCTCTGGTAATTGGAAAAAGGCGGAAGAGTGTTTCCAAAAGGGCTCAAAGATCGCCGATGCCCAGATGGCCGTGGCAGAATTGCAAGAATACCAGAAAAATGCAGACCCAAGTGACTTGTTGCGAGCCAAGAAGCCAGCCATGGATTCAGCATTCCAGTCGTCTGGCGAGACGAAGTCTGTTCACATTCACCCGACGGACCCCAATGCAGCTCCGACCCACATTTCGACCACACTCGACTCCAAATAGGAAGAAGCGCTCATGCAGTTCCTCTGTGAGAACTGGGACATCTTTGCATGGAAGCCTTCTGACATGCCAGGTGTTCCCAGGGGACTGGCTGAGCATCGTTTGCGAGTCGACCTGAAAGTGAAACCAGTCAAAGAGCATCTTCGACGGTCCGCCGTCCAGAAAAGAAAAGCAATCGGCGAAGAGGTGGCTCGGCTTTTGGCAGCTGAGTTTATCCGAGAGATTTACCACTCTGAGTGGTTAGCCAATGTTGTCATGGTCCCAAACAAAGATGACTCACTCCGCATGTGCATCGATTTCAAGCATATCAATCGGGCCTGCCCGAAAGATCACTTCCCTCTCCCTCGAATCGATCAGATAGTCGACTCGACTGCTAGGTGCGAGCGTTTGTCCTTTTTGGATGCCTACTCCGGGTACCACCAGATCCGTCTATACGGACCCGATGAAATAAAGACAGCTTTTATCACCCCGTCCGGGTGCTTCTGTTATGTCACAATGCCATTCGGCTTGAAGAATGCCGGAGCCACATTTATGCGAATGATTCAGAAGTGCCTGCTCACTCAGATCAGTCGGAATGTGGAAGCATACATGGATGACATTGTGGTCAAGTCACGTAAAGGTTCTGACCTGCTGACCGACCTCGCTGAAACTTTTGCCAACCTCAGAAGGTATGATATCAAGCTCAATCCATCAAAGTGCACGTTTGGAGTTCCAGGCGGAAAGTTACTCGGTTTTCTTGTTTCCGAACGAGGAATTGATGCTAACCCACAGAAAGTAGGCGCTATACTTCGGATGAAACGCCCTGTGTGTGTGCATGATGTCCAGAAGCTTACTGGTTGCTTGACCGCCCTAAGTCGATTCATTTCGCGCCTCGGTGAAAAGGCCCTGCCTCTTTACCGACTGATGAAGAAATCAGATGCTTTCGAGTGGACTCCAGAAGCTGATACAGCATTTGCAGAGCTAAAAGCCCTGCTTTCCACCCAGCCGGTGCTTGCTGCTCCAATCAGCAAAGAGCCTCTTTTGCTTTATATAGCAGCCATTGGACAAGTCGTCAGTACAGTACTTACGGTCGAGCGGGAAGAAGAAGGAAAAGCGTACAAAGTTCAACACCCAGTTTATTATATTTCTGAAGTCCTGACCCCGTCAAAGCAGAGATATCCTCACTATCAGAAGCTTATCTATGGAATTTATGTGACCACAAAGAAGGTTGCACACTACTTCTCAAATCACTCTGTTACAGTCGTCAGCGACGCTCAATTGTCAGAGATTCTGCACAACAGGGATGCAACTGGTCGAGTGGCAAAATGGGCGATTGAACTCCTTCCCTTGGATATCAAGTTTGAGGCAAAGAAAGCTATCAAGTCCCAAGCAATAGCAGATTTCCTCGCCGAGTGGATCGAACGGCAACTGCCGACTCAAGTTCATTCGGAGCACTGGACCATGTTCTTTGATGGATCCAAGATGTTGAACGGTTCTGGTGCTGGAATAGTTCTGGTATCCCCCAAGGAGACAAGCTCAGATATGTCCTCCAGATTCACTTTGATTCCTCCAACAATGAAGCAGAGTATGAAGCACTCCTGTATGGGTTGCGCATGGCCATCTCACTCGGCGTCCGTCACCTCATGGTCTATGGCGACTCAGATTTGGTAGTTAATCAAGTGATGAAGGAGTGGGACGTCAGAAGCCCAGCCATGACTGGTTACTGCAACGCGCTGAGAAAGCTTGAGAAGAAGTTCGAGGGGTTAGAACTCCACCACATCCCCCGATTGAAAAATCAAGCAGCCGATGAATTGGTAAAGATAAGTTCCAAGAGAGAGGCCATTCCCAGCAATGTGTTCTTGGAGCATATTCACACGCCGACAGTTCAGGAAGACCCTTTCATTGAAGAGCCCCCACAACCCAAGAGCGCCACGGATCCGACTGAAGTCGAGGTCCCAGCTGTGGTCGACCTAATCATGGAGGTTCTGGCCATTACTCCCGACTGGACGGTGCCCTACATTGCGTACATCCTCAGGAAAGAGCTCCCAGAGGATGAAGAAGAAGCTCGACAGATCGTCCGCCGATCTAAAGCTTTTACTGTGATAAGAGGGCAGCTGTTCAGAGAAAGTGTGACTGGAGTCGGTCAGAAGTGCATAACACCATAAGAAGGTTGAATGATCCTCAATGGCATCCACTCGGGGACATGTGGTCACCATGCGTCCTCTCGGGCCATCATGGCTAAAGCATACCGAGCTAGATTCTATTGGCCACGAGCAAATGAGATGGCGAAAGATATAGTCGACAGATGTGAAGGCTGTGAATTTTACTCCGATATGTCTCACAAGCCAGCGTCAGCCCTGAAGACCATCCCGCTCGTCTGGCCCTTCGTTGTTTGGGGACTGGATATGGTTGGACCGCTGAGGTCCGGCAGAAGCAGCTTCACTCACGTGCTCGTTGCAGTCGACAAGTTTACCAAATGGATTGAAGCCAAACCCATCAAGAACCTTGACGCTAGCACCGCTGTCAGTTTTATCAGAGAATTGACGCTCTGATATGGAGTCCCACACAACATCATCATGGACAACGGATCGAGCTTCGATTCCGATGAGTTCAGAATTTTCTGCGCCTCTCGGGGCACTCGAGTCGACTATGCTTCTGTTGCTCACCCGCAGTTGAACGGACAAGCGGAAAGAGCCAATGGCCTAATTCTCAAAGGACTGAAGCCCCGACTGATGCTGATCTTAAACACGCAGCAGGTGCTTGGGTTGATGAACTTTCGTCAGTTCTGTGGGGTTTAAGGACAACTCCTAATCGGTCGACTGGAAGAACTCCTTTCTTCTTAGTCTATGGAGCCGAAGCTGTTCTGCCAAGTGACTTGCTCCACAACGCACCCCGAGTTGAACTCTTCTCCAAAGCAGAAGCAGAGCAGGCCCGGCAAGATTCAGTTGATCTCTTAGAGGAGGAAAGAGAGATGGTCTTGATCCGCTCGACCATTTATCAGCAACATTTGCGTCGATTCCACGCCAGGAATGTGAGGGGTCGGGCCTTTCAAGAAGGAGACTTGGTTCTTCGAGTGGATCAGCAGAAACCACACAAGCTCGCTCCAACTTGGGAAGGCCCCTTCATCGTCACCAAAGTTCTCCACAACGGAGCATACCATCTTTACAGTATCGAGCATCAAAAAGACGAGCCACGGGCTTGGAACGCGGAGATGCTCCGCCCCTTTTATACTTAAACACTCGTTCAAATAAAATGTAATAAGCAACACCTTTTGTAATTCGTTTATCAAAGACAAGAGCTTACGGTTCTCTCATTCGATTGTGTTGTTCTTATTTACTCCTGAAATCCCCCAGTGGGTGGGCTTAGTCACGAATCCGTTCTGCCTAAGTTCGAAAAAATCGTACCGAGTGAAGAGCAATCCTTCCACTCGGGGGCTTAGCTGCAGTCGAGCACTCACCTAAGTTCTCTCACTAAGAGGCTTAACAGCAGTCCGGCACTCGCCTAAGTTTGGAAAAATCTTACTGAGTGGAGAGCAATCCTCCCACTCGGGGGCTTAGCTGCAGTCAAGCACTCGCCTAAGTTCTCTCACTAAGAGGCTTAACGGCACTCCAGCACTCGCCTAACTTTGAAAAAATCATACTGAGTGGAGAGTAGTCCTCCCACTCGGGGGCTTAGCTGTAGTCGAGCACTCGCCTAAGTTCTCGCAATAAGAGGCTTAACGGCAGTCCAGCACTCGCCTAAGTTTGGAAAAATCCTACCGAGTGAAGAGCAATCCTTCCACTCGGGGGCTTAGCTGCAGTCGAGCACTCGCCTAAGTTCCCTCACTAAGAGGCTTATCGGCAGTCCAGCACTCGCCTAAGTTTGAAAAAATCCTACCGAGTGGAGAGCAGTCCTCCCACTCGGAGGCTTAGCTGCAGTCGAGCACTCGCCTAAGTTCTCTCAATAAGAGGCTTAACGGCAGTCCAACACTCGCCTAAGTTTGGAAAAATCCTACCGAGTGAAGAGCAGTCCTTCCACTCGGGGGCTTAGCTGCAGTCGAGCACTCGCCTAAGTTCCCCCACTAAGAGGCTTAACGGCAGTCCAGCACTCGCCTAAGTTTGAAAAAATCGCACCGAGTGGAGAGCAGTCCTCCCACTCTGGGGCTTAGCTGTAGTCGAGCACTCGCCTAAGTTCTCTCACTAAGAGGCTTAACAGCAGTCCAGCACTCACCTAAGTTTGAAAAAATCCCACCGAGTGGAGAGCAGTCCTCCACTCGGGGGCTTAGCTGCAGTCGAGCACTCGCCTAAGGTCTCTCACTAAGAGGCTTAACGGCAGTCTAGCACTCGCCTAAGTTTGAAAAAATCCTACCGAGCGGAGAACAGTCCTCCCACTCGGGGGCTTAGCTGCAGTTGAGCACTCGCCTAAGTTCTCTCACTAAGAGGCTTAACGGCAGTCCAGCACTCGCCTAAGTTTGAAAAAATCCTACCGAGTGGAGAGCAGTCTGCCCACTCGGGGGCTTAGCTGCAGTCGAGCACTCGCCTAAGTTCTCTCACTAAGAGGCTTAACGGCAGTCCAGCACTCGCCTAAGTTTGGAAAATCCTACCGAGTGGAGAGCAATCCTCCCACTCGGGGGCTTAGCTGCAGTCTAGTACTCGCCTAAGTATGAGACCCATCCCTATCCTCAAGGACGACGAGGTGTAGGTCTACTGCAACCTTCTTCTTCGGAGCTGCGGCACTAATACAACGTCCGCTCCATCCCTATCCGCAAGGACGACGAGGTGCAGGTCGACTGCCACCTTCTCCTTCGGAGCTGCGGCACAAATACAACGTCTGCTCCATCCCTATCCGCAAGGACGAAGAGGTGCAGCAAGCAACGTCCATCCGAAGGCAAACACAAGCACATTCGGAGATAAACCAAATTCAGATAAATACTAAAAGGTTCCAAGCAGCGAATCAAAAGTACTTGGGCACCAAGCCCGAAGGAGTTTAACGGTTACAGAAACCACTCGGCATTCCGAGGCAAATTTAAAGCGTATCCAAGTTTCATAAGATTGTTCACTCAGCCGGAGGAGGACTAGCAGGCTCCACAAATGAGTCCAGATCGATCCCATCAGCGATCCGAGTGGCGGCAGCAATGAAAGTCTCCATGAAAGACTGGAAGTCATGCTTTTTGGTGTTAGCAACTTTGATCGCAGCTAACTTGTCTTCACGAACCTCCTTGCAATGGACTCGCACCAGGGACAGCGCCATGTCAGCACCACACCGGGCGGCGGATTTCTTCCATTCTTGCACTCGGTCAGGGATCCTGTTCAGTCAAGTCATCAGAGATTCCAGATCATTCTGAAGCGTCGCCTCTGGCCAAAGCGTCGACTCGATTCGAGAGACAACCTCCTTCAGGCATGCGAGGTAGCTTGTGGCGCTGGCGATACGGGACTCCAGTCAGAGCACGTTCATCGCAGTTTCATCGCAGACCGGGGAAGCGATAGGGTCCAGACCCGTCTCGACCCTCCCAGTTTCTTCGTCAAAGTCTTGACAAAGTTCTGCAGCCAAAAGTCAGTTCAATCAACCGAGCAAAATCCGATGGCAAACATCAACATAGTCGGATTAAAAGAAATACCTCCCAGCACGAGATAAAGCTTCTTGGCGAGGGTCCTCAGATAAGCTTCTGTGTCGTTCCTCTTGCGGATCGCAGACTCCAACTTTTCATTCAGGGAGACCTTATCCTTCTTCAGGCTGGTCACTTCGCGGTTAGCTTCATTAAGACAAGATGTCAGTCTAGTCACCTCTCCTTCAAGCGTTCCGACTGAAGCAAGCTTCTTCTCTGCGAGAGCGGTTTTGTCTTGGGCTGCTTTTTGCGCGGCGGCGAGGTCCGAGTCCTTGGCTAGAGCCAACTTCATTTTCTCTGCAAAAGAAATAATCGAATCAAAAAAGAGATCAAAGAGATATATTGAAATTCAGTCGGCAATCAGTTACCTTCCATACCAGCGGCCTCGTCTTGAGCTTTTTTTAGATTTTGCTGAGCCAATTCCAAGTCTAAGTTGAGTTGCCTCTCCTTATCTTCAAGTTCGGCAAACTTGGAGATAAGAGTACAAGACTTCTGCAGGAGGCAAGAGACAGGTCAATCGATAGGTTTGAAAGCAGTTCATTTCCAAATGAATAAAACCTAAAGAAGTGGACAACAAGCTGTTCAGACCCCAGTCGACTGCCAGCAGTCGACCGCGGTCTCGGGGACTACACCCAGTGGGTGCACTTGGCGTGCCCCACCGGTTCTGATCCCACTCGCCCGACCCGCCAGAGTCGAGTGCAAGGATTAAAAAAAGAGAGAGAAAGAACAATTGCATCGTCATGAAAAGAAGAACTCAGACCACAGTCGACTGCCAGCAGTCGACTGCGGTCTCGGGGACTACACCCAGTGGGTGCACTTGGCGTGCCCCCACCGGTTCTGATCCCACTCGCCCTAACCGAGTGGAAGAGCGAAACTACCAAAAACGACAGCAACACCTAGTGGGTGCTTTAATTCAACGCGAACAACAGGAGATTGTGCAGAAGAATATTTTTCAAGAACAAAAACAGTCGGAAAGTCTACTCACCTCGACGTTGGCCCGAAGAGCGGCACTAGCGTCGTAGGCAGCCTGACTGCTCTCGTGCACTATCTTCGCCCGCTCCATCATCATATCAGCCTGTTGGATGGCTTCCGCAGCCGCTTCCGACTGGTTGTCTGGGACGGGGTAGCTGGTGAAAAAATGTGCAGACGACCCAGGTGCAGCTGCTTGAGGCTCTGTGGTGTGGAGTTGGATAGTTGAAGGAACCACAGGTGCGGTCGACCGCATGGGGTGCCCACTCGGCAAGAGTGCAGCGAACATCACAGCGGCCCTGCCCGCATCTTCAGCTTGACAGACGGGAGGCGTTGCAGTTGGTTCCTGCCGAGCCACCCTGCCAGCTGTTACCTTCTTGCTCTTCCTAGGCCTAGGAGCCACATCTTTGCCGTCGTCCAAAAGGTCAATGATGTTGGGTGGAGCTGCAAGACAGAACATTCGACCCCAAGTGAACCACTCGACCCTAAAAGGATCAAGAATCGAAATCGCAAGAGTTCATACCTGGGTTAGAGGTCACCGCATCCTCCATTTCCTCGTCCCGGTACTGGTATGAAGAGGTCCCTGACGTAGCAGCACTGCAGAGGCCCGCATTCAATCGGTTACACCCAGTTAATTGAATCCACATAAAGGACAAGTCAGATGGTTACCCGGAGATAGTAGGAACGGTCACTTTGATCCGAGGCAAAGCTTTGGGCGGTTTGGAAGAGATGGCTTTCGGCACTTTCAGCGCTGGAAGCGGCGCGACCTTGGATTGCTTTGGAGGCTTCTCAGTCGGCGTCGGGGAAGACGTCCTGTGGCACTTTGAGGATTGCTCGATCGGCGCAGCCACCAAGACCGGAGCGCGCGCCGGGTCATGAGTGTGCTTGGACCTCCTCTCCCTGCGAGGAGGCGAGTCGACTTCTTCCTCATCGGTCGATTCATCGCTCTCCTCATCCTCCTCGGCTTCCGAATGCTCCTCGCCGCTCTCGCCCCCGATCCCTTCTTCTTCAGTGCCGGGGTCCTGCACTCCGTTGGGCATCGAGTACATTTCAATGAGGGCCTGAAAGGATAACAATCAAAAGACATTCAGTCGACCACAAACGGGACATCACGTGGTGAATCGGAAAGATACTTGATAAAACAGAAATATACCTGCTCCGGCTAGCGCGAGTTGTCGAATGGAATCACCCTCCTGGATCCCCGAGGGTTGTCTTTGTTGCCAGTGATTCCCCTCAACCAGTTCTCCAAGATATCCTCGCTGACCTCCTCCGGGTGGATCCGAGTGGTATCTTCGAGCCCAGAGTACATCCACATCGGATGATCGCCCGCCTGAAGAGGTTGGATGCGTTAACCGAGAAAGACCTCCAGCAGATCCATCCCGATCACTCCATCGCGGACAAGCTGGACGACCCGTTCGACCAGCTCCTTGACCTGCACCTTCTCTTCTGGAACTACCTTCAGGGGAGCAGGCTTCTCCACTCGAGCCAAGGAGAAAGGAGGAAGTCCAGTCGACTGGCCAGGGGTCGGCTGATCCTTGCAGTAAAACCAAGTCGACTGCCAGCCCTGGACCGAGTCAGGAAGGATCATCGCTGGGAAAGTACTCTTGCTCCTCATCTGGATCCCCAGACCACCGCACATCTGGATCACCCGCGTCCTCTCATCACTCGACTTGGCCTTTTTTACCAACTAGGAACGGCAAGTGAAGATGTGTTTGAAAAGCCCCCTGTCGGTGTCAAAACCGGCGGATCTCGGGTAGGGGGTCCCGAACTGTGCGTCTAGGCCGGATGGTAACAGGAGGCAAGGGACATGAAGTTTTACCCAGGTTCGGGCCCTCTTGATGGAGGTAAAACCCTACGTCCTGCTTGACTTATATTGATGATATGGGTAGTACAAGAGTAGATCTACCACGAGATCAGAGAGGCTAAACCCTACAAGCTAGCCTATGGTATGATTGTTGTTCTGTATGTTGTCCTACGGACTAAAATCCTCCGGTTTATATAGACACGGAGAGGGTTAGGGTTACACAAAGTCGGTTACAATGGTAGGAGATCTACATATCCATATCGCCAAGCTTGCCTTCCACGCCAAGGAAAGTCCCTTCCGGACACGGGACGAAGTCTTCAATCTTGTATCTTTATAGTCCAGGAGTCCGGCTGAAGGTATAGTCCGGCCATCCGGACACCCCCTAATCCAGGACTCCCTCAGTAGCCCCTAAACCAGGCTTCAATGACGACGAGTCCGACGCGCAGATTGTCTTCGACATTGCAAGGCGGGTTCCTCCTCCAAGTACTTCATAGAAGATTTTGAACACAAAGATAGTGTCCGGCTCTGCAAAATAAGTTTCCACATATTGCCATAGAGAGAATAATATTTACACAAATCTAATCTGCTGACGTATTCCGTAGTGTGACGCACCACGGCCAAGCCTTTATTCGAATCGTTTTATTATCCCACCTCAGTGTGTCACGCTAGGCGGTTTCCTTGGCACGTCTTGTTAGAGCAGAGATCGTGTCCCCTTATTCTAGGATTCTCATCAATACGGGCGTGGGTAACCCAGCCGCTTCTAGGACTCCTAGACTATAGGCAAGTCCAAACGGCCACGGAGAGGACGCTTGATATTCACCCTCTTTATAAAGGGACAAGGCTCTTAATTTTTTCCCTCCCATGCTCAGTCGAATCCTTCCCCCACCTCAAGCTCAAACACCCAAGGTTCAGGTCAGGTGCTCCGAACCTTCAATCATGTCCGGATCTAGCCTTCAAGGCCGATGGGTTCCTTCCTCCATCACGGAAGAAGACATCAAAAAGTTGAGGGAGGCCAGATATCTGACCGCCGAGGTTGTGCATTGGCTGCCCGCCCGAGGGCAGGCCGTCCCCTCCCCCGAACCCAACGAGAACATCGTGTTCGTCTCCCACTTCCTCCGAGGTCTAGGCCTTGCTCTGGATCCTTTCGTCAGGGGTTCGATGTTTTATTACGGGCTAGATTTCCATGAAATAGCTCCGGACTCCTTTCCTCATATCACGACATTTATTGTCGTGTGTGAGGCCTTCCTCCGGGTTACCCCTCACTTTGGCCTGTGGCTCAAGACCTTTGAAGTAAAGCCGAAGATGATCGAGGGGCAACATGCAGTGTGTGGAGGTGCCTCAATACGCAAGATGACGGGAGCTCCATGGCCCAAAGGTTCCATTCTAGAGGTGTCTGAATTGTGGCAACAGGAGTGGTTCTACATCACGGCTCCTAGAAGTGCCAAGTGGGCGGCTGCCCCTGTTTTCTGCTCGGGCCCTCCACCACAACTGATGTCATGGATCAGCAAAGGTCTGAGCTGGGGTCCAGCCAAGGACATGCCTATACTGCAAAGCCGCATTCGAGATCTCTTCAATGGAGATTTTAGTTTGGTTGCGGTAATACAAGTTATGCTGGTCCGTCAGGTCCAGCCTTGCAAACGCCGGCCCCTTCGCTTGTGGGAGTTCAATCCCGAGGGACCGCGTGTCATTCAAAATTTCCTCGGCCTGACGCATGAGGAGGTGTACAAGTCATTCTTCGGACCTCAGGTAGAGTGTCCGGAAATCACCGAGGACGTGGGCCTGAGCAGTAACCGCGCTGCCGAACAGGTAAGGAATCTTCCGGCCGAACATACTATCTCTCATTTGTTACGAAGTTATTTTTGAGAGTTCGCTTTTTGACCAGGACTGGATAACAAAGGCGAAGTTGATTCGGTGTTCGGCCCCCCTCCCTGAGGGTTTGGACAATCCGGTATTGGAAAAGATGCTCCAGGTCACACCTTGCCCGGAGCCCTTGAAGGAAGATACTGGGGAGGATAATACGGGCGGACGCGGGCCCCCAACGCTGCCCACTCTAACCGAGGGAGCGAGCGTCTCCATGAAGGAAGACGGCCGGAGGAGGAAAAGGACTGCGCCCGGGGATTCGGAAGCAGGAGCTTCCAAACGGGAGAAGAAGTCTCCCACAGAGGGTCCTACCTTGGGGGGTGCTTTTGCCGCACAAAGTCCGCAGGGGGGTCAATTCTCCAGCGAGTCGTAAGTGACCCGAAATACTTTAATAGTACAGGTATGCCCTCTTTTTCCTCTGAGAAAATAACCACCGCATTTATTTTTGTAGTTCGGGCCTTAGCCCCTCTCAAATGAGCTCGTCTTTGGGGGATCTTCTTCCAGAGATGATGGAGAGCGAAACGCCTCCTCCGGACTCCTCCGCTCCGGAAGCGGGTGACGCCGAAGTGTCATCGCAGAGGGCCTCTCCGAGTCCGGTGAGGCCAGAAGATAATCCCATTGACCCCCGAAGCTCCCAGTGTCCGGCTCCCGAAGAGAGCAGACAAAAGGGTCCGACACCGTCTGGTGTGCGATCGGATGTTCTGAGGGGGTTGGTGGGGCGAGCGGCCATCTCAGATGAACACAGTATGCTGATGAATATGGTGATGGAGAGAATCTCGTCCGCCGAAAGCGGATTGCATGAAGCTTTTATGAGTCTACTGACAAGATTTGAGGTACGTAAAATAATGTATGATAGTCCCACACATGCTAGGTGTGCCCTGTGTAGATAGTAGCCCCTGAGACTCTGGTTGTCGTCGGAAATGACGACGAACAGAGGATCATATTCCCAGGTAATAACCATACTACCTCTATGTGCAGGTGATGGAAGCTCCGGTGGCTAGCCGGACTAGCGAGTTTGCCCATTTAAAATGGCAGTTGGATGCGGCAGACGCCGACATCGAGCTTGTTAGCAAAAGGCTTGACGAGGCACAGGGTAAGTGTCATTATCTGGTAAACGCCACATAGTAAGAGCAGCGTGATGCCAGTATCTTTAATATGTTGTGACTGCAGATGGAGCTGCCACTGTTGAAGCCTTGCAGGCAGAACTTGCCCGAGCCAAGGAACAAGCGAGGTTTGGTAATGCGGCTGCTTTGAAGGCGGCCGAAGAGTTGAAAGCCGAGAAGGCCGCGCATGGCGAGAGCCGAGATAAGATGGCCAAGATGGCCATAGAATTAAAAGCCGCCGCCGACCGTTGCCGGGTTCTTGAAAAGGAAAACCTAGCGAAGGCATCGGACCTTGAGAAGGCTGCTGCGACGAGGAAAGACATCCGCTCTGCTATGAGGGCGAAGAAGGAGGAGCTGCGGGAAGCCGGGGATATTGTAGCTGGGAAATCCTTTATGTTGCGGAGGAAGTTCGGAGATCCACGGTATGCCCCTCTGGATCGGCTGTGGAGTTTGGAGGATGTGTTTATGGATTTGGCGGCGAGCGCTACCGATGCGGTCAAGTACTTCCAGGGTCAGACAGACCGTGAAGTGGACCAGCTGTTTTGGAAACAATTCCATTCTCCCGAGCGTCCGCTTTCATTGACTGACCAATTAGCCGAATGGGCCGAACTGAATAGGTTGTCCGGACGCGCCATGAGGTCTGTTGTGGATCAACTATGGCCGGAAAGGCCAAAACTGAATAGCTATTTCAGCTTGTGCAGCAGTTCCTTGACGTGGTGTCGTGCATTAATGCGATGAAGAGGTCGGCGTGCATAGAGGGCTCACGGATGGCCTTTGCCCGTGTTAAAGCATACTGGGCGGAGATGGATGCTACCACTGTTGCAGCGCGGGATTTGGCCATAGGCCGAATGACTGCTGAGCACTACTTTGAAGAAGTTCTTGAGGCTGCTCGTTTGATAGAGACCCAATGCTCAAAAAATATTACGTTTGAGTGATATGTAATCTCATTGTAAGTGAAATGCTTTTATAGATTTTTATAAGGCTATTTTTATATTTTTGCCTAAAAGTAATATGATGCCTCCTGGGCGGCCGTTTATGTATACATGTGTATAACCTGAAAGATTGCAGCCGTCGGCTTCAACCCCCACGCATATAATGCGGAGGTGCTCGCAAAAAACACGCGTTCACAATTAACCCAACGTCTTGGTCCTATTAAGGAGGTGATAGCGGGGCGAGCGAGGCAACCGGACTATAATGCTTTAGCACTTTCGCTTAGCCATAGGAGTTTGACAGTGGGGCTACTAGATAGCCCCTGGTGGCTCCGCACTTTCCCGATTCCGGGGTGCGTACATGCCTGGCCGAAAAACGGCCCTTCGTTAAGGCAGAGGAATTCTAACATTCCAACAGGTCATCGAGTGGTTGACCAGTCTCATGCTATATCATGACAATCAGTTTTCGGCTTTCTCTACTGAGGTGCTCGTCCGGATGAACCAGAGCACAATCGCAGTAGTTCTCCTGGTGCTACCTTAGCCGGTAAAGCGGAACGTAAGGCACCAAAACATAGGAGCCGGGCAAACCC
The DNA here is from genome assembly GCF_003073215.2 of Triticum urartu. NCBI lineage: Eukaryota > Viridiplantae > Streptophyta > Magnoliopsida > Poales > Poaceae > Triticum > Triticum urartu. The sequence goes on along the minus strand of NC_053023.1, from coordinate 589,251,852 downwards.
AACATTTGACCAAAGACAATGATTCGGAGCTGATGCATATAGGGCCAAACTCGCGAAGCCGAACACTCCCTAAGGTATTCGGTCTTTGTGGTATAAACCGGGCCTAAATAATGGCCTTTGTAAGAAGCCCCTTGTGTCCAGGTACGTGCATTGTTCTGGCGTGGCCACATGCCAAGACGTCAGCATCCTTCTCAATGATGGATATGTATCAACAAGAGACAGTAAAAACAGTTTACGCAGGGTCTTAATCTAAAAAGAATCCTTGGAGCGGGTCCCTGCTACACGTCTGCACCTGTGTCTCCGTTGTGCCGTATCCTGGACGGGTGTAGCATGATGATCGTCTGTAAAAGAGAGGAATTTAGGTGAAAAAGTTGTCATGCAAAAAGATAGTTTTTAAAGAAACCATGTATAATTCAAGATGAGAAGAAATTGCCACTTGTCTGCGCGTGTTGAGCCCCTTGTATTGACAAATAGGGGTGTGACCATTTATTCCGTATAAATAGCGGCGCCGGACTTGATTAGTTGTGTCTGAGGTCTTGACGACCTATTGGATGCTTTCGCTGGTCCGGGCGCCTTTAGTGTGCGGCTGCCAAGGCAGCCGCACTCTCTTCGGCGCGCAGAGATCGCTTGATATTTCCTTTCACTAAAATGATGCCACGTGGACCGGGCATCTTGAGTGTGAGGGAGGCGTAGTGTGGTATTGCATTAAAGCAAGCGAAAGCTTCGCGTCTGAGCGGTGCTTGATAGCCACTTTGGAACGGAGCGATGTGGAAGGTTAAATGCTCGCGACGGAAGTTATCGGGGGATCCGAATATAACTTGTAGTAGGAGGGAGCCCGTACAACAAGCCCCTGGGCCTGGCGTTACTCCTTTAAAGGTAGTATTTCTGTGGCGAATTTTTGTTAGGTCTAACCCCATCCCGCGGATTGTATCATGGTATATTAGGTTTAGACTGCTGCCACCGTCCATCAAGACTCGTGTGAAGTGATATCCACCAATTACTGGGTCTAATACCAGGGCAGCCCATCCTGCGTGTCGGATGCTTGCTGAGTAATCGCGATGGTCGAAAGTGATCGGTTGAGACGACCAGTGGCAGGACTTCGCGGTGACAGGCACTTGGGTATATTTTCTTGGGAGTGTCGCGTTGTTTTTCCCCTTGATCACGTGTAACACGTTTACTGTTTTGACTTCTGGTGGCAATTTCTTTTGTTCCCCAGTGTCTTGCTTGGGAGGCTCGTCCTCGTCTTCACTTGGTGTATCCTCCCCCTTGTGTACGGCGTTGAGCTTGCCGGACTGCTTGAAGACCCAACATTCTCTGTGGGTATGATTAGCCGGTTTACCAGGGGTACTATGGATCTGACATACTTGGTCCAGAATTTTGTTGAGGCTGGACAATTCATCCCTGGTGCCTTTAGAGGGCGGCTTTTGCTGACCTGGCCGAGAGCTTTTGAATCCAACGTTTACTAACGTGCCCTTCGTGCTGTCTTCTTTATTCCGGCGTTTGTTATTACTGTTGCGCCATGATTTCCCATTTCCATCTCTAACTTCAGATGTACTGGGGTCGCTGGTGCTGCATCTGGCTAGCCAGCTATCCTCACCCGCGCAAAAGCGGGTCATGAGGTTTGTTAATGCGGCCATCGTTCTCGGCTTATTTTGGCCGAGGTGTCTGGCGAGCCATTCGTCACGGACACTATGCTTAAAAGCTGCCAAGGCTTCGGCGTCCGGACAGTCGACAATCTGGTTCTTTTTAGTAAGAAACATGTTCCAAATCTTTCGGGCTGACTCTCCGGGCTGTTGAGTTATATGATTCAAATCGTCCGCATCCGGAGGTCGGACATAAGTCCCTTGAAAATTTGCCCGAAAGGCGTCTTCGAGCTCTTCCCAACCTCCAATGGAGCTTTCGGGGAGGCCTTTAAGCCAGTGATGAGCTGGCCCTTTGAGTTTGAGGGGTAAGTACTTGATGGCGTGGAGATCATCTCCTCGAGCCATATGGATATGAAGGATGTAGTCCTCAATCTAGACCCCAGGGTCTGTTGTTCCGTCATATGCCTCTATGTTTACGGGTTTTAATCCCTCTAGAAATTCATGTTCCAGCACCTCATCGGTGAAACATAGGGGGTGTGCGGCACCCCTGTAGCTGGGTGTACCGCGTTGTTCGGATGTTTGTTGTGTTGCATTGTATGCTGGGGCGCGCTTGTGTGGTCCATAGATGGATCTTGTTGCGCCGTCCTTTGGGTGTGAGCCCTCGCATGGGTCACGTGTTATATTTTGAGTGGCGTTGTATGCCTCTCTGTGTTGGTAGAGGGGTCGTCTATCCGGCTAGGTGGCTGCTTTGATATTTGGTTGTGGGGGGTCTGAGGCCTCCTCATCGAATTCAGGTAGCAGCTTCCGCTTTGGGTAGCTCTTGGAGGGGCGATTGTCGCCGTACCTCGCTGTTGTGTTGAGTATTTTACTCTATCTGATTTGGAGTGTGTCTTGCGCAGCCTTGAGCCTTTGCTTCTATTTTCTAAGACTTCTCGCAGTGGCAACAAGCCTTTTACGGGCATTTTGCTGCTCCGGGTGCCTGTCCGGCATTATGTCGTCCGGACTATTATCCTTGATAGAATTTGTTTGTTCGGTTTGATCATCCGGATTGCCGTTGTCCGGCAACGGTTCGCCCTGCTCCAGCGCTGGGTCTGTGTGATCGTTATTTCTGTCGAGGCGGGATTTGGGGCGGCGCTTGCGTCGCCGCTTTGACTGCTTCTCGAGGGAACAAGCCTTCGATGCGTCCTTCCGCTCCTCGTCGTCATCTTTTGGTGCGTCCACCATGTATACGTCGTATGGTGAGGTGGGCGGTGGTTCTTCTTCGCCTCCCGCATCGTCGTCCATACCGTCGATGTTTTCAGAGTCGAAGTCGAGCATGTCGGTTAAATCGTCGACAGTGGCTACAAAGTGGGTGGTGGGTGGGCTTTTGAATTTCTTCATCGTCTGTATCCCAACCTTGCTGACCGTAGTCCGGCCAGGGCTCTCCTGATAAAGAGAGAGACTTTAGTGTCTTCAGAATATCGCCGAAAGGCGAGTGCTGAAAGATGTCTGCGGCAGTAAACTCCATGATCGGCGCCCAATCGGATTCGATCGGCAGGGGCGCGGAGGGTTCGGAGTCCGCAGAGGAGTCCGGCATCTTGGAGTCACGAGTCACGCGGAGTGCGGGGCTGGTGTTCAGCTCGATCGCCGTTGGGATCGCAGCCCCCGAGGCGGCGTCCAACCACCCATCCTCGATCGGCGCAGTTGGCTCCGAATTAAGGGTCAAAGCTGATGCGGGTGCGGCCTCCAGGGCACTGTTCGGCGGCAGAGCTAGATCACGCTCGTCGTGACAGTGTGGCGCGCTCGGCAGTGGCTCGAATCTGTCGAGGATCAAGTCCCCGCGGATGTCAGCCGTGTAGTTTAAACTTCCAAATCTAACCTGGCAGCCAGGGGCATAGCTTTCGATCTGCTCCATATGGCCAAGTGAATTGGCCCGCAGTGCGAAGCCGCCGAAGACGAAGATCTGTCCGGGGAGGAAGGTCTCACCCTGGACTGCATCGCTATTGATGATCGTAGGAGCCATCAAGCCTAACGGCGACGACACAGAGGAACTCTCAATGAAAGCACCAATGTCGGTGTCAAAACCGGCGGATCTCGGGTAGGGGGTCCCGAACTGTGCGTCTAGGCCGGATGGTAACAGGAGGCAAGGGACACGAAGTTTTACCCAGGTTCGGGCCCTCTTGATGGAGGTAAAACCCTATGTCCTGCTTGATTTATATTGATGATATGGGTAGTACAAGAGTAGATCTACCACGAGATCGGAGAGGCTAAACCCTAGAAGCTAGCCTATGGTATGATTGTTGTTCTGTATGTTGTCCTACGGACTAAAATCCACCGGTTTATATAGACACCGGAGAGGGTTAGGGTTACACAAAGTCGGTTACAATGGTAGGAGATCTACATATCCATAACGCCAAGCTTGCCTTCCACGCCAAGGAAAGTCCCTTCCGGACACGGGACGAAGTCTTCAATCTTGTATCTTTATAGTCCAGGAGTCCGGCTGAAGGTATAGTTCGGCCATCCGGACACCCCCTAATCCAGGACTCCCTCACCCCCAGTGCGGTCGACAGCCCAAGAAGTTTTCGCACATGGACACGAAAGCGGCCAGATAGACTATGGTGTTCGGAGTGAAATGGTGGAGCTGAGCCCCAAAGAAGTTCAAAAAACCCCGGAAGAAAGGGTGGGGAGGCAGCGAGAATCCACGATCTACGTGGGTTGCTAGGAGGACACACTCACCCTCTCTAGGCTGCGGCTCAGTTTCGTCCCCCGGGAGCCGAGCCGACTTGTGGGGGATCAATCCCCCCTCCACCAGGTCGTCGAGGTCGTCCTGCGTGATTGTCGAGCGGATCCAGTCACCCTGGATCCAGCCCGCCGGCAGGCCGGACCTCGACGAGGATCCGCCCCGGCTGGTCCGCTTGCCCTTCGCCTTCGCGGTCGCCTTCTTCGCGCGTTCCAGCGCCGCCGTCTTATCCTTCCCCATGGTGAATGATCGAGCTCGAGCGGAGGTCCGGCGACGAGGCGGAAGCGAGAGTGGCGGAGAGATCGGGAGAAAGAGAAGAGAGAATGGTGGCATGCGGAGCAGAGGCCTGGCCCGAGACCTTTTATAAGACCTTCCGCCGAGTGGCTGACTAGTGGACCCAAGCGATCTAAACAAATCCCGCAACAGTCGCGCGCGCAGTATGTGGCAAAAAAGGTGGCGCGGGGATCGAGGAGACTTACCTAATCCGTCCCGATGACCTCATTTCCTCCCGTCTGGCACGCTTCCCAAAATTCGAATCCCGCGAGATCCGCAGAGAGCGGAACAACCTGTCAGACTGAAGACAAACACCCTCTACATCATCATTCGGAATTCAACCATGAAAGTTCACTCGACAACAACCAAGAATGGACCAAGGCGACTGAGAAAGGAGTCGACGTCGTCTCCTCAACTCATTGTTTCAGGACAAGGCATGTTCATAGCACAAAGAGTGGGTCGGAAGTGTTCTCAACCCCTTCCTCATTCGAACCCTGATCCATTCGGAGGCTAATGATGAAGCTATGTACCTAGGGTAGGGTCATGGACCTGTCCAGCATACCCTCCCCGAGGACATCTTTACAAAGAATCAGAAGCAGTCGAAGAGAAAATATCATCCACTCGACCATGAAGATGTGCTCACTCGACTTCCTTGAAGACACTCGACCACCTTGAAGACACTCGACCACCAGAAGACGAGAAGCCCTCCACTCTGCAACGGTTGTGACTTAAACCATAGCATTATGGGCATTTATAACACTTTATTGTAGACGTTACCAGTAACGCCCCACCTTTATGAACATTGAACCCTGTGTAACGGAGGGGAGCTGGGGTCCTGGCGCACTCTATATAAGCCACCCCCCTCCTCTGGGACAGGGGTTCGCACTTTTGTAAACACACACACACACGTATAATCCAGTCGACCGCCTCAGGGCACCGAGACGTAGGGCTGTTACTTCCTCCGAGAAGGGCCTGAACTCGTAAAACTCATGTGTACAACTACTCCATAGCTAGGATCTTGCCTCCTCATACCTACCCCCCATTCTACTGTCAGTCTTAGATCCACGACACTAGCGTCAAGGTTCTTGATGGGTTTGGCTTCGATCCATTTGGTAAACTTGTCGACTGCAACGAGCACATGAGTGAAGCCGCTTCTGCCGGTCCTCAGCGGTCCAACCATATCCAGTCCCCAAACAGCGAAGGGCCAGACGAGGGGGATGGTCCTCAGGGCTGACGCTGGCTTGTGAGACATATCGGAGTAAAATTGACAGCCTTCACATCTATCGATTATATCTTTTGCCATCTCATTTGCTCGTGTCCAATAGAATCCAGCTCGGTATGCTTTAGCCACGATGGCCCGAGAGGACGCATGGTGACCACAGGTCCCCGAGTGGATGTCATTGAGGATCATTCGACCTTGTTCTGGTGTTATGCACTTCTGACCGACTCCAGTCACACTTTCTCTGAACAGCTGACCTCTTATCACAGTAAAAGCTTTAGATTGGCGGACGATCTGTCGAGCTTCTTCTTCATCCTCTGGGAGCTCTTTCCTGAGGATGTACGCAATGTAGGGCACCGTCCAGTCAGGAGTAATGGCCAGAACCTCCATGATTAGGTCGACCACAGCTGGGACCTCGACTTCAGTCGGATCCGTGGCGCTCTTGGGTTGTGGGGGCTCTTCAATGAAAGGGTCTTCCTGAACTATCGGCGTGTGAATATGCTCCAAGAACACATTGCTGGGAATGGCCTCTCTCTTGGAACCTATCTTTGCCAATTCATCGGCTGCTTGATTTTTCAATCGGGGGATGTGGTGGAGTTCTAACCCCTCGAACTTCTTCTCAAGCTTTCTCACCGCATTGCAGTAACCAGTCATGGCTGGGATTCTGATGTCCCACTCCTTCATCACTTGATTAACTACCAAATCTGAGTCGCCATAGACCATGAGGCGGCGGACGCTGAGTGAGATGGCCATGCGCAACCCATACAGGAGTGCTTCATACTCTGCTTCATTGTTGGAGGAATCAAAGTGAATCTGGAGGACATATCTGAGCTTGTCTCCTCGGGGGGGATACCAGAACTACTCCAGCACCAGAACCGTTCAACATCTTGGATCCGTCAAAGAACATGGTCCAGTGCTCTGAGTGAACTTGAGTCGGCAGTTGCTGTTCGATCCACTCGGCGAGGAAATCTGCTATTGCTTGGGACTTGATACCTTTCTTTGCCTCAAAATTGATATCCAAGGGAAGGAGTTCAATCGTCCATTTTGCCACTCGACCAATTGCATCCCTGTTGTGCAGGATCTCTGACAATGGAGCGTCGCTGATGACTGTAACAGAGTGATCTGAGAAGTAGTGTGCAACCTTCTTCGTGGTCATGTAAATTCCATAGACAAGCTTCTGATAGTGAGGATATCTCTGCTTTGACGGGGCCAGGACTTCAGAAATATAATAAACTGGGCGTTGAACTTTGTACGCTTTTCCTTCTTCTTCCCGCTCTACCGTAAGTACTGTACTGACGACTTGTCCAATGGCTGCTATATAAAGCAAAAGAGGCTCTTTGCTGATTGGAGCAGCAAGCACCGGCTGGGTGGAAAGTAGGGCTTTTAGCTCTGCAAATGCTGTATCAGCTTCTGGAGTCCACTCAAACGCATCTGATTTCTTCATCAGTCGGTAAAGAGGCAGGGCCTTTTCACCGAGGCGAGAAATGAATCGAATTAGGGCGGCCAAGCAACCAGTAAGCTTCTGGACATCATGCACACGCACATGGCGTTTCATCCGAAGTATAGCGCCTACTTTCTCTCGGTTAGCATCGATTCCTTGTTCGGAAACAAGAAAACCGAGTAACTTTCCGCCTGGAACTCCAAACGTGCACTTTGATGGATTGAGCTTGATATCATACCTTCTGAGGTTGGCAAAGGTTTCGGCGAGGTCGGTCAGCAGGTCAGAACCTTTACGTGACTTGACCACAATGTCATCCATGTATGCTTCCACATTCCGACTGATCTGAGTGAGCAGGCACTTCTGAATCATTCGCATAAATGTGGCTCCGGTGTTCTTCAAGCCGAATGGCATTGTGACATAACAGAAGCACCTAAACAGGGTGATAAAAGCTGTCTTTCTTTCAACGGGTCCGTACAGACGGATCTGGTGGTACCCGGAGTAGGCATCCAAAAAGGACAAACGCTCACACTCAGCAGTCGAGTCGACTATCTGATCGATGCGAGGGAGAGGGAAGTGATCTTTCGGGTAGGCCCGATTGATATGCTTGAAATCGATGCACATACGAAGTGAGTCATCTTTCTTTGGGACCATGACAACATTGGCTAACCACTCGGAGTGGTAAATCTCTCGGATAAACTCAACTGCCAAAAGCTGAGCCACCTCTTCGCCGATTGCTTTTCTTTTCTGGATGGCGGACCGTCAAAGATGCTCTTTGACTGGTTTCACTTTCGGGTCGACTCGCAAATGATGCTCAGCCAGTCCCTTGGGAACACCTGGCATGTCAGAAGGCTTCCATGCAAAGATGTCCCAGTTCTCACGGAGGAACTGGATGAGCGCTTCTTCCTATTTGGAGTCGAGTGTGGTCGAAATGTGGGTCGGAGCTGCATTGGGGTCCGTCGGGTGAATGTGAACAGACTTCGTCTCGCTACACGACTGGAATGTTGAATCCGTGGCTGGCTTCTTGGCTCGCAACAAGTCACTTGGGTCTGCATTTTTCTGGAATTCTTGCAATTCTGCCACGGCCATCTGGGCATCGGCGATCTTTGAGCCCTTCTGGAAACACTCTTCCGCCTTTTTCTGATTACCAGAGATAGTGATCACTCCTCTGGGACCGGGCATCTTCAGTTTGAGGTACACGTAACAAGGTCGAGCCATGAATCGTGCATAAGCTGGCCTGCCCAGAATTGCATGATACGCACTCTGAAAATCCACGACTTCAAATGTCAACTTTTCTTTGCGGTAATTTTTGGTATCACCGAAAACCACGTCGAGTGCAATCTGACCGAGAGATGCAGCCTTCTTGCCTGGGATGACCCCATGGAAACTCATGTGGCTTTCACTGAGTCTGGACATCGGAATGCCCATTCCTTTCAACGTTTCTGCGTACAGAATGTTCAGGCCACTGCCACCAACCATCAGGACCTTTGTCAGTCGAGTGCCTTCGACCACCGGGTCGACCACCAGCGCTTGCCTCCCAGGGGTGGTGATGTGCACTGGGTGATCAGACTGGTCGAACGTAATGGCAGTCTGCGACCATTTCAAGTAATTGGGTGTCGCCGGCGCGACCATGTTCACTTCTCTGTTGATGACTTTCAATCGACTCTTGTTTTCAACATCAGCAAAAATCATCAGAGTGGAATTCACGTGAGGATAACCATCATCATCTTCCCCTTCACTCTCAGCCTTGTCTGCCTCCTTCTCCTTTTCCTTGGGCTGTTTCTCTTGGAACTGCTGGATCAGGAGCCGACACTGTCGAGTGGTATGCTTCGGGTAAATGAAATTACCTTCCTCGTCTTTTTTCATGTGGATATGGCACAGCAGATCCAACACATCATTTCCATCTTGGTCTTCTACTTTCTTGGGGTTCCACGGCCCTTTGGGATTCCCCTTGAACTTTCCTTGAACCACAGCCAAGGCCTCACCCGGAGCATCTGGTTCAACCTTGCGTTTTTGTTTCCGACTGGAGTTTCCTCCTCCGGCTTCGTGGGCGACTGCTTTGTGCTTGTCGCTCCGCAGTCGCTCCTCCTCTTCACCATTGGCATACTTGGTGGCGATTTCCATCATCCGAGTCAAAGTCATGTTTCCTATCCGACCGAATTTCAGATTCAACTCTCGATACCTGACGCCTTCCTTGAAAGCACAAATTGCCTGATGGTCAGACACATCTTCCACCATGTGGTGCTGGGTGATCCACCTCTGGATATAATCTCTCAAAGTTTCATTCGGTTTCTGGACGCAACACTGTAATTCTGTCAAACCTGCTGGCCGCTTGCAAGTACCCTCAAACATTCTGACAAACACTCGAGCGAGATCTTCCCAAGTATAGATGCTGCCAGGCGCCAACTGATTCAGCCACGCCCTAGCCGAGCCCTCCAACATCAGAGGAAGGTGTTTCATGGCCACCTCATCATTGCGGCCACCAATCTGGAAAGCCACTCGGTAGTCTTCGAGCCAGGTGTCAGGCTTGGACTCTCCGGTGAACTTACTGACTCCAGTCGCCAACCTGAAGTTGGGGGGAATCACTGCAGCTCTGATAGCTCTACTGAAGCACTCTGGGCCAGAGACATGCACCCTGTTGCTGGTTTGCGGGCCTCTGTCATGGCCATCTCGGTGAGCTCTATTTCTGTCGACCAAGCCTTGTACGAGAATAGATCTCGCATCAAAGCCTGGCTCCCTGGGGTCGACTGGAATACCTCTTCTGACGCTGTTAGGGCGCCTGTCTTCATGTGGCCGCGGCACGTACGACCCACTCCTTGGAGGAGGCGTGGGCACTCGACGGCGACCATCGCGATCGGCTCGACGATCATACTACTCCTAGTTTCTGTACTGATCACGCCGCTCTCCACGTCCCTCATGCCTCGGGGGTGATCTCAGGCTATGGGCCGACTGGACCGTATCTGCGACCACAGATCTGCTATGGATCCTATCCCACGACTGTGACACGGCCGTATTCTGCTCTCCTGCTGCCCGGAGCAAGGCCCTGATCTGCGCCAGACCTCGACCAGCTTCTGACTGGGAAGGTTGAATCGAGTCTGCTATCCGGGCCGCAACTGCTAGGTTTTGGATTGGTGTTCGGTATACCTGAGCCGGAGGTGGAAAAAGTTGGCGTTGGTTGGACTCAGGAGCACGTTGACGAGCGCGATCGTCGAGTGCGCGTTGTAGGTTCTCCAGCCGAGTGCGCTCAGCCAGATTGGCCAAGCGAGCCTGTTCCAAGGCCTGGGCCTCGGGCGTTTCTCCAACTATAGGAGTATGCAGGGCATCCATGTTTCGGCGACGAAGTTCTTCTCTCTGCTGCGAGGAGAGAGGCTCGGGGCAGTACTCCTCGTGAACGCGCGATGGATCGCCGTTCCCGTCACCTCCGTCTTCACGATCGAAGCCAGGAGGACCGCGTGGTCCATTGACCATCAGGACTTCCGCTGCCGAATCATTTCTGCCACACTCGGATGCAGTCTCTATGGAGCCAGTCGACAGATCGAACAGGCCGTAGAGAGACTCGTCGGGCTCGAGCGCCGCGACTTGAGGGGTGGCCGACTGGCGGGCCACCGCATGCTTCACCCACAGTTGAACCCTCGACCGGCCGGTCCGCTTGTTCCGGCGGGTCGCAGGGAGGGGGAAAGACGTAGGAGTCGACTGGTACAGGTCGACGGTTGCCGCAGGAGGACGCCGTGGACGCACGCGTGAAAGTGCGTTGCCCCGCGGGCGGGGAGCGCATCGACGTCGAGTGGTGCCTCCTGAAGCCAAGTGGAGTCGTCGGCGACAAACACGAGCGCGCCGAGACGGATCTTGCGGCCCTCAGCCAAACCTCCGCCTGGAACCATGATGATGGGGATCAGAAAAATTGCAACTTCTCCAATAAGTCGCTAAGACACCTGCCCCACGGTGGGCGCCAACTGTCGTGGATCTAAGACTGACAGTAGAATGGGGGGTAGGTATGAGGAGGCAAGATCCTAGCTATGGAGTAGTTGTACACACGAGTTTTACGAGTTCAGGCCCTTCTCGGAGGAAGTAACAGCCCTACGTCTCGGTGCCCTGAGGCGGTCGACTGGATTATACGTGTGTGTGTGTTTACAAAAGTGCGAACCCCTGTCCCAGAGGAGGCGGTGGCTTATATAGAGTGCGCCAGGACCCCAGCTCCCCTCCGTTACACAGGATTCAATGTTCATAAAGGTGGGGCATTACTGGTAATGCCTACAATAAAGTGTTATAAATGCCCATAATGCTATTGTTTAAGTCGCGACCGTTGCAGAGTGGAGGACTTCTCGTCTTCTGGTGGTCGAGTGTCTTCAAGGTGGTCGAGTGTCTTCAAGGAAGTCAAGTGAGCACATCTTCATGGTCGAGTGGATGATATTTTCTCTTCGACTGCTTCTGATTCCTTGTAAAGATGTCCTCGGGGAGGGTATGCTGGATAGGTCCATGACCCTACCCTAGGTACATAGCTTCATCAGCTAGCACCGCTGTCAGTTTTATCAGAGAATTGACGTTCCGATATGGAGTCCCACACAGCATCATCACGGACAACGGATCGAGCTTCGATTCCGATGAGTTCAGAATTTTCTGCGCCTCTCAAGGCACTCGAGTCGACTATGCTTTTGTTTCTCACCCGCAGTCGAACGGACAAGCAGAAAGAGCCAATGGCCTAATTCTCAAAGGACTGAAGCCCCGACTGATGCGTGATCTCAAACACGCAGCAGGTGCTTGGGTTGATGAACTTCCGTCAGTTCTGTGGGGTTTAAGGACAACTCCTAATCGGTCGACTGGAAGAACTCCTTTCTTCTTAGTCTATGGAGCCGAAGCTGTTCTGCCAAGTGACTTGCTCCACAACGCACCCCGAGTTGAACTCTTCTCTAAAGCAGAAGCAGAGCAGGCCCAGCAAGATTCAGTCAATCTCTTAGAGGTGGAAAGAGAGATGGCCTTGATCCGCTCGACCATTTATCAGCAAGATTTGCGTCGATTCCACGCCAGGAATGTGAGGGGTCGGGCCTTTCAAGAAGGAGACTTGGTTCTTCGAGTGAATCAGCACAAACCACACAAGCTGTGACGCCTGGATAGTTACGCTACAGTAACCCTCCGCTAATGATGCCACGTCACCATGATTACTGTTGTTAATCTTGCGATGATTCAAATCCCGTTCAAATTTCAAATTTAAAATCAAGTCAAACAATTAAAGTTATCAAAAGTCAAAACAAAAATGTTCTTAATGTGACAAGTAAATCATGGATATTAATGGTGGAGAAACCAACATTTCTTATAATATTTAAATTCACTAAAATAGCCAAAGCTTAGGGCAAAACAATTAATTTAATGCATTTTATAAAGTTATAATAATATAACTAAATCAGTAGTGTGCCAAAATAATTATTGCAGAGGCCTAATTAGTAATACTAATTTAGGTGCTAACTTGGTATTTTATAAAACTAAAATAATAGAAACTTTAAATGAAAACAGTAAAGAAATAAAATAAAATTAGAAAAAGAAAAGCAAATCAAGAGAAAACAAAAAATGGGAATAGAGGAACCCCCCTGCCTACCTGGGCCTCAGCCCAGTCGGCCGGCTCACCCCACTCCCCCATATTCCCCCTTGTCGGTGGAAAACCTAGACCGAACCCCCCCCCCACTCACCCACTCCTCCCACGACCCCCCCCCCCACGTCTCTCGCTCCCTCTGCCCCTCCACCGATCCAGATCGGGGGCAGCGACCTCTACCGGCCCCGCGACCCTGGCACGCCCCGACCCTGGCGCGCCCCGCCCCCGCCGCCGCTCGGACCTCCCCCTCGCCGGATCTCCTGTCGCCTCCTCGCCTTTCCTTCTCCGTCGGGCGTCACCGGCCTGAGGCCTCTACCTCGCCGTCGCCGACCAACGTCGTCGTCGCCTACCGCGTCCTCTTCCCCTCCCCGACGGAACTCCCGAGGCTCGCCACCTCCGCTTCCCTTCAACGCGAGTGAGGCCCCAGGCCTCTGCCTCCCTTTCCTTTCCTCTATCGCCGAACCCGACCGCAGTGCTCCTGCCGCCGCGCCCGCCTCCCCTGCTTCTCCTCCCACCGCAGCACTGCTTGCTGTGCTGCCGCTGAGCTGCTGCTAGTGCAGCTCCGCTCCCCCCTCGCGCCTCCTCCTCCCAACGCCGCACGCTGCCGCCCCGCCCCCACTCCACCGGCCGCGCCCCCGCCAGCTCCGCCACCGTGAGAGCCCTCGTCGGCGACCTCGCCCCGCGCCCGGCATCGCTCTGGCCGATGCCCCGCCGCGCCTGGCTGTGGCCTCAGGCGCGAGCGCCCGGCACCCGTTAGCCCGAACTCTCTATGGCCCCTAGGGCCAATGACATGGGGGCCCGGCCCCCAGAATGTTTTTTTAGAAATAAATAAATGATAATTACAATAATTAATTAATTAATTAAAGAATTAATTAAGTTGATTAATCATAATTAGTTTAATCCAGTCAGTAATTAACCTAATCAATTAACTAAAGTAATTACACCTGATTAAGTTAGTCTCAGTCTATGACAGGTGGGTCCCATTGGACCCACCGGTCAGGTTTGACTCTGGTCAGCGGACCGTTGACCGCTGACGTCGCCTTTATGTCATGCTGACGTCACCAGGCACTGTTCTAGATAATGCTGATTAAAAATAATTAATTAAATCCTAAAAATGAATTAAGTCTTTTAAAATCATATAAAATAAACCGTAGCTCAGATGAAAAAAATTTGTACATGAAAGTTGCTCAGAACGACGAGACGAACCCGGATACTCAACCCGTTCGTCCGCCATGCATCTCTAGCATAGCGAACACGCAACTTTCCCCCTCCGGTTCACCTGTCCGAAAACGTGAAACACCAGGAATACGTTCCCGGATGTTCACCGGTACCACCTCGTACCACGTTAGGGCACACCTAGCATCACGCTTTGTCATGTCATGCATCATCATGCATTTGTTTGCATTATATTTATTGTTTCTTCCCCCTCTTCTCTCGCTAGACACCGAGACCGACGCCGCTGCTACCCAGTACGACTACGGTGTTGACGACCACTCTCTCTTGCCAGAGCAACCAGGCAAGCCCCCCCCCTTGATCACCAGATATCACCTACTCTCCTCTATACTGCTTGCATTAGAGTAGTGTAGCATGTTACTGCTTTCCGTTAATCCTATCCTGATGCATAGCCTGTCATTGTTGCTACAACTGTTGATACCTTACCTGCAATCCTAAATGCTTAGTATAGTATGCTAGTTTATCATCAGTGGCCATACATTCTTGTCCGTCTGCCATGCTATACTATCGGGTCGTGATCACTCGGGAGTTGATCACGGGTATATACCTATACTTTATACATGATACATGTGATGACTAAAGTCGGGTTGGCTCGAGGAGTACCCGCGAGTGATTCACGGATTGGGGGCTGAAAGGACCTTTGTCCCGACGGCCCTTTGGGTGGATCTTTGTGGCGGAGCGACAGGGCAGTTTGAGACCACCTAGGAGAGAGGTGGGCCTGGCCCTGGTCGGCGTTCGCGGTGTCTTCAAGATAACACATTGCACGAGATCTTGGTATTTGATCTGAGTCTGGCTACTGGCCTATAAGCACTAACCATCTACGCGGGGACAGTTATGGGCACTCGACGTCGTGGTATCAGCCGAAGCCTTCGTGACGTCCGCGACTGAGCGGCGCGCGCCGGGTTGGACCGCGTAACGCAACTTCCTTTGTAATGGAGGTTGCTAGGTCTGCTCACCGGCCGCGTTCGCAACGTGCAGGTGTGCAATGGGCGATGGTCCTAGACCCCTACGCCATAGGATTTAGACCGGCGTGCTGACCTCTCTGTTGTGCCTAGGTAGGGCTGCGACGTGTTGATCTTCCGAGGCCGGGCATGACCCAGAAAAGTGTGTCCGGCCAAATGGGATCGAGCGTGTTGGGTTATGTGGTGCACCCCTACAGGGAAGTTAATCTATTTGAATAGTCGTGATCTTCGGTAACAGGACGACTTGGAGTTGTACCTTGACCTTATGACAACTAGAACCGGATACTTAATAAAACACACCCTTCCAAGTGCCGGATACAACCGGTGATCGCTCTCTCACAGGGCGACGAGGGGAGGATCATCGGTTAGGATTATGCTATGCGATGATACTTGGAGGACTTCAGTCTACTCTCTTCAACATGCTACAAGACGGAGGCTACCAGAAGCGTAGTCTTCGAAACGACTAGCTACCCCCCCCCTATTCCGGCTTTCTGCAGTTCAGTCCACATATAATAGCCTTATTCCAGTTGATACCAATGCATACATATGTAGTGTAGCTCCTTGCTTGCGAGTACTTTGTATGAGTACTCACAGTTGCTTTCTCCCTCTTTTCCCTCCCTTTCTATACCCGATTGCTGTGACCAGACGTTGGAGCCCAGGAGCCAGATGCCACCGTCGATGACGACTACTACTACTCGGGAGGTGCCTACTACTACGTCCAGCCCACTGACGGCGACCAGGAGTAGTTAGGAGGATCCCAGGCAGGAGGCATGCGCCTCTTTCGATCTGTATCCCAGTTGGTGCTAGCCTTCTTAAGGCAAACTTGTTTAACTTAAGTATGTACTCAGATTTTGTTGCTTCCGCTGACTCATCTACGATCGAGCTCTTGTATTCGAGCCCGCGAGGCCCCTGGCTTGTAATATGATGCTTGTATGACTTATTTTATTTGTAGAGTTGTGTTGTGATATCTTCCCGTGAGTCCCTGATCTTGATCGTACACGTTTGTGTGTATGATTAGTGTACAATTAAATCGGGGGCGTCACACAAGCACGCTCCAACTTGGGAAGGCCCCTTCATCGTCACCAAAGTTCTCCACAACGGAGCATACCATCTTTACAGTATCGAGCATCAGAAAGACTAGCCACGGGCTTGGAACGCGGAGCTGCTCCGCCCCTTTTATACTTAAACACTCGTTCGAATAAAATGTAATAAGCAACACCTTTTGTAATTCGTTTATCAAAGACAAGAGCTTACGGTTCTCTCATTCGATTGTGTTGTTCTTATTTACTCCTAAAATCCCCCAGTGGGTGGGCTTAGTCGCGAATCCGTTCCGCCTAAGTTCGAAAAAATCCTACCGAGTGAAGAGCAATCCTTCCACTCGGGGGCTTAGCTGCAGTCGAGCACTCGCCTAAGTTCTCTCACTAAGAGGCTTAACGGCAGTCCAGCACTCGCCTAAGTTTGGAAAAATCCTACCGAGTGCAGAGCAATCCTCCCACTCGGGGGCTTAGCTGCAGTCGAGCACTCGCCTAAGTTCTCTCACTAAGAGGCTTAACGGCAGTCCAGCACTCGCCTAAGTTTAAAAAAATCCTACCGAGTGGAGAGCAGTCCTCCCACTCGGGGGCTTAGCTGCGGTCGAGCACTCGCCTAAGTTCTCTCAATAAGAGGCTTAACGGCAGTCCAGCACTCGCCTAAGTTTGGAAAAATCCTACCAAGTGAAGAGCAATCCTTCCACTCGGGGGCTTAGCTGCAGTCGAGCACTCGCCTAAGTTCCCTCACTAAGAGGCTTAACGGCAGTCCAGCACTCGTTTAAGTTTGAAAAATTCCTACCGAGTGGAGAGCAGTCCTCCCACTCATGGGCTTAGCTGCAGTCGAGCACTCGCCTAAGTTCTCTCAATAAGAGGCTTAACGGCAGTCCAGCACTCGCCTAAGTTTGGAAAAATCCTACCGGGTGAAGAGCAATCCTTCCACTCGGGGGCTTAGCTGCAATCGAGCACTCGCCTAAGTTCCCCCACTAAGAGGCTTAACGGCAGTCCAGCACTCGCCTAAGTTTGAAAAAATCCCACCGAGTGGAGAGCAGTCCTCCCACTCGGGGGCTTAGCTGCAGTCAAGCACTCGCCTAAGTTCTCTCACTAAGAGGCTTAACGGCAGTCCAGCACTCGCCTAAGTTTGAAAAAATCCCACCGAGTGGAGAGCAGTCCTCCCACTCGGGGGCTTAGCTGCAGTCGAGCACTCGCCTAAGTTCTCTCACTAAGAGGCTTAACGGCAGTCCAGCACTCGCCTAAGTTTGAAAAAATCCCACCGAGTGGAGAGCAGTCCTCCCACTCGGGGGCTTAGCTGCAGTCGAGCACTCGCCTAAGGTCTCTCACTAAGAGGCTTAACGGCAGTCCAGCACTCGCCTAAGTTTGAAAAAATCCTACCGAGCGGAGAGCAGTCCTCCCACTCGGGGGCTTAGCTGCAGTCGAGCACTCGCCTAAGTTCTCTCACTAAGAGGCTTAACGGCAGTCCAGCACTCGCCTAAGTTTGAAAAAATCCTACCGAGCGGAGAGCAGTCCTCCCACTCGGGGGCTTAGCTGCAGTCGAGCACTCGCCTAAGTTCTCTCACTAAGAGGCTTAACGGCAGTCCAGCACTCGCCTAAGTTTGAAAAAATCCTACCGAGTGGAGAGCAGTCCGCCCACTCGGGGGCTTAGCTGCAGTCGAGCACTCGCCTAAGTTCTCTCACTAAGAGGCTTAACGGCAGTCCAGCACTCGCCTAAGTTTGGAAAAATCCTACCGAGTGGAGAGGAATCCTCCCACTCGGTGGCTTAGCTGCAGTCCAGTACTCGCCTAAGTTTGAGACCCATCCCTATCCGCAAGGACGACGAGGTGCAGGTCGACTGCAACCTTCTTCTTCGGAGCTGCGGCACTAATACAACATCCGCTCCATCCCTATCCGCTAGGACGACGAGGTGCAGGTCGACTGCCACCTTCTCCTTCAGAGCTGCGGCACAAATACAACGTCCGCTCCATCCCTATCCGCAAGGATGAAGAGGTGCAGCAAGCAAAGTCCATCCGAAGGCAAACACAAGCACATTCGGAGATAAACCAAATTCAGATAAATACTAAAAGGTTCCAAGCAGCGAATCAAAAGTACTCGGGCACCAAGCCCGAAGCAGTTTAACGGTTACAAAAACCACTCGGCATTCCGAGGAAAATTTAAAGCGTATCCAAGTTTCATAAGGTTGTTCACTCAGCCGGAGGAAGACTGGCAGGCTCCACGAATGAGTCCAGATCGATCCCATCAGCGATCCGAGTGGCGGCAGCAATGAAAGTCTCCATGAAAGACTGGAAGTCGTGCTTTTTGGTGTTAGCGACTTTGATCGCAGCCAGCTTGTCTTCACGAACCTCCTTGCAATGGACTCGCACCAGGGACAGCGCCACGTCAGCACCACACCGGGCGGAGGATTTCTTCCATTCTTGCACTCGGTCAGGGATCTCGTTCAGTCGAGTCATCAGAGATTCCAGATCATTCTGAAGTGTCGCCTCCGGCCAAAGCGTCGAGTCGATTTGAGAGACAACCTCCTTCAGGCATGCGAGGTAGCTTGTGGCGTTGGCGATATGGGACTCCAGTCGGAGCACGTTCATCGCAGTTTCATTGCAGACCGGGGAAGCGATAGGGTCCAGACCCGTCTCGACCCTCCCAGTTTCTTCGTCAAAGTCTTGACAAAGTTCTGGAGCCAAAAGTCAGTTCAATCAACCGAGCAAAATCCGATGGCAAACATCAACACAGTCGGATTAAAAGAAATACCTCCCAGCACGAGATAAAGCTTCTTGGCGAGGGTCCTCAGATAAGCTTCTGTGTCGTTCCTCTTGCGGATCGCAGACTCCAACTTTTCATTCAGGGAGACCTTATCCTTCTTCAGGCTGGTCACTTCGCGGTTAGCTTCATTAAGACAAGATGTCAGTCTAGTCACCTCTCCTTCAAGCATTCCGACTGAAGCAAGCTTCTTCTCTGTGAGAGCGGTTTTGTCTTGGGCTGCTTTTTGCGCAGCGGCGAGGTCCGAGTCCTTCTTGTCCAGAGCCAACTTCATTTTCTCTGCAAAATAAATAATCGAATCAAAAAAGAGATCAAAGAGATATATT